>NC_081562.1:80829793-80920766 GCF_022355385.1 Mustela nigripes
GAGCCCGATGCGGGACTCGATCCCAGGACCCTGAGATCATGACCCGAGCCGAGGGCAGCGGCTTAACCCACTGAGCCACCCAGAGAATTTGAAGGAGGGAGGACTGGCGACGTGAGGAGGCACTCGTGGAAACAGAGCGTTGGTGTTCGAGATGAACTGAGGCTTACTCTTCCAAATTACTAAGTCGTCTGAGTGCATTTCTGGGTAGGAAATGTCCTCCCAGAGCATTGTTCATTCACCCTGAGTCATGGAGGCCCTAGCCCTTTACTGTGGAGCCCTTGCTTATCTTAGCCACACTGAGCACAGCTGACCACTCCCTCCTTCCTGAAATTCTTTCTTACTTGGTTTCTGTGATGCTGCTTCCTTATGATTCTGTTTGCACCTCCCTTGTTTTTCCTGTCTCCCTTGCTGGATCCTTCTCTTCCTAGTCCTTTGCTTCTAACTTTGGAGTGCCGATGACTTTGTTCTCTGACTGCTTCCCATCTCGGCTCACTACTTAGCTGATACTCATTTCCAGAGCCTTAAATACCGTCTATATGGTGATGACTTCCAGATACCTCTCCCCAGTCCCTGTCTCTCCCTGGCTTTTCAGCTGCCTGCTTTACCTCTTCCACTTGGTTGTCTCCTGGGTATTGCAGACGTGGCATGTGCAAAACCAACTCCTCATTTGTTTTCTTTCGTCGTTCCTCATCTCAGCAGTGGCTCCACCCAGTGGCTCAGGCCCCCAAACCCAAAGTCTTCCTGGATGCCTGCCTTTCTTTCACACCTCCTGTTGGACCCATTAGCATCTATCCCAGATCCAAGCACTCTTCCTCTCCCACCCCACACCTAAGTCCCAGCCCCCCAGTCACCACCACCATGTCTTGCCGGGACTTTGGAATCTTCCTGCCTCTACTCTTTACCTTGTGGTCTGAGTTCACACAACAGCTGAGGGAATTCTTCTGTTTTATACTTTTATACTACCTGCAGTGGCTTCTCCACAAACAGTATAAAGTCCTAACTCTTGGTCATGGACTGTAATGCCCTTGCCATCACTCTGTCCTTGTCTCTTGTTCTGCCCATCTCTCAAGGGACTTCAGCCACACCAGCCCCTCACTGGCCCTTGACATGTCACCCTCCTGTCTGGAACATTGCTCTCATTCCCATCTCCCCCCTGCTTTCCCCTCCCAACCCCTTTGTGTCTAGGATTCTCGTCTTGTACTTCAATCAGTTCTCCCTCGTACACCACCCCTGGGGGCTGGCTGGCCCCCCTGACTCACCTGGACAAAACACCACCATTACTCTTGGTTCCCTTCACTTGCTTTGTTCAACTTCAAACATTTGAAGTCAAATGTTTCAAAGCATTTATCTCTACCTGAAATTAAGTCTGTATTTGTTTATTGCCTCTGTCCCCCCAGTGGATCATAAGCTGCATATGAACACTGTTCTGATGCTCTATAAGTGTTTTTTTTTTTTTTTAAAGATTTTATTTATTCATTTGACAGAGATCACAAGTAGGCAGAGAGGCAGGCAGAGGGAGAGGGGGAAGCAGGCTCCCCACTGAGCAGAGAGCCCAATGCGGGGCTCCATCCCAGGACACTGGGATCAGGACCTGAGCTGAAGGCAGAGGCTTTAACCCACTGAGCCGCACAAGCACCCCTCAATAAGTGTTTCTGAACGACTGAAGGAATACATGAATTAATGCTCACGTACCCCTATGTTAAAAACTAAAGAACCAGACACCTTCTTAAACCCTCTTCATCTCTCACCCCATTTCTTGGTCCTTTAATTATGGTGGAATTGCTAAAATGTTGTCTAGATGTGCTATAGTTCTTCATTACACATTTCTTCTTTACTAAGATCTGCTGTTCTTTTCCATCACTCGTGAAATTTCTCAGGGTCATTCGAGCTCTTTGTGTTGCTGCTTCTGCCAGATATATCCCTATTCTGTCTTATTAAAGCTTGCGTTTAGTTTTATCATGGAACATAAGTTACCTGAAAAGGGACTTTTTCTGTGGTGTTATCTGTTCTGTCTTCTGCATTGAGCATGATGCCTGGCACAGAATAGGTTCCAGAATAGGGGTTCTTAATGTTTATACATGTCCTGTCATGAGATGTTTGACGTGAGTCCTCACTTTCATTTTTTTTTTTAAAGGGGAAAAAGTAATTTTTTCCTTTTGTCAAAGTGTGGTATAATTATTTTATAATGTTTACATGAGTAGAAAATTAAGTAATATAATATTTGTTATGAAGAGCAGCAGCTCCCCTTCCATTTTATGTTCCCCAGAGGCAAGTATTTTCAACTTTAGCTGATTATTTTAGTAACTGCTTCTATATCTTTAATTAACATAATCATATTGTTACTCATCTGTTTCTTAGTTTTAGGGATTATCTATTGATGAAAAAGTGAGTATTTAGCTCGGGTTCATCCACGCCTGCTCCTCTTTCCTCTAACACAAATTTCCCAACTCCCATGCTCTCAGTTGAATTTATATTATAATTTTGGTAAAATCAGTATGAGATGTTTATTATAACATACTTTCCCACAGAAAAGCTCTGTAATATCGTTGGATTACTTTTCCTGTCAAGACTACATAGCAGATACTGAGTTTTTAAAATCTCTTCATTTCTGGTGAACTTATGAATATTCAACCTCAGGCTCTACCCCAGTTGTAAATCTCCTCTCAGTCAACCACATCGAGAATGTACCAAATTTATCTTCTGGGGAAATTCCTCTCAGACCCTTCTGATCTTATCTCTGCCTATGTTGCTTTCTTGGCTTCCCCTTCACCACTCTCCAGAGAACTCCTTTTGCCACTCCCATTTTGGAGCCCCTGATCTCTGGACCTGAATGACTTATTCTTTTTTGGTTTGCTACTTCATTTTCCTTCTTTCATGAATGTACTTTTTTCAGATAGCTGAAGATACTAGAGTTTTGTTTTTTTTAAATTTCTTCCTCCTGTGATTTTTCTCTCTCCTTTAAGTTGCCTTGCTGTTTCTCTGTTAGATGCATTCCCTAATATCCAGAAGTTTATTATTCCCTCCTGTTTTATATCCACTATCTAAAAAAGATGACTAGAGGTTCTTTGATAGCAGACTGGGCTATGCTTCATACTAGGCTAGGCGGGTTTTTTTTGTTTGTTTGTTTAGGAAATCCTGATATAGTTTTAGGTTTTTGTTTGTTATTTGAGCTGAGCAGATTCTCCAGAGAAAAGATGACTAGTGAGAAAGCCAAGGACAAGGCTGCGGTGTCTCAACATTCAGGAATAATTTGTGTATTTTCTCTTCAGTATGAAATCCCACTCCTCACCTAGGCCTCGAATCCTCTAGTCCAAAGATCCCTTATTGAGTCTTTTAGGAAATACATTTCAGTCTTCTCCCAGGTGGGGCCCAGGGATTTGGAGGCAGTTACTTTCTTCAAGGAGTGAGGGAGAGAATCTGCGGGTCTCTCTACTTAAACAGACTTTCAGCCAATCTTCTCCCCACCTTTACCCCCACTGCCAGAGGAACCTGGCACTGCCAGTCCCTCATCCTCTTGAGGGTTTATCATTTAAATGACATTGATTCTAGATGGTTCTAGTTTGGGACTGAGCTTTCTCCAGTCTGCTTAGCCAGTCACCACTTGTCTGTTAGCTCTCCATCTTCCAAAATTGTGTTACTGTCCCTTCTCCTGTGGTGTTTGAGGAGGGAGCAAGACAGTGCAGGTGTTTAGTACTCTACTTTTATTTCTTTATTTTTTAAGATTTTATTTATTTATTTGAGAGGGAAAGTGAGGGGGAGTGAGGGAGCATGAGCAGGGGGACAGAGGAGAGGGAGAGGGTGAAGCAGACACCCGCTGAGCAGAGGGCTGGATGCGGACTGGATCCCAAGACTCTGGGATCATGACCTGAGCCAAAGGCAGACGCTTACCTGACTGAGCCATCCAGGTGCCCCCTAGTACTCCACCTTTAAATGAAAGCCTCACTTGGATAATTTTCTTTGTTGTTTCTGAGGCATTTGATCACACTCGTGAACTGGGACTTCTGTGTAAATCGTGAATCTCCATTTTTACTGACTTTAGTTCTTCTCTTGGGTACAGTTGGGGTTGAGTATGGTGGACCGTTCCCTGGACCAGGAGTTAGGAAGCTTGGGTCCTCTTCCCAGATTTAGTGTTTAAGCCTAGGCATTCTCTCTTGCCATTATTTTCTCATCTGTAAGTCCAAGGGATTGCAGTAGGTGATTTTAAGATCTCTCTGTACCCAAAGATTGATTTTATTTCTAAGCAGTTGGGATAATCACGTGTGATTGAACACCAGATTAGGAAACAGAGTTGTGGCAACCAACTGAAGAAATTGCAGAAGTGAAGCTTGTCCTTGGATTTGTCAGTCAGTCTCTGAAACTCTGGTATCTTGAAAGTCTTGAGTAAAATTGCAACCCATGTTTCATGAACAGGAAACTGTTAAATGGTTAAAAATTCTGAATTTGTTCCCTTTGGGCCATTTTCAGCTGGTAGTACTTTAGCTGCAAAGCATGCTTGGGGTCATGTTCTCGATAGGGAGATAAAGTGTTAGGGTTGAGCCAGAAAAACGGGGAAGATAATAGAGAAAGAGGTCTGGTTTGTTGCCTTTTTCCTCTCTGGCAGGGATGGTCATTCTTGGTAGCACCCTACCAGGAAGTGTGTCCTTCCTGTGGGAGCCCAGTGTGAGCAGATAAAAGCCACAGCTGTATTTTTTGTTTCTTCCCCACTGCGGTTTCTTTTTAGATGGAGAGACCAAGTGGACATTGCATGTCACTGTGGTTTTGACTGGCTGGTTTGATCACCAACCCAGTGTGCCCAGCAATGGTCAGTACAGTGACTAAGGAGGAAGTGTGATCTGCGAGGCTGGTGACCTGGTGGGCTGGAGACCAAGGTGAGGTTCTTTAGGGCGATGCATCCCAGACTGAGTTGCACACCTGAGTCATCCTTGCCCCCAGTTACTAATGCAGAATCCCCACGGGCCGGGGCCTAGGAATCCTTTTGTCAGAGTTCCCCAAGTTATTGGGATACACTTGATTCTTAGACTGACTCTGAGAACCTATTGCCTTAGGGACAGGAGGCCAACAAGAAAATCAGACTCTTGAGCATTTATTTGCCCAGCTCATGGAAAAAACCACAGAACAGAAACTGAACCCTGCGCACCTAGCCAGCCGACATTCGTATCCATCCTGGAAAGGATTTCCAACTCCCACTGCTCTCCTCGGGTCCCTATTTCACACCCTTGCCCCTCATTCTTAGTAGGTCATCTTGTTTCTTAAATCGCAGAGGGAGTGGAAACCTTCTGGGGACAATGTCTCAACTTTTCTTCCCTCAAAAAAAAAAAAGTGTGTATAATACACATGTGTGCAATGTATGTGTATAATGCACATACACACTTACATTTACACTTCACTTTGCTTCTCTGGTGGAGGGTTAACCCTCTGTCTATGCCTGTCTCCATCAGGGACCCCTCTTATCTACTTTACTTTCACTCTTTTCCATCACCATTTGTGTATGTCTGTGAATATGTAATATGAGTACATATTTCGTCGTCTTCTTTTTTTTTTTTTAAAGATTTTAGTTATTTATTTGACAGAGATCACAATTAAGGAAGAGAGGTAGGCAGAGAGAGAGAGATGGGGGGAAGCAGGCTCACTTCTGAGCAGAGAGCCCGATGCGGGGCTCGATCCCATGACCCTGGGATCATGACCTGAGCTGAAGGCAGAGGATTTAACCCACTGAGCCACCCAGGCACCCCCATATTTTGTCTTCTAAAACAAGGCGCAGCAAACAAAACCATGCCTTCCTCAACTCTGTGTCCAGCCGAGGTCCTCCCGCGTCCCGTTCATTCAGTCGTTCAGCCAGCCGGTCTGTATGTGTTAGAGTCAGCTGCACGCAGGGACCTGATTGGGCCCTGAGCTTCCGCGTCAGCCCACACAGGCCTAAGCCCTCCTCTCATGGTGCTTAGAGTCTCTTTGTAACCAGACTCCTTTAAAAATGATTGTTCTTACTTTCCTGCATTACAGACGTAACCCATGCTCGTGGTCATAAATGTGGAAGTAGCTTCCTAATGGGAAGCCACTAAAAGGTTTAATGCAGAAGAGCACTGGGTCAGAATTTCATTTTCAGAAGTCACTTAGGCTGCTGAAGGGAGAGAGGATTGGGAGGGAGTGGAAATTGCTGGCAGGGGATTGGTCAGGGAAGTTCTGCTCTAGCCCAGATCAGGGCTGCTTGGCCAGACAGAGCAAGATAGACTCAAGATATATTCAGCACCGGAGGATAATGAATGTTTGACTGTGAGGATGAAGAAAAGAGGGAGTCCAGGATTACACACAGGTTTCTGGCTTGACCAGCTGCATTGGTGGTCGTGCCATTTCCTGAAATAAGACATCATGGAGAAAGAAGTGTGTGTGTGTGTGTGTGTGCATGTGTGTGTGTGTAAACATAAATCCTGTGTGAACATTATGTGAGTTTGAGATACCCCTCCAAGAGGAGGGGTCACATAAGCATTTGGACGTATGAGTCTGGAATTCAGAAGAGATCACCCGAGATAAAATGATGCATTTGGAGCCTTTTGCTGAAGCTGTTAACAGACACCATGGGTAAATTACAGCAGAGCAGGCCATAGGTGGAGTCCTGAGTATTTTCAGAAGCAAAGCTCCAGTCCTGGTGAGGAAGCCCCATGGAGGGACGGAAGAACTTGTAAGAGAAGGGAGTCTTCAGAAGAAGTCCTGGTCAGCTGTGTCAGAGATTGTTGAGATGTCAAAGAAGGCAAAAATGTAAAACGGATGTTGGGTTTGGCAGCGTGCGAGTCACGGATGATCTTAGCCAGGGTTGAGTGGCAGGTGGCTAGAGGCTGGGTCCCTGTACGAGGGATGCCCGCCCACCTAGAGCCGTAGCATTAGTATTAAGGATTTTGGACTATGTTGTAATGCAGCAGATGCAGTAGAAAAGGCTGATAAAGTCGTGTTCCTTCTCAGGAAGGAAGGAAACACTTTATTGTTTTATTTTGGTTATCAGAGCAGTATGTACTCATTGTAAAAGTTTTAAACATTAAAAAATATGACTGAGAACAGCCTCTTTAACTGCATTCCCTCAAGTATGACCACCATTAATAATTTGAGGTATATCCTTCTAGATTCTTCTGTGCATATTCTACCACACACACACAGTGATACACACTTACTTTACAAAAATTGGGTTTATGGCCAGAGGGTCTGCTAAAGCTTGTATCTGTACCGGTGTATTTCAGAGACCTCATTCCATGGAGCAGGTGTATATAGTCTTCTAGTGTGTTGGAGTCAATTCTCTAGATATTTGAATATTTAGACAGCTTTGCTTTCTCACACAACGCTACACTGAACACACCTGTGCATATTTACTTGTGTGTCCTTACGTATATATGTGCATAGGAATTTCTCTGGAACAAGTTCCTAACATGGAGTTGTGGGGTCAAAGGGCATGTGTGTTTGACATTTTGATAGTGTGACAGTGCCCACAGCAAGGGGCCTTTTCTTTCTTTTTTTTTTTCTTTTTTTTAAGGTGGAAGAAATATGAGCGTGAAAAATGTCAACGAGGGGCAAGTGAAGAGTAGGTCGAAGTCAGGAAAAAATGCTGAATGTCAGATAGTAAGAAGCCAGTGGGAATGGGAACCAAGGCATGGGAGGAGGCTTTAGGCCAAGGAGGGTGGGGGTGGGGAGCAGGGTCCTCTGTCACTGGTCACTGCCACAGCCCCAGAGCCGTGGCCAGTGCTGGCACATGGCAGGCCCCCGGCAGTTGCTCGTTGCTTGAATGAATAACGTGTAGTGCAGTTGATTCGTGCATGGGACTTTATGACGTTTCTCTCTCAAAGCACCTAGTTTTTCCACTTCCTCTACAAACCAGAAGGTTAAGACTTCTTCACTGAAACTGGCAAAGGAGACGTTGAAGATCCGGAGGCCCTTCTTGTTTTGCAGACCTGGTTGCCCAGGGCAGACAGGAGTCCGAGACCGGGTGTCTCTTGCTTTCCCTACCGTCACCCACAGGAGTTGTAGATTCTAAGGCCCTAATATCCCTGGACTCCATCTAATTCTGTTCGTCCTCACCACCACCGTCATTCTGTTAGTTCCAGCCTGGATTATCTTATCAGAGCAGTCTCTGAGGTGGTCTCCCATCTCCTCTGGTACCTCGCTCAGAGCTTGGTTTCGGGACCACCTCCTCCAGCCTCCAGCCAGTTCCGCTGAGGAGCACCTTCAGCTTCCCAACCCTGGGTGGCATCTGTCCTTCCTGGATGGTCACTCGTATTATTTTTCTTACCTAAAACTTTCATATGTAAATATCTTAATGGATGTTTTTATATCTCAAAGACCTGTAGGACTTAGTTCATATTGCATGCTACAGAAATGGTTGATATTATTTTGTGTGAAAGCCCTATGCTTATATAAATTTGGTACACAGGAAGGAAGGACAAGGACAAAGCAGGCATGAGATGAACTCACAAAGGGCCAGTAATTTAAGACATTTGATTCTGGAACAGGCCTCAGGATTATTACTCCCCAGGGAAAGGCAATCAGCTTTAAGTGTCATTTGTATTAGTATTTCTGTAATTAGCATGTTAAATGCATATTTTGAGAGAATTTAAATACCTTGCATCTCTAGGTGATTTAGCTATATTTGGATGATCTGTTTATTTTTAACATCTCAAATAACCACTTTGTGGTATTTTCTGGAGTAGAAGTACTTGAACCTCTCTTGCTGCATCTGGCCAGCTGGAAGATAATCACATGACTGAAGTCCCTGATGGGATTCTAAAAGAAACGGCCTTCTAATGCATTACATAAAGAGCTCCCAAATTAGGACTGGAATGTTCCTGTGTGGGCGGGCTGCCTGCCTCCCCACCCCTGTCTCTGTGCCCCGCCTCATCTACTGGGGAGAGTAGTGGGAGGTTCTTACCCGCTGGCAAATGAGCTAGTATTTCAAGTTACAGAATCTAAGTATAAGGAAAGAAAGAGACCCCAAACTTGGTTACTTTTTCTGTGGATCAGAGGACCTGGGTTCAATCCCTGGGACCTCCTCGAGAGGCGCTTGTGTATCCGGAAGGATGCTTCTTGCCTCAACTCCTGTCTCTCCACGCAGGGTGTGAGTTTCCCTCAAACAGCCACTCGTTCAGAGCACATTCCCCTGCGTTCTCAGCACTTAAGATGGCCTTGGCTCTGGCCATCGCTTCCGCACAAGGGAATGACAGGGGCGTGGGGTCTGGGTGGCCACTTCCGCCAAGCTCCCTGGGCTCTAGAGGGTGAAAGGGAAGAGGATGAGGTTTTGCGGCTAGAGTACCCCTTGACTCTGTCGTGTTTCTGCTGAGCATGGGCAGCACGAAGATGCAGTGACCACATATGAATTTAAACCACCTTAACCATATAGGCATTCAGTTCTGTTTCACCTAAAATAATATCCTAAATGTTAAAATTAATCCACATGAAAGGAATTTTTGTCCTCTTGGTCTGTTATTTAACTGGTAGCTTAAAAAATATATGCATACATTCAAAATTTAAGTAATGTGCATGATTTAGAAATACTTAGATAATACAGTAGAGAATGCATAAAAATGGAGTTTACATGTCTTGAGTTCTCTTTGTGATCTCTTTTAAGTATCAGATTGAATTTACAGACACTCCTAATTTTTGAGTTACTAGAACATTGAATAAAGTGCTGTCAGCATTCTTATTTCTTGACATACTTGGAAGACTGTAAGTCTTTTTAAAAAAATGAAAAAGAATTTCATGAAGGTTCAAATACATCATTTTCTCCCTCCTTGTATAATACTTGTTGTTAATATTCATTTAGTGTTTACTGTGTGCAGGGAATGCGCTAAACATTTCACATGCCACAACTCATTTCATCTTTAGAACAACCCCGGGAAGAAGTACTATCATTCCCATTTTTCAGGTGTAGACTTGGAAGCATAGAAAGGTTGAATAAATGGCCCCAATTCACACAGTGTGGAAGTGGTAGGTCTGGGATTTGAATTCAGGTCTGACTCAGCAGCCAGCCTTACAGAAGTTATGCATCCATTTGGTAAGTCATTGAGATAATTATGGAGTCCCTAGCATTGCCAGGTACTGTTCTTGGTGCTTAGGATTCATCTACAAACAAACTCCGTCATGGAACTCACTTAATATATAATAAGGAAGTTATTATTAAGTCCTAAAGGAAAGTAGAGCAGGGCAAGGTGATGGAGAAGAGTGGCTCTACTCTTGGGCTGTTAAATTTAGGATTTCAAGGACAGTCTCTCTGGGGCATGCATTTTGAACAGAGACTTGAATAATGGGAGAGAGCAAGCTAACTAAGGCCAAGGGGCAGTGTAATATGGCTATAAGCCTTGCCTCTGGTCTCCTAAGTTCAAATTCTGATTCTCCTGCTCATTAGCTGTTTGGTCTTGGACAAAACGCTGGATTTTTCTATGCCTCTTCATCAGTGATATGAAGGTAACTATAATACTTAATTTTACCCTATAGGGCTGTTGTGAGGATGAACTGAGGATGAACTCTATATAAAAAGAACTTAGCTATAAAACAAGCATTGAAATATAAGGACTTCTTAATTGGTAGCTGGTATTCTGTAGGCACTATGGAAATGGTGAGAAGTAGCTACTTTCTGGGTCCATTATTTAACTGGTAGCTTAAACTAAAATCTGGGTAGACTTTGAAAATTCAGCTGATAGGATTTATTGAGGAGTTAAATGCAGGGGTATGAGGGAAAGGAGCCAGGGAGGACTCCAGTAATTTTGATCTGATTAATTTGGTAGATTTGGGGGCCACTTCCCCATGAGATGGGGAAGATGGAGGTGGCGTATAGAAAGTCTTTCTGGCAGTGGAGGGGGGCATAGTGGAGGGTGGAAATCAAGAACTTGGCTTGTAGTTAAGACTGAGACACTTCCGGAGGTGCCTGGATGGCTCAGTTGGTTGGACAGCTGCCTTCGGCTCAGGTCATGATCTCAGGGTCCTTGCTCCGCAGGGAGCCTGCTTCTCCCTCTGCCTCTACCTGCCATTCTGCCTGCCTGTACTCTATCTTTCTGACAAATAAATAAATAAAATCTTTAAAAAAAAAAAAAGATTGAGACCCTTCCTTAACATATTCATGTTTTGTACATGTTCACTGTAGAAAATTGGGAAACATAGATACTAAAAAAATGAAAACACCTGACATTCCATCACCCATTATCTGCGGGTTCAGTTTATTTTTACCCCATACAAATTTAGATTATGTAGTATATATAGGGCTTTTGTTTGTTTGCTAGTTTTATATACTCTACAGTTTATTAAAAACAGCTCATGACAAAAGGGAGATTTAAAATCTAGGCAAGGAGATAAGAGCCCTAGCACCACAAAAGCCCTCTATGCCTCCACCACAGAGTGGTTATGGACTCAACCCTTTAGAGAGCTCTCCAGCTAAGGAGGGTAAGGTATAGTATCTTGTTTATGTTCCTCTGTCTTGGGACCCCCGGTGCCTGCTACCTAGGGCAGCTTCGTCCACAGTCATTAGCAGAACGATATTTTGTTTTCACAGTAGTAGAATACACATCGCCTGAAACTTACTTGTAACCCCTTTTTGAATGTACAGTTCAGTGGGATTAAGTACATTTACATTGTTGTGCAATTGTCCCCACCACCCATCTCCGGAAGTTTTTCTTCTTACAGAACCGAAACTCTGCACCCATTAAATAGTCACTCCCCATTCTTCCCTCCTCTCAGCCTCTGATGACCACTGTTGTATTTTCTGTCTCTGAACTTGACTCCTCTAGGGATCTCAGATAAATGGAATCATAGAGTGGTTATCCTTTTGTGACCAGCTTTATTTCAATTAGCATACTGTCCTTAGGATTCATCCGTGTTAGAGCATGTGTGAGAATTTGCTTTCTTAAGGCTAAATAATATTGCATAGTATGCTTTGTGTATCCGTTCATCTGCAGTTGGGTACATGGTTTGCTCCCACCTGTTGGCTGTTGTGAATAATGCTGCTATGGACAGGGGTATATACAAATATTTGTTTGAGTTCCTGCTCTCAGTTCTTTGGGGCATATACTATATGCAGTTTTACTTTTTCACATTGAAGTACATTGTCAAAATTCTGTGTGATGAATATTCTTCTACAAAATTATTTAAATAATTGCATTATGTATTATCTGTAGCCATGTCCTCAGTGACTTAAGCAAGAATTGTTTCCTAGAAATAGAATTATAATAGATTGAAGAATATGACGAGTTTAAAGCTTTTGCTACATTTTTCCAAATTGCCAACCACAAACTCGTACAACCTGACACTAGCAAAATCTGTATGTCTTCTCTGCTCCTTCGCTTCTATTAGGTGTTAGTAATTATTTTCTGTCAATTTGATCATTAAAAATGGCATGTAAATTCTGTTTTTTTAATGAAAATTTATGGTTCGCTTTCTGAGTTTGTTTGTAGCTGATTCCTGGGGAAAATACTGATTTGGCAAATACTGAACATGTGAGATGATGAGTGATGATGACAATCTAAGAAGAGGTCCTTCCTCGTCTTCAATTCGAAGGCAGTTGTGAGCCTTTTGCTCTGTGTATATATGACAAGCTGTGTAATTGGGTTTTGAGATCTTCTGTTTTGTGTGCTAAATACATTCTTAGTAGTTAAACTTTCACACTTCCTTACTTAGAATTCAAAAATCTTAAAAGTGCTAAAAAGAATTTTTTTGGTAATTCATTTGGTTATAAAGCCTGACAGATCATAGCACTGTATGTCAACTATACTCAAAGACAAAAACAAACCAAAAAACACCTGACAGTTTTGGTGGAGACACTGGACCTCAGCCAACATGAGGCTATTTATATATCTTATTTATCCCACTTAGAGTGAGTGTTCATATTTTTGGCTATAAAACTGACTTCATTTGATTAAGGGATGTTGCCCCAGACTCCACTGAGGGTACATAGTAATGTATACTATATACATAAAAGCCATTTTCTTTCTTTTTTTTTTTTTGAAATAATGTTTTTATCTTTTATTTTTATTTTTTTTGTATATCAAAGCCCCCCTTTTTAATGTAGTGTTTCATGATTCATTGTTACATATAACACCCAGTGCTCTGTGCAATATGTGCTGCCCCAGGCTCACCTCTCCTCTCCAGCCCCCCTCTCCAGTTGTTTTCTTTTTAAATTCTGAAACACAGAGGTTTTGGCATCAAAGATTTCAGATAAGGGTAAGGGACTGTGGGCCTATGTGTGTGTGTGTGTATAATTATTATTTTTTTCTTGCATTTCTATGTTCTCATCCCTCATAGGGTTCAAAAACTCATTTTGAAATCAGGCCTACTTGGGTAGGGTGAGCAAGGAGTAACAACTCAATGTGTTTTGAGTTTAAAGACAATAGAAATTTAAGGGTGGTGTCTTCTTTCATCCCCAGGACACTGTATAATCACTATAATCTGGGGACTGACAGGTCAGCGACTAGGACCGGGTTTCAGCTGAGTTATAGCCAACTGCAAACTCAGGACCCTGAGGGTCCTGGGAGGCCTGGGCCAGTTGAACTGTAAAGTGATAGTAATAGCTTTCCAAGATATTGTTGCAACATATTTCTATAATTAATACCACTTGTCCTTTATAGAGCATAAACTGTCTTAGCCAAGCTTTAAAAAACAACACCAAATTGGTAAAATCAAATAAAGTCACTCTTCATTTACATGATTGATTATTATCAATGCTATTAAATCTGAATTTTTAAAAACTTAATTTTTAAAGTGGTAAAGGTTGCAGAACTGGAAAAGCTGACTCAAGTTCATGCCGAATTATAAGGAGCCCTGAATAGCCAAAACAACTTAGAAAAAGAAGAACAAAGTTGGAGGGCTCACATTTCCTGATTTCGAAACTTACTACAAAGCTGCTGTAGTAATCAAAACAGTATGGTACTAACATATGGATAAACATAGACCAGTAGGATAGACTCCAGAGTCCAGAAATAAAAATGTACATCTATGGCCAATGGATTTTTGAGAAGGGCGCCAAGTACGCTCAGTGAGGAAAGAAGGATCTTTTTGACAAACGATGTTGTGACAACTGGATTTCCACACGTAAAAAGAATGAAGTTGGACTGAACGTTGCATCAGATACAAAAAAATTAACTCAAAATGGATCAACAATTTTTTTTTTTAAATATTTTATTTATTTATTTGACAGAGATCACAAGTAGGCAGAGAGGCAGGCAGAGAGAGAGGAGGAAGCAGGCTCCCCGCTGAGCAGAGAGCCCGATGCGGGGCTGGATCCCAGGACCCTGGGATCATGACCTAAGCCGAAAGCAGAGGCTTTAACCCACTGAGCCACCCAGGCGCCCCCAGATGGATCAACAATTTAACCATAAGAGTTAAAGCCTTAAAACTCTCAGAAGAAAACAGGGGTAAATCTTTGGCCTTGGATTTGGCAATGGATTCTAAGATATGACAATAAAAACAGGCCCAGCAACCACCGTGGAGTAGATGAGAATGTGAAATGGTGCAGCCACTGTGGAAAACAGTTTGCTGGCTCGTCAAAAAGCTAAACATTAAATTACTAAATGACTCAGCAATTCCACTACCAGGTATAGACACAGAGGAATTGAAAACAGAGACTCAAACAGATATTTGTATGCTGTTGTTCATTGCAGTATTATTCACGGCAGCCAAAAGGTGGAAGCAACCCAAGTGTCCATCAAGGATGAATGAATGATAAATAAAATGTGGTTTGTTACGCACACACACACACCCCCTGCACACACAGTGCAGTATTCAGTCATAGAAAAGCATAAAGTTCTGACACGTGCTGCGACATGGATGAACCTTGACATCATTCTGCCGAGAGAAATGAGCCAGAAACAAAAGGTCAAATGTTGTATGATTCCACTCACATGAAATATTTCTAGAAGAGGCAAATTCATAGAGACAGAAAGTAGATTGGACGTTATTATGGCCTGTGGGGAGGGAGAAATGGGAAGTTACTGCTTAGCAGTTACAGAGTCTCTCTGATGTGATTAACAAAAAGTTTTGGAAACAGTGGTGATGGTTGCATAATATTGTGAACAGAATGAATGCCACCAGTGTACAATGATTGTACACTGAAAAATTGCTAAAATGGAAGTTTTTATGTTTCACATAGGGTAGAACAATAAAATACTTTGAAGATGGTGAAAGGAACTGATGAATTCAGTTGGAATCTGAGAAGTGTGAGAGATACAGTCGGCTTTTCTGTAAAAGCGTTAGCTAACCTGGTTGGGATGTGCGAATGAATAATGGGATCATTGTTCCCAGCTCTTCAAAAACAGACTGTTTAACTTCCAGGTATATTTTCGGAGCAGAATTATCAGGGGACGGTTGCGGGAATAGGGAGAGGCAGTGCGTAAGAGGAGCTAAAGCCACTCCAAACAGCACAGAAATATAACAAGATGAAGAAAATTGTGTTTATCAGAGCTCTTGTTGGGGATTATATTGCTACTGGGGGGATCGAAGAAGTCCTTAGAGTTGCCACTGGGGTGGGGCTGGAAGGGTGAGATGCCCAAGCGACTCACTGAACGGTCCCTCTTTTGTTCCTCTGTGGAACTCTGTTGCGCTGTGGGAAGGAACATGTTCTGTTTGATGCATTGCTGGGGCAGTGGGCAGTGCGGAGGAAAGCGAGAGATCCTCCTTTTTGTAAATACTGTCCAAATATTGGAAGAATATTATCTTGGAGGAGCACCGTGTTGTTAGCCTGCCTTGAGTGTGAACATACTTCACTGTGGCCCAATGCAGGATGTTTTTGGAACTATAAAAACTCTGGTGTCATTATGTAAGTAATCAGACTACATTCTGAAAAATTGAAGAGCGCTAATAACTTTTCTAGAATGACAGAGCTTATAATTCATCCCATCTTTGGTTCACTCACTTACGGATACTCTGTAACATATTAGGTATTGTTTCAAATTCTGAGGAAACGAAGTAGAATAAGATAACGGCTTTTCCTCCTGAGAGCTTATGGACCAGCGGAGAAAAAGAATGAATCAGGACCATACAGTGCAGTGAGGGGGATGGAAATCTATATTTCCCCCAAATTTTATCTTCTGTGGTGGTGGCCTGTTGTGAGAGAGCAACTACCATGTGATTATTTGGGCCTCTGTTCAGTACAAAGCCGAAAATTTATGTATAATAATCACTTCCACACTCTAGAAGACCAACTGAAAAATACTCTATTTTGATAACTAATAATGCAAGTTGAGGTTTTGGGCACCTTTAGTGACCTGACAGGTTTTACTAGACAATGGAAAGTGCTATAGGAGCATGAAGTTCAGCAAGTAACCTGACTTGGTCCATAAATGGTGTACATTGGTGGCACTGGAATAAAAATTTAAAGAAACAGTAGAATGTGTGTATAGGCAGTGAAGGGATGCACATTTCAGATAAAATGTACTTAGGAGGAGTTTAAAAATGAAAAGAATGGGGTGCCTGGGTGGCCCAGTCGGTTAAGTGTCTGCCTTCGGTTCAGGTCATGATCTTGGGGTCCTGGGGTTGAGCCCCACATTGGGGTCCCTGCTGAGCAGGAATTCTGCTTTTCCCTTTCTCTCTTGATGCACCCCACCATGCACCCGGTGCTACTTGCGTGCATGCTTTCGCTCTCTCTCAAATAAATAAAATCTTAAAAAAAAAAAAAATAAAAAGGTTAAAACTTGGTAACTGACCAAATGTCAAGTAAGGAAAGGGAAAAGTAAGAATGACCCCAGCTCTGGCTTAGGTAGTTGAATCAATGTGATTACAATATATTGATCAAAAATGACAAGGCAACGGGGAAGGTTTGAAACAAGGCAGTTTTTACCATAATTTAGGGAGAATATTTATTAATTTTCTAAATTGCCTGATGGATAGTGCTGGGTTTAAGACATGAGTCAAAAATTTCCTTACCCTAACAAACTTGGCATCTTCATAATGACATTTTTGCCTTTGTCCCTTTTTCTTTCCCCTTCAGCTATTTCTTCCACTTCCAGAATGATCTGAGAGAGAGAAAGAGCACATTTTTGCCTTATGATGGGAAACACAGAATTCTAATAGAAACCATCAATTTGAATTTGAAATTTGCATTCCAGAAATGATTAGAGGATGATGTCACTTTTTTTTTTTTTCCCATTTAAATATTACCATTATTGCCAGTAACAAGCTGGGGTTTAAAAAAAAAAAAAATTACCCGTCCACTTTCAGAAAAATGAGGAAACATTTCCTGAGTCATGTCTCTTTTCATTGCAAGTAGTAGTCAACAGTGCATAGGACATTGAGGTCATTCAAAAATATTTGCTGAGTTAATGTTGTGTTGTTTTTTGTTTTTTGTTTTTTTACACTTGAATTTATTTTATGAAAAAGAAGAGTCAAGGTGAAAAGTTAGGAAGAAAACTTGGTGCCTAACAAGATTAAGAATGCCAGACTTTATTAAAGTAAAAAAAATGATAATAGCCAATATTTATATAGTACTTAACACTTTTCAAGTCACTTTTATCTGTGTGTCAGTTAATTTATTGTCCACAATGACCTTTTGATGTAGGCATTATTATCTGCACTTTATTGATGAGGAAACAGATTCAGGGTTGAATGGTGTGCCTGAAGCCACAGAGTTAAACTGTGTAAAGGTTTTACAATTCAAGTCCACGGCCCTGAGTGGTAAAACACAGCCATCTCAGCCTTGAAAGAAACTGTCGTGTCTTTGTGTTTTATGTTTCATTTTTAACTTTCTTTTCATTTATGATGACTCTTTGGCCTCATTTTAGAATCTCATTTAATATGACAGGGTCTATAATCTGCAGGCTTACAGGCTATGGAGAGTATGAGAAATAGATTTTCCCCTACTTAATTGTCACCCAAATACAATAGGTCCTGTTAAACCCAGGCCAGAGAGAGAGATACCGGAACCCGAGGACCAAATACACCTACCACATGGTGATGCAGGCCCTGTCGGGAAGGCTCACGTGTAAAAGATGTGGGTAGCGAGACTGAGTGGACCCACGTAATACCTGGGAAGTGTGAAGTGGTAGGAAATGGCAGCCCAAGTGTGCAGTTACTTTAAGAATTGTGATGGGTGGGTGCTAGCATTCAGGTCAAATACCCAGTGAATGCTGAGACCAGTTTTCAGAGACTTCTGGTCAAAGGGGAGAAGAGTTTCAGGTGTAGGACTGCCTGGCAAATCATTAGACATCCTCCCCAATCTGGATATGCGAATACATCCTCGTTTCCAAGGTGAATGGGCCATTCCTCTGATACCTCTTTTTTTTTTTTTTTTTTTTTTTTTTTTTTTAAATTTGATAGAGAGATCACAAGTAGGCAGAGAGGCACGCAAAGAGAAAGGGAGAAGCAGGCTCCCTGCTGAGCAGAGAGCCCGATGCGGGGCTCCATCCCAGGACCCTGGGATCACGACCCAAGCTGAAGGCAGAGGCCTCAACCCACTGAGCCACCCAGGTGCCCTTCTGATACCTCTTTGCTTGTACAAAAGTTCACTAGGTCGTGACATTCCTGAAGGCAGTTTCTGTACTTTTTTATCCTGATGTTTGTACTCCTATTACCTAGCTCTGGTCTTTAACCATCAGTCAGAATGTTGTATCTGTTTACTTATCTTGTGGGGGTTTTCCGTTAGTTCTTCTAATGGTGCTGGTATATTTACTATACCGTTCTGTCATTTGATTTTCAAGATAGATTGTTGGTTAGGGGGCCCTGGGTGGCTCAGTGGGTTAAGCCTCTGCCTTCAGCTCAGGTCGTGATTTCAGGGTCCTGGGATCGAGCCCCACATCAGGCTCTCTGCTTGGCGGGGAGCCTGCTTCCCCCCTCTCTCTGCCTGCGTCTCTGCCTACTTGTGATCTCTCTCTCTCTCTGTCAAATAAATAAATAAAATCTTAAAAAAAAAAAAAAAGATGGGTTGTTGGTTAATATTTATTTGACTTGTATGTACAATGCTATCTTGATTCCTTATCAACTTACATTTAGCAATAGGGGGAACCTTTGGAATTATTCATAGCAGCTGAGGAGACAAATCAATATATTCAAAAATATGTCCAATTCTGGAATTGGACAAATTCAGATCCTCATTGTGTCACTTTTGGTGGTTGGCTTCAGGCAACTGATAACCTGAAATTTTTATCATCTGTGAAAACAAAGATAAAAATTGTATTAAATAAGATCAGAAATTTAGAAGTGCCAAGCATAAAATAACACACTCAGGAAATTTCTGTTTATAGTTTTTCATATTGCTGGGTCTGTGTACATGAACTTAATTTATATAGTGCTGTATTGTTTTACAACATGCTTTTGAGTTGTCATTTGTACCCTTCACACAGCCTTGTGAGATAACAAGGGAAAGTAATTTTATTAACAGCTTCAGATAAATAAACTGAGACTAAGCTATTGCCTGGGATCATGCTGCTAAAGTTGCAGAATCAGGACTTGAACTCCGTCAATCCCTTTAATCCATGCCCAGTGCCCTTTGCACCAGGTTCATCTATTTTTACCTGCTGTCTCTCATGTGGTCACTAGGAGTCTGGTCATTTCAGTGTCAACCAATCAGTCTACGGCCAAACCACCCTGAACGAGCTGATCTCGTCTGATCTCGGAAGCTAAGCAGGGTCGGGCCTGGTTAGTACTTGGATGGGAGTGGCAACCAATCCCCGTAATAAATACTCAGTTGGACCCACCCACTTCCATGCTGGTGCTGTTTGATAAAGTGTGAATGCCTAATTCTGATTACTTTCATTGCTAGGGCACCACTTATCAGGCACTTTGTTTTTTTTTACTCATGAATTTCCTGAAAGGTCTTTTTATGTTTTCTGATGGATAATAGATTGGCTAAGTTATAAAATTATAGATAATGGATCCTTTTATCACCCACTTTAAATAAGTCTCAAATTTGCTTTGCTCTAGAGGTGATCTATTTTATGGTCGGAAAATAAGTGTTAGTTATTCCATTTCTTCTAATTGATAGATGAATAAGCATATGAATTGCAACTCTCTGGTGAGCTTTCCACTGTGTTGGTATGAACCCATTGAAGTGACAAGGCCTCTAGATATTGGGCCCCTTCCTTTTTTTCTGGCAAGTCAGTCAGAACTAATACCACCAATGACTGGATTCCTTTAATCTTATTTTACCTACCTACCTTAATAATTTTTTGGTTTGTTTTTAGAATAAGACTCTTTCTTTTTTTTTAAGATTTTATTTATTTATTTGACAGAGATCACAAGTACGGGGGGCGGGGAAGCAGGCTCCCTGCTGAGCAGAGAGCCCGATGTGGGGTTCGATCCCAGGACCCTGAGATCATGACCTGAGCCAAAGGCTTTAACCCACTGAGCCACCCAGGTACTCTACCTTGATAGTTTTTAAAACATGCTTTTCTTTTACTTTTAACTAATTGTTATGTGATTAATTATTAAATTTTGGAAAAGTAGAATTTTAATGGGTTTCTTTTGACCCAAAACCTTAATTGTTTGACTTTTACCTACATAAACCAAATCGATAGATATGTGCTTTCCAAAGTATTCCTTCAGTATTCTGTAAGTCTTTGTAGCCTGGCACTTACTAATGAGCTTAAAATTAACATTCATCGTGTCTCACTTTCTTTTTCTCAAGAAGAGGGAGACTTGCTTGCCTGGTTCTTCTTGGTATCCCCAGGGCCTAATGACAAATGACCGTGTAAAATAAAAACCGGGCAGTGAATGTTCGTCGAACCTGACTTTCCATTGTGCTTTCTTTGTAAATCCATACAAAAATTCCACCAATAGGTAAAGGCCAAAGTTTGGTCATCATATTACAATAACTATTTTTCGGGTCTCTAGTCAGCTTTTTGATGAGCAGATAACACAGAGATCACAAAAATATACTTTTATGTACCAACAGCTGAAATTAAATGACCTTACCATGAAGCCATTCAAAGTGGTACTTCGTTGTGTATAGCGAGGCATGTTGACAGTACTAAAAATACATTTCAAAATGGTAAATGAAAAATGATTTATATAAGGTAAAAAATTAACATTTTTGCCTTATTAGAAGGTTTTTTCCCCTGATTCTGCCCTGTTTTTCATAAAAAGCCCTCAAAGCGTCACCTTGCTTTTGACTGTTTTTGCTGAGAAATGAACTTTTTCAGCTGTGTTAGATTACCAGAAATGAGAATATCAAACAGTAACGGGAGCCCTTCGGTAGTGGAAGTATAATGATCATATTAGCATCATAAATCATTTGCTTCTCAGTACTACAGTAGGTCATGAGAGCAACAGCTGCAGCTTTGTTCTACCTAGATGATGTTTCAGTAAAGCCATTTCTGTTTTTATTCACTCAAATTTACAGTTTCTCCTTTGTGTTGACATTAAGCAGTGAATCTATTAGTTTCCATTACCGACAGAATAACTAAAACTATAAATAGTTCTATATTTTCTCTCACAAATCCTCTCAAGCTGCAGTCGGTGTCTTTAATTTGATAAAACTTCTGGGTAATACATCTTGTTTCTTCTCCTTCAGCAAATGCATACTTTCTTAAGTCTTTCCTTAAAAAAGCAAAAACAAAAAACCCCAAAAAACTCAACAGCAGTTCTATCCTGTCTTTTGACCTCAGATTCCTCATGGTTAAATTGGGCATCTAATTGTGAAGTAATCCAGATAAGATGCGAAAGTCAGATCACTTCATCTGATTCACAAAACTCATTTTTAGAAATATCTGAGTATTATGTTCCAGTGAGTTGCTGGTTTTGCCAAAAAAAAAAAAGAAAACCTCACAACACAATGTATCATAAATACCACATACCTGATTTTTAATATCTAAATATAAAACGTTAGGTCATTTCCTTCCTAGCGTAAACCAAGTTGCAGATCACTGATTTCCAACTCAGTGTCACAGCCACCAGTATAAACACATTTTAGCATGTTCTAGAAGCACCCTTCAAGATTGTGATTATCTTGGACAACCGTGGTTCTGATGTTGGAATAAACCAGTTTCTTACGTTACAATTCTCTAAGTGTAGAAGGCTGCACGGTAATCGCCACATTCCTCTGGGGTACTCGGAGGCAAGCCCCGTAATTTTGGCTTTGGCTGCAGTTCTGTAAGCTCTGGCCCACCATGTTTATTTCTGGTTTCTGCTTCGGTTCACATTTAGGGGTCTTGTGAGAAGCTCAGTTTTTCTAGAGTAAGAATCACTTGTTTGTATTGTCATGGCTACTGGCACAACCTTTCGGTTCATAGGTGTACAGTGATCTGAATTTAGTGGACAAGATTCTGAGTAGATCTTAAATCTAATACAGATATTGAGATGTTTCTTAGTGATGTGTCAAAACTAAGAGTTTGGTAGCTGAATTGTTGGCTGACATTTTGGTTTTGTTGAATAGCCACTTTTAATCCATCTCCCCAATAAGCTTTCTTTTGAACCATTGAAGGGAATTTTTTTCTGGATTGGTGGGGACTCAACCTTTTCCTTCCCAAAAGCCTCTAATGGATTCTTTAAAAATTAGAATACTTTTTTAAAAGGCATGACAAAGCCAAGATAACATCACACTTAATAAAATTAAAAGTAATTTCTTAACACAATTTAATGCTTATTCCATGCTCAGCCTTTCTATTTTTGATAAATATGTCCTTTAAAAAAGCTGGTTGGTCCAAGTTGGGATGCAGATACCATATACTGCTAATGGTGGTTGTGATATTGTGATTTTATAATAAGAAATATGTTCGATCTTCCTCAGTTCCAGGCAGGAGCTCCTGCAACTCTGGTAACTTCCTAAATGAGGAGATAGAGAAAGGTGCATTTTGTTATGTTGATGATGGGACTTCTGGAAAGCCCCTGGGTAGCCCCAGGGTGAGGGGCTGGTTGCAATGGAAACCCACAGGGAGATTAGAGGGCTGAACCTTTCAGTCCTGCCCTCTGACTTCCAAGGAGGTGGGAAGGAAGATTGAATCAGTTGCCAGTGGCCTGTGATCAATCAATCCTGTCTAAGTAAGGAAGCTTATGTAGAAACCTGGAGGGTGGGGTTGGAGAGCTTCAGGTTGGTGAGCTTGTGCAGGTGTGGGGAGAGTGGCGCCTTCATGAAGAGAGGGCATCTAAGCCTTGTGCCTCTTCTCGCATACCTTGCCTTTGACCCTCTTCTTCTTGTTATTCATCTGTATCCTTTATAATAAACTGATAACTGTAAGTAAACGTTCCTCTGAGTTCTGTGAGCCACTCTAGCAAATTAATTGAACCCAAGGAGAGGGTGGTGGGAACCTCTGATTTACAGCCAGTCAGTCAGAAGCTTGAGTGACAGCCTGGACTTGCTGGGGCCTGTCTTGTGGGACCAAGCCCTTAACCCATGGTCTGATGCTCTCTTCAGGTGGATAGTGTCAGAATTCAGGTAATTGTTTGATGGTGTGGGGAAGAAAACACATATTGGAGATACATTCCTTAGGCTCTTTCAATCTCTGCCTTTTTCATATCATCGATTTATTGAAGAGGCTAGACCTGTTGATAAATTAGAATATTTAAATTTATTTAAATGTGCACGTGACATTTAAATATTTAAGTTCATTTAATTAAGAACATTTTCCCCACACAGAGTCCAAATGATGTTGTTACCTTTATCAATATTAATAACTCCTTAATATAATCCAATGCTTAATCAATATTCAGATTTCCCCAGTTTGCTTTTAAGTCTTCTACATCTGGTTTGTTCAAGCCCAGATCCAGTCTGGAAGCACACACTGCAAATGGTTGTTTTGTCTTGTTTTCTCTCTTATCTTTTGATCTGGACCAGTTCCTTTTATTCATATCAGGAACTTGTGGGCACGGTGAGACTGGTGTTTGCAGAACAAACCAGCCTGTGGATTTGGTTCCTTTTCCCCTCCCATACTGCTGTGAAACACAGTGACCCCCAGTCACATGTGGCTATTAAGCTGTTGAAATGTAGCTAGTCCAAATTGAAATGTGTTGTGACTATAACATACATATTAGCTTTCTAAGGCTTAGGATAAAAAAAAAAGTAAACTATTTTGTTAATAATTTTTTATGTTGAATACATGTTCAGATGATCTGGGTATATCAAATTAAATATATTACTAAATTAGTTTTACCCTTTTTTTTTTCATTTTCAAAATGTACCTACTAGAAAGTTTTATTTGGCACCCAGTATATTTCTACCGGATAGTGCTAGTCAACAGATTTTAAGACAGAAAATTACTACCCCAAATGACTCCACCTCAGTTCTCTGAGATACAGTTGAAGAGAGAACATTAATAGGCTAAAATGTTCCTTAGCTGGAGTTTTACAACATTCAGTTGCTGTGTCCTTCCAAGTGGAAACTAAGTGATTTTCCATAGTTGATCTAGCCTCGAGCATTTTAAGATGGAGTATCCTATAAGCATGGCCTTGTCCAGTAGATGGAATAGCTCTTAAAGGTTTTGAGTGGCCCTGATGGCTGAGAGTGTTGAGTCCCATAACCTGGGAGGTGTGCCACAAGTGCTGATACAGTTGTTCAACACCGATGCTGGTGATTCACAAGCAGAAAAGTATTATGAGCCAGTAAAAGTCATGCTTGCTTTCTTTGTTTATTTCTAGTGTTGGACAACATTGAACAGACAGCTGTCTCCAGTTTTGGAGCACTGGAAAGTCAGCCTGATTTCCGAACCCCAGAGTTTGTAAGTACTATTACTACCTCTTCCATTCTCACCAAATGCAGAAGGTTTTTCATGAAATCTTGACCTCAGTGCCTCTAGATGTGGCACAGGTCTCAGTGGCAGAGCTGTGTATTTAAAGCTCCGGTTCTCTGGGGAACGGGTTCCTGAACTACAGTGTCTTGTGTAAACTTATTCTTCATACTGTTTTGTACTTTCTGCAGTAAAGTAGCATCGTTCCTTCCAAAACTCCTCCTCCATTCACGGGTAGCTTTGCCGTTAGTTTCTGCCATCAGTGACTCTGGAAACCAGTCTCCTGTGAGCACATACAGGTACATTGCCCAGTCTGATTCCCACTGCACTATGCAGCCGTCAGTCATACGACCTTTATAGATGTATCTCGTAGGGCTGGGACTGTTTTGTTGATTGTTCCTACCAACGGGGGAACTAACTGCTCTCACTAAATTAGGCTCATTAAAGATTAGCCATGGTTCTCACCCTCAAGGAATGAAAAATCTTATTAGATGCTACTGTGATTTTATTAATGCCTTGTTTAAAGAAAATTAAGCACATAGGATGTCACGTGCAGAATGTCCTTAGCAAATAGATTTTATATTAGGCTCGTTTGAAGAGAGGGATGGGAAGAAGTGTTTCTCTGACTCACGTACCGTATTACTGCACCAGATGTGTAGGAAAAGCACTCCAGGATCCACCTAGATTTACTTATTTTTGCCCCTTGCTGCAAATGGCTTGTCTACCACTTCAGGAAGGCAAAAGGCTTTTTTGGTTTATTTTCAAAGTGTGACAAACAGTTGCTACACCAGTAATTGGCAGAGCACAATTGTATTATTGATAAAGAAAAAAAAAAAAAGAGAGAACTCATTATGTGCTTTTCTTCTTCTCACTCATTCTTTATGGATTACTTACTAAATTCAGCCAAGAGTAAGGAAACTAGGCAGTGCTCTGGACTGAAAAGGGATTGCACATGAAACTGTATCTGCAATGCCATTTTATTTCACAGTGTGGGACTCCTGTGGCGTACTAGCAGATTGCCTACTGTGAAAATCACTTGGCTATAATAGAAAGACCACGTATTCAATGACTTCCCTGTTACATTCAATGAGATTTTCAGTGAAGGAAAATTGCGAATGCCCACCAATGTATCCTGTATCTTAGTTAAAGTAGCAGGGCAGTTTTGTGGTTTTTTTCCCCTAACTTCTACAGTGAGAACGCCCAAGCAGAATTGATACAGATATTTCCCATTTGAATATGAAATTGATACAGACTCCCGGAGCTGGCCCTTTTTTGTTTTATTTTCTAACTGCTGCACGTTGATATTCTTCAAGCACTATTTCTAATCTACAAAGAGCTGTGTGCAGTAGAGTGCTGATGTGCTTGGCAAGCACCTATACGGTTCGCACCGATTCCCTGTGTAAAAATAAAAGTATTTTTCTCAAGAACAGATTTTAGTGTCTTAGGAGGTTTGAGATTGGCCTGCCTCAGCGAGGTCTTTGCAACAGGTAGTCTACACTGTAATCACACTGGTAATGTTCTTCTACCTTCAGTGTCAGCTTCTTGACCACCTTGTTTTCCTTTGCAAGGGGTGAAGGCTGGTGAGTTTAAGGATGACGAGGGGTAGAATTTGAGGATCGCAGGATACACTGATGTTTTAAGAGATTTCTCTTAACGATGGGTCTGAGAACACCAAGCTGAAAGGGGATTTTTAGGCTAACTCCCCATGTTTTTCTTTCTCACTGTCACACCTCAACGATATCTAGAGCCCTTTCTTGAGACCACAGGAGCAGAGTTAAACTTGGTGAAGCATGGTTTTCTTAGATGTGTGGTTGAGACAAGATTTCTGTATCCAGTTATTATCTTTCTCTAGTTGCGAGTTCAGACTGTGTTTAGGAAGGAGTCCCTGATTTTCTTATGCTTTTTAGACATCTGCACCTCTGATGCTCGTTGCACGCCCCCGTCGGCAGGGACCGTGCCCACAGCCGCTTGCATTTCCTCCCCACATCCCCGTGGCTCCTGCCTCAGTTCCCTCCTACACAGATCTTTCCCAAACTGCTGCCTCCCTGGTAAACAAACAGGAGGCGCGTAAGGCTCCTTGAGAACAGAGTACCCGAGGGACTCAGGCACGACATGCAAGGGAAGCCTTTTTTTGGAGGCAGAAAGCGACAGCATCCGTAAAAACCGGTGGCTCTCATGTGTAGGCAGGTGGATTGGGCGGATGCCAGGACAAAACCAGGTATGTGGGTCCAAACCAAACATTCAGATCCGAACCAGGGGCACCAGCACAAACCCAGGAGCAGAGGGAGCGTGGCAGAAAGCGAAACTGCAAACAGAAAGAAGAGGGAGAAGAAGAAAAGGAGCCGAGGTTTCAGCACTCTGTTTTTCTCCATCTGGCATCTGGAAGCAGCAGCTGCCGTGTGCTGAGGTGAACGGAAACACAGCAAGGCGTAGACGGTATTTACCCAGGCTTTATCCTCAGCTAGCTCAGATTTTAGAAGGATCAAGAGCCTCGTGTTTTCAGCGGAGTGTATTTATACAGTTTGGCCAATGGGGAGAATAAAACGCTTATCATTATTGGTTTGTATCCTTCAGGACTTCTGTTTTTTTGTTTGATATCAGGCCCGCGCGAGCGATGCTGGTTGAGTACCTTGATTCCCAGCACAATAAGCAACGGGAAAGTTATCCTTCCCAGCTCAGGTGTGTGTGGCGATGCGTCAGGTCCAGCCGGCTTGCTGTCAGGACTGCGTAAATCAGGGATCGGTAAACGCCGCCGGAAAGCCCCCGCGTGGCGGGTTCTCGGTGGGGCCTCCGCGGCTGGGCCCGACTCTCTGAACTGCCCAGGGGCAAGCTGAGACGGACGTTGGGTGCCTGTGTTCTTGCTTGTGAGGAGCTGGGGACACATTCCAGCTGGACACAGCCCCACCTGAGGCGGCGTGGACGTGTGGACGGGGCCCCGCCGAACGGGGCCTGGTGAAATGTTGGCTCCACAGAGAGTAACTGGGTGACCTTGTTGTGGTAGCTCGAGCTGTGACCAGCTCCATCCTGTTCTTTGTTTAAGCGCAGTGAAAATCTGCTTGTGATCTGCTTAATTAACTTAATATTTTATTCTGAATGTTGTCCCACACTGTTGTTTTTCCAGGTGTATTGAGATATGACGGACACAGTACGGTGAAGGTTTACGGTGTATGGCTCTATGCTATTTTTTTTCTCTCTGACATTATTGTTATCTCTAACTTCTGTTCCCTTGTGCTGATGAACCATAATTAATCCTATTGTAGTTTTTAAAGCAGTTAGTTCAAGGGGTATCTAGTGAAGGAAACGGTGACATAGCCAGATGCTCGGGAACCCTGTGGTGGGTGGCCATCATTTAGGGACATGGGCTCTGAAGACACGCTAGGTTCATGAGGACAAGGATTGGATTGTGGAGAAGGGATTTGGCCAAAGGGAGTCTGGGGACTGGATTATCAGATACCCAGATAACCTTGCTGAGTTCAGACTTTGAAGCAGAGGCTGCAGAACGAGGCAGTTCAGTTAGAACCGAGGCTGGGGAGCCACCAACACAGTAGTGGAGCAGGTACAGGCTTTTCTGCAGTGTGGTAGCATGCCGATGTAGGGCAACCCAGGCTTCCTCTGGTGCACTCAATCTCAGGTCTGCTTAAGAGCAAAGGTGACCTGAGGCCAGGGGCTCATCAGTCATGGCCGGCTCAGAGGAGCCCAGGTTCATACCAAGCCCTGAGGAGTGCAGGAAGAGTAGGGAAAGGTTGAGTGATAGGGCTCTTTCTAGAGACCCTGACTCTCTTGGTACTGACCCAGGAACCTGGGTGCACAGGAGGAATGGGGTGTGGGGAAGAACTCCAGGGGAGCAGTGGGGAAGCTGCTTGTAGCTAGCTGGATGGAAACCAGGCTGACGTCAACACAAGAGCACATGGAAGGAAAGGAAAGGCTAAAGAATTGTATTTTATGAGCTGAGTCTCGCTAATAAGATCCCTTTTTCCATCCTTTCCAGAACTTGGGCTTTATGCCTAAATCTCCTGGCTTTTAGAGGCAGGAATACTCTAACCACCTCTTGTTTCATGCCAGTTGATGCTGTTTTCCTTAGTTTAGCTTCAGCCAAATTTGCAGTAAATAATAAGAGCTTAGGCTCGCCAAAGAGTATTAGGGTCATAATAGGATAAACCAGGGAAGATGATGAGAAACTACAGGATTTAGAAAGACTAAGTCGAGACAGAGACTTAGGAAGAGGAGGATCAGAGTGGAGGGAGAGGGGGTCCCCTTTGTTCCACACTTCTGTCTATGCAGAAAAGAGGTCTGAAGAGTCATTATCCTTGCTTGGGATTTTGTGTAACTGGGCTCCCTTTCTGAGGGGAGATACTGCTTTGCAGAAAATATTGTTGATTTCCTGAAATTGACGTTTGATTGTCTTTAACTAGATGGAAATATATACGATCCCTGAGAGTGAAAATATTACTCTGCTCTTTGAGGCACTAGAGTGAACAGTAGAAAAATCATCCCTGTACTTCTGGAGCTTACGTTTTGGTGGGGGAGACATAAAGGACAAAATAAATAAGATCTTAGGACATGCTAAGTCCTTTAGAGAAGGGTAAAGGAAGAATTAACACGTATGTGTTTGGGGCAGGGGCTGGCTGTGGCTTTAAATGGAATGGTCAGGGCATGTCTCAGAAAAGGGTGTGCAGAAGGGGACAGGTGAAAAGACCTGAAAGCAGGGGTGCTACAAAAAACTATTTGGAAATCTAGATGAAGGGTGTTCTAGGCAGAAGGAATAGCATAGACAAACGTCTGGAGGTAGGAGTTTGAGATACGTTTGAGGAAATGGAAGGAGGCCAGTGTGATGAGCAGAATGAAATGTGGTGAAGACAACAGATAGTGGGGCTTCATAGGCGCTTGTGAACACTTTGGTTTTATTCTGAACGAGTTGGGAAATCAATTAAGGGTAAGCCTTTGGGGGATAAACTGGGGGCTTTTGAGCAGAGGAATGATTTGACTGCCCTGCCCTGTGTTTTGACAGGATCACTTTGGTTTATTTGGAATAGATTACAGAAGCGTAGGAGCAGAAGCAGGGAGACCGCTTGGACTTCTCAGGAACCCAAATGAGAGGTGGCGGTGGCTTGGTCCTGAGTGCTAATTCTGGTGTTAGTGAGACATGCTCCAATTCTCGTATGTTTCGAAGGTAGAATCAATAGGATCTGTTGACAGATCAGACCTGAGGTGTGCAAGAAAGAGCAGTCAAAGATGACTCAAGGTTTTTGGCCCTGGGGGACTATGGAAGGAGCAGTTTGAGGGGCGAATACGCAGAGGAAAATAAAAATTCTGTTTTCAGCACGTGAAGTTTGAGACATCCATGCAGAGATGTCGCTATGCTGTAAAATATACAGATGTAGAGTTAGAGCAGTGTAGCTAGAGATGTGGGGGTTGTCCGCACACGGGTGGTGTTTGAATCTGTTCCATGGACTGAGGCCAGCGAGGCCTCAGATGAAGAGACCCTGGACAGAGCCCTGGGGACTCCAGTGTTCACAAGTCAGAGGCCCTGAGGACAGATCCACAGAGGAGGCTGAGAAGAAGGAGCAGCGAGGTTGGAGGAAAATGAGGAGAGTCCTGGGAGCCAAAGAAGGTTTGAAGTTGGAGGGAATGACCAGATCTGCTGGGAAGGATGGGAAGTTGGGTTTAGTGGTGTGGAAGCCTTGGCAGGAGAAGTCTGAGCTGAGCAGTGGGATACAAAACTAGAGAGGACTGAATACAGTAGGGGAGAAGAGGAATGGGATACACAGCATTTAGATAACACGTCCAGTTATATTTTTCTTCTCTGAACATGAATGCAGAACAAGGTGTTATTATGTATGAGGACGAAGAGAAGTTTTTTTTTCTTTTTTTCAACTGAGCATATGTATCAGGTTTATGGTAACAGAACTTCTCATCCAATTGTTAAGACATGCTTTAGTTTCATACTTCCTGCACCTTAATAAAACAAGAATGAGGTTTTCCTTTTATTTTTTTTCCTCCAGTTGATTTTTTTAAAATTTTTTATTTTTTATAAACATATATTTTTATCCCCAGGGGTACAGGTCTGTGAATCGCCAGGTTTACACACTTCACAGCACTCACCAAATCACATACCCTCCCCAGTGTCCATAATCCCACCCCTCTTCTCCCAACCCCCCTCCCCCCAGCAACCCTCAGTTCGTTTTGTAAGATTAAGAGTCACTTATGGTTTGTCTCCCTCCCAATCCCATCTTGTTTCATTTATTCTTCTCCTACCCACTTAAGCCCCCATGTTGCATCACCACTTCCTCATATCAGGGAGATCATATGATAGTTGTCTTTCTCCGCTTGACTTATTTCGCTAAGCATGATACGCTCTAGTTCCATCCATGTTGTCGCAAATGGCAAGATTTCATTTCTTTTGATGGCTGCATAGTATTCCATTGTGTATATATACCACATCGAAGAGAAGTTTTTTAATTTAGTCTGAAGATGACAGGCATTGCCCCTACCCCTGGCCAGGTTAGGCTGTAGCACGGGCAGTGGGCGGAGCCGGTCCCTTCCTGCTGCCCTTCTCCTCCTGCCTTGCAGCCTGCCCTGGATTCTCCTTGTCTTCTGCAGTGAGCACTGTGGCAACGTGCTAGTGTTGCACGGCGTCACCCAGTGCACGGAGGGGGCTGATTCTCCCGGGATCTGATAGCCAACTTGCCCCTCTGTAGCCGCCCTGTCCCCTGCCAGGTGCTGCTCATCGGGGCTGGAGATGGGGGTGACCTGCAGGAGGGGGTGAAGCATTCCTCCGTGGAGTCAGCCTGTGGTCCAGTGGGAGACTGACAAGGATGCTGCTCAGGTCTCTAGGAAGTTCCTGCCAGGCATAGCTGTGGGGGGCTGCGGCCCCAAGCTGACCCTACATGTGGGCGATGGTTTTGAGTTCATGAAACAGAACAAGGATGCCTTTGATGTCATCATCACTGACTTCTGCAGACCCCCTGGTCTCTGCCAAGACTCTCTTCAAGGAGTTCTATCACCAGCTCGTGAAGGTGGCCCTCAAGGATGGTGGTGCGTGTCCCCTGCCAGGGCGAGTGGCAGTAAGTGCCCCCCAGACCTCAGATTTCCCTGTGGCGACTTCCCCTTACTGTACCGTCCCCACCTACCCCAGTGGCCCGATGGGCTCTGTGCTATGCAGCAAATATCTGAGCACCGACTTCCGGAAGCTCACACAGCGGCTGACACGGAAGCAGGCGGAACCGATGCAGCGGAAATACTATAACTCTCATGTGCCCCAGGAGTCCCCATCCTGCCCCAGTGTGCTGCCCCCGCCCTGAAGGATGTGAGCTGAGCCTGGTGTTGCTGCCCTTGCTGCCCAGGACCTAGGGCCAGGGAGCCTCTGGGACACCCAGGTGTCACAAGCCCAGGACAAGATCCCCTGCCCCACCAGCATGTCCACCATGCAAGCATTATAGGCCCCAGAGAACTGCCTGGTATGCCCTGCTGGACGGACAGTTTGTCTGTCAGTGTGCTGTTCCACCCCCAAGTCTGTACCAGCTGTGTACAGAAAAAAAAAAAAAAGGCAGGAGTTTCTGTTCATAAGGTGATGGAAATTAATTCAGTAGGGAGGGAAAACAGGATGATGCGGGAGCAAGAAGGAAGGATTTTTGGAATGACATCCTTGAGAAGAAAAGAAAGGAATGGAATCCGGTCCATAAGTAGAGAGGTTGGACACCCTCCATGGCTGCAGAGAGAGTTTATTCTTACAAGTAGGAGGAAAACCAGTGTATTGGGACCGCTCCCCGCTGAGCAGGATGCCTGATGCGGGGCTCAATTCCAGGACCCCAGGATCATGACCTGAGCCAAAGGCAGATGCTTAACGACTGAGCCACCCAGGTGCCCCCCCCCCCCCCTTTTTTTTAAGATTTTATTTATTTATTTGACAGAGACTCAGTAGGTGAGGGAGAAGCAGGCTTCCCACCAGGCAGGGGGCCTGATGCGGGGCTTGATCCCAGGACACCAGGATCATGACTTAAGCTGAAGGCAGAGGCATAATGACTAAGCCACGCAGGTGCCCCTGAAGTATTTTCTTGATTGCTTCTTGTTTAGCAGTGAAACGAGAAGCAAGACATTAACTAACATTGAGGAAGAAAGAAGAGCGTAAGAGACCTAAAGAGAGAGGAGAAGGTATGAGACAGTCATCTGAGAGTGGAAGCTCTGGGAAATGCAGTGTGATTTCCTCGCAGCACTAGGAGAACCCACCTGGGGTTTGTTGTCATGGCAGGTGTGTGGTTTTCCCATTCAAGTCCGGCTTTGGGGAACAGTACCTTAGACAACAAGTTTGATTTAGGCAATGTGGGGGTTTCTTCAAGCCAGTTCAGTGAAGCAAGACAGGGCTAAGAGAGTTTTAAGGTGTTTGCAAGAGAGTAGAGCACCAGGGTCATGAGCAGGATCAGGACAGTTAGACCTTAGTGGGGTTTGATAATTTTTGCAGTTGGGGTATTGGAGAGAGTGAACAGGAAAAATATGATTGGAGAGTCAGGATCTTTCTGACTAAGGGAGGAATTACAGTCATTAGGACAGACAGGGTCTGGGATACTGAGCATTGGAATGAGGGGCTGGGGCAGGGTAGAGTTGCAGGGACAGGGTGCTGGGAGGGTGGAGGTGGAAATCCCCAAGAATTATGTCAGAAGAAATGTCTTGGAGAGGTTGACAATGAGGCAGGGCTCAAATCTCTAAGAAAGGAGGGCTGGTGACTCAGGGATCAGTAGGTGGCTGTCCAAGGAGATGACTGGAGAGGTGGGAGAGAAACCTGAAGGGTGGCAGGATAGAAGCTGAGACGCAGATGACGTGGGGAGTAGTTTTGGGTGTTGCATAGGGACTCAGTCAGCAGATTCTTCAGCCTCAGCACCACTGACATCTTGGGTTGGATTTCTCTTGTGGGGCTGTCCTGTGTACTGTAGGATGTTTAGCAGCATCACTGGCCCTGGCCCATGGGATGCAAAGGTCCTTGTCCCCAGCTGTGACAACCGCATATGCCCAGACATTGTTAAATGTCCCCTGAGGACAAAATTGCCCTCATTTAAGAACCAGTGAGTTAAATGAATCCTGGAAAGGTATTAGGGTCACTGGTGTCCTTATATAGAGCTGTTTATGGGGAGTGGTGGGGATGCCCCTCTAATCCCGTTTGGAGTGGATTATGGAACAAGGAGGAGAAAAAAAAAAATAGGAAATCCTGAACTCTCTTTCCGGGAGTCTGACTTTGAAGGGATGGAGGGTGAGAGAGAAGTGGAGGAGACAGAGAACCAGAGATGATACCCTCCTGTCGGATGGAACCCTGGACAGATTTAAATATCGATGAGAAAAGAGTGGCTTTGAGATGTGCTGTGTAATGGTTTATAGATCTGGAGGGTCCCCATTAGATGGGAGGAGCAGTGTCTCTAAAGATACGGGAGCAGCCGCTGGATGCTGCTGGTTTAGGGCTTTGTTGGAGAGAAGCAGAGGGAGTTCTTATCCAACAGCTTCCACTTTCAGCCGCTGAGAGTGAAGAGAACAGAATGTTGGGGTGGTGGGGGAGGGGGGGCAGGTGGTGCTTTGAAGCAGTCCTGGAGAGCCGGAGGAGCGGAAGACCACACTGGCCTAGAAAACAGGAGAAGCACGGGATGAGGATGCCTGGGCCGTGGTGAGGGCCCAGGTGGGGCTGGTGAGCCTGAATTCCAGCAATCCCAGCCTGCTTGCTGTGGATTCTCCAGGTCGCTCGGACACCCTGAAAGCAGACGGCAGGCTTCTGCCCGAGTCGGGGCTTCGCTAGATGGTCAAGATGGAAAGTGCAGAATACTGGTAATACCAATGAAATGATGAGTCTGGGAAATGTAACCTTTCAAAAGGAAGGGAGGGTAGGGAAGGAAACACGCATCCACAGATTGGTTAGAAAAAGTCACGGTGCCTCGGAGGGCATTGGGATTCGAGGAGGAGATGTTAGTGATGGTCCCAAAGGGGGACACCTGAGTAAGTGGTTTCGGAAAGAGAATTTTTCAAGTGATGACAAGGTCCAGGGTGAGACCATGGAAGTTCGTGCGTGAAAGGGAGAGCATCACTAGGGTCAAGTTGTGGCCCAGTCATGTCTGTGGATGCAGATGTCCTTCTGGATGAGGGACAGCATGGAAAGGAGAGGGAAATGGGAATCAGGGGCCAGATTTTCGGTGGACCAGGAGCAGCGGCTAGCAGGTGGGAGATGATAGGCTCTGGGAAACTCTGGGGGTTTACACAACTTGCAGGGACTGAAGAGGAGCTGCTTTTACCCCAAGAACACTGGGGACTAAGGGTCTGAGAGTGACCTATAGAATAGCGTGAATGTCAGCCTTACTTCTTTGCCCTGAGTGTGAAAGGTATGAAAGAATGATCAGAGCCACCTGCCCAGAGGTCTGCATAGTTTTGTTTTCAGGCTTTGTTTCAAAGTGTTCAGTCAAGTTTTTTGTTTGTTTGTTTGTTTTTAAGATTTTATTTATTGATTTGACTGAGAGAGACAGAGCAAGAGAGGGAACACAGGCTGTAAGAGTGGAAGAGGGAGAAGCAGGCTTCGCACTGAGCTGGGAGCCTGACTCGGGTCTTGATCCCAGAATACTGGGATCATGACCTGAGCCAAAGACAGACACTTAACGACTGAGCCACCCAGGCACCTCTGATTGGGCAAGTTTTATTTCAAAATGGCTTCCGGGGTCTGTTTTAATCTCCATCTCCCCTCCCCCAGAAATCCAGACTTCATTTTGGTTATTTCTGGCTTAACTGGCCCTGAGGTAAATGAATTGGTGCTGGGGCTGTTGAGGGAGACTGGCAGTCCAGAGTCTTTCTGGCTAATGGCCCTGAGGTAAATGAATTGGTGCTGGGGCTGTTGAGGGAGACTGGCAGTCAGGGTCTTTCTGGCTAATCTCAGAAACCCAACCAAAGTCCCAAGGTCTGCCTCAAGATCCCAGGATCTTCAGGACCTGGAAGACTGGGAAAAAAACATTTCTTTACTTGGCTTTGTACTCTTGTGTCTTCTACAAAGAAATAGGATGGCTTTGTTTTGTAGGTTTTGGCACTAAGTTCACCAAACTAAAAGAGAAAAGGAACTCACCCAAATAAGGAAACCAAACAAAGGAACATGGATTTGGCAAAAGATCTCAAAAGAAGAAAAGAGACCAAAGATAGGCTAGTAAGAATAGCTGAATTGGCCCATTTGCTATGGTAGGAATTCATCTGGCATTTCAACTTTGAGAGCATTTCATGCATTCAGGAGCAAAAGGTGAGGGAGCGTTTACTTTGCCTGAATATAGAGAGAAGGGGACCTACTCGTTTGCTTTATGTGGCTGATTCAGAAGCTACATTTGTTGATTTGTTAGGATTGGAGGGTAGGAACAAAAATAGGCCAGCGTGCAAAGTCTCAGTCAGAGATTTCTTTCTGAGTCACTTCTTTGGAATGCAGAATGTATTTTCCCAGAGAAACAGTCATAAATGATGACTGGGCTTTTGGTCCAGCTGGACCAGACCAGCTACGACCAGTTTAACTCAGAGTTAACAAAATTATCATTCCATGCTCATAATCCTCTGGAATATCCCAATCTTATTTTTTCCACTATTACTAAAAGTTAAGAATAAAAGTGAAGTCTGGAGTGAATGTGTTGAATGGAAGCTTGTGGAAAAATTGCTTAGCATGGTGAGTGAAAGAGAGAAGGATTGACTTTAGAGTTGTGTTAGGTTTTGAAGCAGTAATCTAAAACTTGAGGAAGACTATTTAATGGTACAAGAAAACAGAGGGGGGAAGAACTTGTCCGCTTCTATATTTCTTTTGTCTTTTTTCCTTTAATTTTTATTTGTTTATTTATTCCCATGCTGCATAAAACTAGTGTAGAAAGGCATGTCGTTATTCCAAATGAGTTTAAATTTCTTAGCTAGAAGGATTATGTGTCAACCAGGGTATTCAGAGGACATGTGATTTGCTCCTGGAACCACAGTTGGGAATCTGGAGGTGATATGGGGGCCAGGACAAGTTCCAGAATTGTAGAGGGACAAATATAACAGTTTTCCAGAAGGTGTAGGGTTAGGGTAGAAGTTGGACATAGACTGAATTCTGATAAATGGAGACATTGCCTCTAGAGTATTAATCTCTAGGAATATTACAGAATGAGATTTTTAAGCAGATGGTTTGTGAATGTTAAAAAAGGAAAGGTCATCAGGAGCCAATGCAAGTTCAATAAAAATAAGTCATGTCAAACTGAGTACATTACCTTTTTCTTTTTTTTCTTTTTTTTTTTTTTTTTTAATGGAGGTGATTATAATGGCAGAACAGGGGAAAGCCATGGGCATTATTGTGTTTTTTTAATTGAAGTGTAGTTGACACATTTTTGCGTGTTTTGATTTTAGCAAACAGTGTGAAAAAGATTACATTTAGATACAGAATGAAGAAATGTGGACCCAGTGAGAGGATACTTATCTGGGCAATTGATCTTACCAAGACTGGAACAACAGCTAGAAATCAATTCCTAGAGGAGACAAAAATCAATATGAATTAAAGTAAGCTCCTGCACCCTAATTCACAAATATATGCTGCCTAAGTACAGATTGTTAGAGCTGAGGCTAATGACTGATCATGTGAAAAGGCTAGGTATTGGCCTAATTAAACTTAGTATGAATCAAGCATGTAATAATAATGTCAAAAAGTTAATGCAAGTCTAGGTTGCATTCATACCTATGTGTCCAGAACAAAGGAAGTACTAGGCTTCTCCTGCTCATTATCAGTAAAGCCACCCACTCTTCTGGGTGCACCAGTTTGAGGGGGGGGGGTGGGCAGCATGTTGATTCTAGAAAATCAACATGGTAGTGGATTCTGACACTTAGGCAAGAGTATGATATCAAATTTAAATATTTGATGATAGTAATTGGTGGATGGAGTTGCAAAATACAGTGTTAAGACCCATGAATAGAAGGTGTGTAGGGGCGCCTGGGTGGCTCAGTGGGTTAAAGCCTCTGCCTTTGGCTCAGGTCATGATCCTAGCATCCTGGGATCAAGCCCTGCATCAGGCTCTCTGCTCAGTGGGGAGCCTGCATCCTCCTCTCTCTCTCTGCCTGCCTCTCTGCCTACTTGTGATCTCTATCAAATAAATAAATAAAATCTTTTTTTTTTTTTAAAGTATATATAGGCAGACATTTCATTTCAGTAGAAAGACTGGCTCATATTTGAAGTATCATAATTCCTTGGAGGAGTTCACATGTAGACAGAATGGTAACAGCCTATGCAGATGATGTATGCTTGAACCAGGACACGTCAATGGGAATAGGAAAGAAGGGTGTGATGTTTTATGCGTAGCAGGACTTGGTAGTGGGAGGCAGGCAGGGAGTGAGAGAAAGACAGGATGTTTCTGGCTATCCCACCCTAGCAAGTTGTATGTGGCTCTGATGAATCTGAGTTGCTTTTGTTTTATTTTTCTCCCCTCCTGTAACCTATCATCATCATCAACCAAATTTCCTCTTGTTTGACTGCTTTTATTCCCCTATTTTCAGAAAGCCTTGACTGAAATGCCTTGTGAATTCTTGCCCCACAAAGTATCCCATTTGGAATTCAGTGAGCTATCCATTATCTAGGGAAATGTCAAAATTAATTTGACAAAAACAGGCATGAGGAAAGCAGGGAGCCCTGGGCATTCTGAACAAAGATGTGATATCAGTATTTACCGTGGAACTCATTTGATTATAAGTCATCTAGAAGCATGCCACAATGATGGCCAGAAAAGCCCACAGAAGTAAAAGAATTGAGTTAAAGTTGAGAGTCTGCTGGTAAATAACCTGACTGGGCCATGACCTAAAAAACAGCAGTAATGGAAGAAGTTGTAATAAAAATTTAAAGAGAAACACAGAACTTGGCAGAAATCTATACACAGAATGAATTCACAGGATTCCTGGAAAAGTGAAAAGGAGAGACCTGTGGGATTTCAACTGTAGCTGCCCCCCCCCCCCAACGTATTTTGAATTTGTAATTAATTTGGAAGGCTTAAGGGCTTTGGAAAGATGATTTAAAATCCCTTTATTTCTGAAGTCCTACTAGTTAACCCTAGCTTTCCTTGTTTTGACAAATAACAATAAAGAGTGCATCTTTACTATAAGCTGCATATGTATTCCTTAAGTCTGTCTCTGGTTTAAAAAGCAAAACCAAACCAAACACTGTAAGATACGCTTTTACCCAGAAAACTCCAATGGCTCTGTTAAAAGGAAAATGCATTTACAGTTCCTTCTCCCAAGTTACTTTTTGAAATGTAGATTAATGTGACCTTACAGATTTTAATAACTACCAAAGAGCATTTTCATTAATTATAATGAGCAAACCAATAATATAGATCTTTACAATATTAGTAAGAATTAGAATATATCAAGTCAAGACCATACTTGTGGCTGGAGTAAAATTTGACTGCTGAGTCCAAATCCCTTAAAATAAAAACACATAATGATACTTTTGACAGATCATTCAGGGATTCTAATGGTATCACCAGCATTTCATGGTTTTTCGGTAGTCTTAAGTGTTTTTAAAAAGTGAATATACTGTCTTGTGAAATAAAAAGGTTGAAGGAGAGAGAGAGAGGTGAACGAGAGGAGGTACTTCTGAGACTTTGAAAAGTGTTTTTACTTAAAAAAAATTTTTTTTTTTTTTTTTTGTAAAAGAAAGTCATTCTGAAAGTCCCCCAGGAAGCTGAGCACAAGATGGCATTCCGGGGAATTAGAAGCCGTCTGTCCCTATGCCGTTCTGCTCTCAGTCCCCTGTGAGCCAGTCACTTTTTCTCTTAGGACTCAGTCTCCTCATGTGAAAAAGCAGAAAAACCAGCAGATTCCTTCACTGGGGTGTTGTTCCGTGACTGCACAGCATTTTAGCCATCTTAAAAGCATATTCATAAAATAATAATACAGTAGAAATCTTATCTAACATTTATGGACGTTTATACTTGACCACACAGATTGCAGGTACAGGGCTGGCCAGCCTCACAGTAACCACAGCCTTGTGTCCATCAGCCCCTCCGTCCCCCTCCCCTCCCCTTCGAACGAGCTCAGACTGTGTTGGTATCAGGAGTTGGTTCTGTTCCCCTTATAAGAGCATAGAGAGGCGTTTTTTAGGCCTCTTAGGAGAGTAGTTATAGGCATGGGGTATCTACCAAATTATCTGTGGGGTGAGAATTAATCCTACTCAGCAATGTTCTAAAATACCAACAGTACAGTCTATCAATAAATAAATATGTCAGGCACTTACCAACACTTGCTAATAGGATTTTCAATTGAACTAGAAATAAGAGCTGTTTAAATTATGCACTATTTTGAATAAACCACCATCAGCTTCACTAAATTTTGCTTTAAAATTTTCATTTATTCATTCATTTAATATTTATTAATCCATGTGCTGCAAGGAATACCAAGCAGTATATCTCAGTGTTTCCCCTCAAGGCCAAAAGTGGGCCCACTGTTGCCTCTGTCCCCTACGCACTTACAAGTCTTCATAACTGACAAATGTTAGTCCTGCAACTGATGCTGATTAGTTGTTTGAACGAAAGATCATGAGGCAGTGTGCCATGTTTGAGGAGTTCCAGCAGCACTTAAAGCCCAGAGGAGTTTGGTTAGGATCCTGGTTCTCAGTTCTGTTCGTGCCTCAGAATTCCCTAGAGAGCTCTTTTAAAAAGTGAAGGTCCAAGCTGGCCTTCTGATGCTAATCTTGCTTCTAGTTAGAACCTGCCTATGTTTGTAACAATTTTACGAAGGTGACTCTAACGTGCAGCCTCGTTTAAGAACCATTATCTTTGAAAAGTCACATTTGTAATTTTGAAGGCGCTGGTGGTAAATGGCTCAGCCCTGAAGGGTATATTTCACCAGGTGCTGAAATCTGCACCGAAAGGTATTCCAGTCCAGAAAACAGTAGGCTATATACATACGCACACACATGTATTTGCACATTCAGTTGTGTGTATACATATGTGTACGTATATATCTGTATCTATATATAAGCAGAGATTTTTATTTTTTAAGCAACTTTTTTTTAAAAAGATTTTATTTATTTACTTGACAGACAGAGATCACAGGTAGGCAGAGAGGCAGACAGAGGGAGAGAGGAAGAGGAAACAGGTTCCCTACCGAGCAGAGAGCCCCATGCGGGACTCGATCCCAGGACCCTGGGATCATGACCTGAGCTGAAGGCAGAGGATTGACCCACTGAGCCACCCAGGTGCCCCTATAAACAGAGATTTATTAAGCAGATCTACTTGAAGGAATTTGTCTATGCAGTGTGGAGTCCAAGGCATAGAGCATGGTGGCAGGAAGGGCCAGCTGGAGCCTCGGGGGCAGGGGTGTAGCTGCTACAGGCCCTAAGGTAAAACTTCTTTATCTCAGAGAAACCTGAGGATATTTTTTTTTTTTTTAAAGGCCATCAGCTGATGAGGTGAGTCTTACCCAGATCATTGAGGAGAATCACCTTTCCTTTTATTTTTAAAATAAAATAATAAATAAAATAAAATAAAATTTTGTCTTATTTTAGTTTTATTTTATTTTTTTAATTTAAATTCACTTGGTCAATGTATAGTGCATCATTAGTTTCTAATGTAGTGTTCAGTGATTGGAACTATTTTAATCCTGGGTAAAAGCAATGATCTTTGTAGGAGCATTGAGTGAGAAAGTTGCCAGACTTTTTGTTCCACACACACGTGCAGAGATGCATATACAGAGAAAGAGAAAGCAAGCTGGAAACCCAGGAAAATCCAGTGGCACATTTTCAGTCTCAGTCCATAGGCCTGAGAATCAGGAGAACCAATGGTGTGAATTCTGGACCAAATCTCAAGGCCAGAAAACCATAGGGCGATGGTATAAGTCCCAGTCTCAGGGTAGGAGAAGACCAGTGTCCCACCTGAACAGTCCGTCAGGCTCTGAATATTTTATAGGGCAGCTGCTCCTTTAATTACCAGTATGTGACATAAATATTTAAGATAATTTAAGTCATTAAGAGTGTTCTTTTTTGGGGCGCCTGGGTGGCTCAGTGGGTTAAGCCGCTGCCTTCGGCTCAGGTCATGATCTCAGGGTCCTGGGATGGAGTCCCACATTGGGCTCTCTGCTCAGCTCTCTCTCTCTGCCTACTTGTGATCTCTTTCTCTCTCTGTGTCCAATAAATATATAAAATATTTTTTAAAAAAGAGTGTTATTTTTTAATGGCTTGTATCATACATTTTATTTTTATTTTTATTTTATTTATTTGAGAGAGAGAACAAGCAGGGGGAGAGGCAGAGGCAGAGAGAGAAGCAGACTCCCCACTGAGCAGAGAGCCCGATGTAGGACTCGACCCCAGGACCCTGGGATCATGACCTGAGCCAAAGGCAGATGCTTAACTGACTGAGCCACCCAGGCACCCTGTATCATACATTTTATAATGGAAGTATGTCATTATTATAACCTTTCGTTTAAAATCAACTGAATGTATGTGTTAACCATGTCTACCAAATACCTTCACAGCAGCACGTAGATTAGTGTTCAGCTGCATAACTGAGTATTGTAGACTAGCCAAGCTGACCCACGAACCTGACCGACGTGTGGTGGCTGTAGTACAGGAGGGTTTCCTAACCGCATGAACCCACGACTGGAGGTGGGGCTGAGTAAGGAGTGTCCAGTGTGTATCGAGTGTAGAGTTGATCTAGGGTAGTGGGAGGAATTAGACAGTTGAAGGCCGAATGTAGCAGTATTGGACCAAGGATCAAGGTTTTGAACTTTTGAGCTGAAAAGACAAAGCAATGCTATAGCAGCACTACCCAACAGAATTTTCTGTGATGATGGAAGTGTGCTATCTCTCTGATGTCCAACACCGTAGCCCTCTAGCCATGTCTGGCTGTGGAGACCCTTGAAGTAGGGTGTTCATTCAAAACCTCCTCGGGACCTTCCTGAGTACAATCTGAAACTGACCCCATGTGTGAAGAGAAGGAGAGACTGAAGAAAGAGGCCACTCCAGATCTAGAGGTGGTAGGTTTAATAAGCAAGGGAACTTACAAGGCTTATCTTAGGCAGCCTCAAGGCAGTTAGATCTCCACCACTGCCCCACAACCCCACCACCTGCCAGAATCTTAGAAGTTATATAGAGCCTTAACTGTGTTCAGTCATATATGTGGACCAGATGGTCTGAATTCCACATCACTATCTCAAGGCTATGTCCTTGGGGTAGCTTCTCGGAGCAGGGAAGGCGAATGGAATGCACATTCCAAAGACAGAGGAGGGGGTGAGGAGCCTCTGATTGCTGGGGTCCAGGTCCAGGGTCAACCAGTGGTCATGTCCTGTTGATGACCTACCCTACCATGTGACTAGTGACACCGAAGAACCACATTTTTAATTGTTTAATTTTAATTCCTGTGAATGCAGTAGCTCCGCGGGCTAGTAATTAATCACTAGTAGTGTTGGACAGTGCAGCTGGAGAGCGTGGATGGGATGGCAGTCTGGCTGGAGCATGCAGAAGGCACTGGAAGGAGAGAAGCAAGCGAGCAGTCCAGTTAGTGGACCACTCTGACAGTCCCAGGCCGGTGGACCGTGCGGGAAGAGGAACTGAAGGGAGACAGCTGGGAAATGAAAGGGGAAGGAACCCAAGATAATCTTACGGTTGGCCACCTGTTTACCTTCTTGCTTCCCCTCCTTGTCTGCCCAAGCCCTTCCTATTGGTCAGATTTCCCAAGCTCATCTTTTCTCGTTGGCTCTCCTCACACTCCCTCCCTTAGCTCCAGTTACCACAGAACTCTGTGTTAACAGCTCCCAGGTTTCTACTTACAGTCTCGGCCTCAGTCCTTGATCGCTCCACTCAGAAATCTCACAGAGTCTTAGGAGTCTTCCCCTTCTAACTGTGCTATTCTTCCAGTTTTGTGCGTGTTGGTAAATATACTCACCGTCCTCTCAGCTGCTCAGGCTAGAAACCTCAGAATCCTCCTCACATTGTTTCTGACCTGCTGTGTCTAAGTGTGAGTCATGACTTGCCTGTCCCTTTGTCTTCATTTCTGTTGCTACCCCCTCAGACTAGGTCCCTCACTGTCTTTCTTCCCTGGACTTTCACAGTCTCCCATTGCCACTTGGCCACCCACCATCTGTTCTCTAAGCACTTCCTTAAAAAGGAGAAATCAGAAAATTTCATTTCTTCTGTGATGGCTAATGGAATCCTGCCCCACCTCCGCCCCCTGCCTGCTGTTGGCTTTATCTGTAACATTACGAAATATCACAGAATAAAGGGTTAATTAATTTCAATGGACTTACTTAATAATATTTATCCACTTAATATTTCTATAACCCTATTAAGTACTATTGGGAAATATCACTGAAATATCCCTTGGGGCATATATTCTAGTGAGAGAAACAGACATTAATCAAATAATTACATGAATAACTACACAATTAAAATTGTGAGAGGTGACATATAAGGACAAATATAAGGTGCTCTGAGAGTATAAAAGGAGGAGACCTACGCTAGCTGGGGAGGACAGGGAAGGTTAGGCAGGGAAAGGGAGGGGTTCCAGGTAGTGGGGACCTTATGTGCCAAGAGGGGAGGGAAATAGTTTACTTCAGTGGAATACATTATAACCATTAAAAACATTAATGGAATACGGAATCTGACTACTGCTTTGGGATGGAATGTGGTCTTAAATTTTCAAAGCCACCTGGTGCAACTTTTAGAAACCAACGAGACTGAACCTTTATAAAACTTGAATAAGATGGTTCTGTTAAACACTTTCTACTCGAATGTGATCTCAAGTCAATTTAGCAAGTGTCTATTGGCTTATTTTCCTAGGGGTTATAGGTTAAACCAAAAAACAAATTTCTCTCCTTCATTGTTATAATCCAATAAAAATGATAGTATGTATACATAAAAATAGTAAGATGACATATATAGGTATTTTATCATACTATTATTATAATTTATATAATGCAAAATTAAGAGCCAGAATGAGTAGTATAAAACAGTGGTTCTAAAGGCTTCATAGTCCTGCGCTTCACACTCTTACTAAAGTATGGACCCCAAATAGCTTTTTTTATGTGGGCATATTGATACTTCCTATAATAGAACTTAAAACTGAAAAAAGTTAAATATATTAATTTACTTAAACATAACCAATGATAAACCCAATATACATTAACATAAAATATTTTAATGAAAAATAACTTTTCTTTAAACAAAAACAGGCATTAGTAGGAAGGGTGGCATTATTTTATGTATTTTACAGCTCTCTTTACGAGAAGGCAGGTGGATTTTCATATCTACCTCTGCAGTTAAAAATTGCAATATGTTGTTTTGGTTGAAGTATATGAAGTAAATCCAGCCTTACACAGGTAGGTAGTCAGAAAAGAGAGGAGATATTTTTTTTTTAAAGATCTTATTTATTTGAGAGAGAGAGTATGAACAGGGAGAAGGGCAGAGGGAAAGGCAGACTCCTGATGGAGCAAGGCGCCTGAGGTGGGATTTCATCCTGGGATTCCAGGATCATGACCTGAGCCAAAGACAGATGCTTAGCCAACTGAGCCACCCAGGTGCCCCAAGAGAGGAGTTTTTAAATCTTTTCAGGTAATTGTGGGTATTCTTCTTTGATACCAATTTAAAACTTGGCTGGTTATAAGCATCTTAAAAGTTGGTTGTAGAATGTGAAACCATATTGACAAACTTTTTGTATGTTGAAAGCCTGTCTTGCGTTTTGAATGGATCTTTACCGAAGCATAATTTTTATTACATGCATAGAACAGTTGAAAATATTGGTTCACTGAGTTAAGCAGCTCTTACAAATGTTGACCCATTTCGTTATACAATATGAAAAAAAATGACATTTGTTAACACGCACCCAGTCTCATCAGAAATGCTAATGAATATTGGGAAGCTGTCAAATTCACAGTGGTGAATACAAGTTGTCCTAAATTCTAATACTTGCTTGGAATTTTATCATTACCAGTAAATATTGTCAGTTGTTTTTCCCGAAATGACAGTTTCACTTTGTTCATTTTTGGAAAAATATCTGCCAAATACCCAAGTCTAGATAACTTGAATTTTGTGTCAGTCATCTGTCGAGTAAAAGTGGTATCTGTGGAAGCAAGTGGCAATTCAAAAATTATACAAGCACTTTTCTTCCAGACAACCATCCTCCTTGAGTGTGCATCAGAAAGTGCTTTATGGGGACTTCCATTTCTTCTCACAGAGTATTGAAAAGCCATGTACTCCAGGGTCAGGATTTAATTTAGTTAGTCGTTGTTAAAGCTTCATGAAGAACATGTTTAAGGGAAGTGGCTCTACTGTATGTGGTGCTGAAGAGTATAAAGACCACTAGTAGAGTTTGGTGCTGCCGCTAAGTAGTGCGAAGATTCTGGGCATGTTACCTACCCCTCCAACTGCTTTTGCACCATCATTGCAGATGCTAACACAGTGAAGAAGACAGATCAAATCTTAGTATTAGAAAAATAGCTGTGGCTCCATGGGTCCCTTGAAGGGGTCTCAGAAATTTGGAATGCACCCACCCATTGGCATTGACAGTAGCATAGTGAGGGAGAGAGAAATGGGAACTTTCTGTCAGGGAAGGCTTCATGAGAGAAGAATGGAGTTCCACCATGAAGCAGAACTAAGTTTTGGATAGGTGGGAAAGAGACTTTAGGAGGGGATGTCACGTAAGTAAAGGAGTAGAGGCGGGAAGCATAGTGATGTAGCCAAAACACTGGTGAGAAAGGATGGTTGAGTTGGAGGGTTAGGGATGAGGAGTGATAATAAAATACAGGATATATTTTATTCTATATTTGATAGGATATATATAGCTATCTATGGGATATATCTATATGTATAATTCATATATATATATATATATAATTGATATGTATATTTAGGATATCTATGACAAATGAGATTCTGAAGGCTCTTGAATACCCACTGGAAATGTTTACACTTTTTCCAGAGGTCATTGGGAGTAACTGAAGGTTTTTGAATCCTGCTACTTGAACATGTTGGTTTAGGACCATCTGTTTGGTAGAAGTGTAGAAGGTGAATTTGACAAACAGGACAACTGGATGCAAGGAGATTGATTGGAATATTAATAGTAATCTAGTTTGTGAGGGTCAAGAATGCAGCCTGGAGAGCTGGCAATAGATGGAACAGGGTAAAATGTAGACTAATTGCTTCAAAGGTAGAAGCAATATGAGAACTAAAGAAGAAAAAGTCAAAGGTTACCAGCATATTGTATTTTATAACCCCAATTCCTTGCCAAGGACATTGTTAGGGAAATGGACAAAAACTGTGTGTTTCTATATAAGGTCTCACATGAGACCTTTCCCTCACCCAAATCAGAATGCTTCTTTTCATTCTGATAATAAGAACTGGATCATTGAACACATTTCCTTTTCACCCTGCTGCCAGGAGGCTTTGTGCCAAGTGCCATGTTAAAATCACAGCAATTACAGTTGTCCCAGCAGTTAGTACATTTTCTTCCTTCTACTTTCTCTGGCCCTGATTCTCTCTATTTACAATTCATTAATCTTATTATTTTCATTCTATTTGATGCCAGATGCCATAAGACCACTTTTGAAAGAGGTGGCAGTGGGAGAGTCTTTGAAGGGTTCCTGGTACCAGTTCCAAGTACCCATGAAGGGGGGTGTGTTCCCCATTCCACCACACACTAAGCAGTTCTCAGATACCCACTGGGTATTGGAGAATTCAAGTCAATTCTGACACTGTCTACCAGGAGATAGCATCAGATTCCAAAGGTTAAGGACTCAGTCCTACAAAATTGCCTTCCACTCCCCGGTTGAAATGGACCCATGCCGTTACCGGGGCTTCTTCCAAGTGACTACAGATTGGAGGTTCCAACAACCTTCTTTCTAGGTTCAATCAATTTGCTGGAGCAGCTCACAGAACTCAGGGTAACATTTACTTATATTTACCAGCTTATTAAAGGACATGAATCAACAGCCAGATAAAGAGATATGTGCGGTAAGGTATGGGGAAAGAGCTTGGGGTTTCCATGTCTTCCCCAGATCTGCCCCTCTCCCTGCGTCCCCATGTCTTCACCAACCCAGAAGCTCTGCAAACCCAGTCCATTTGGTTGGAAGCTTCATTGCATAGCCATGATTGGCTAAGTCATTGGCTAATTCAAACTCCAACCCTTTCCCCCTCCCTGGAGGTGATGGAGGGCACTGACATTTTCAGCCCTCTAAATTACATGGTTGGTCCTCCTGGCAGCCAGTCCCACACCCTTGGGTAGGGTTCAGAAGTCATCTTTATTAATAAGAAGACACCCATTTCACCTTTATGTCTCTGAAGCCTCTGCAGGACATATAGATGAAGACCAGATACATCTGAGAAAGAGATTTTGGTCATCTGAATAGCAAAATACATATTTCTTATAAATCAGTATATCACAGGGAGAATATAGTGTCATGATAATATATTAACCCTTCACATATTTTGTTCACTCACAGGATAGGGCACTCTACATCAGTCACATTTTACTCAGAACTTTAAGAAAACTAAAGACTCTGATGTCCAAAACCAAAGCACCAATATTAAATTTCAAAGAAATTCGATAAATTCTATTAATCTGGTTGTCCAATTCAAAGCAAATGAGAAGCAGCAAATAAGAGTGTAATGAAATGCCTATTAAAAACAGGTAAAGTGATACCAAAAGAAATGACTTCATAATCTGAGTAATGGCAGAGAGGAAAAGCAAGAAGCAGGTGCAAATTCCTAGTGACTGTGGAGTATGTAAATGCACCCTTGGCAGCTGGTCGTTAACAAAGAACTGTTACGCATTAGAGAAAACGAAGAACTCACAGTTCTTGAGCTTTTACCCTGTTCCAGGAGCTGTGCTGTTGCTATTCATGTATCATTGTTCTTAATCTTCACAATAACCGTGCATTTCTTTCTTTGATTTCCACCTTTTCACAGATGAATAAATAGTTTTAAAAAAATAAAATATATACATAAAGGCATACTGCTTTGTATGTAGCAGAGTTGTGTTTTGAAATCAGCTCAGCTGAATAACAAAGCCCATATTCTGTATTCTCATTTGGGGGTCTGTTCATTTTTACCTTCATCATAACAATAACAATAATAATAGTAGCTAAGTGATGTTCAATAACCTCTTAAAAGATATAAAAAATATTGTGTACTGTATTTGAGAAAATTTAGAGTATAAAAAGCTTAAAGTGACCTTTATTAATTGGTATAAGGTTTATCTAACAATGTTACGTCAGAGCACTTTGCTTCTTGAAAATTCCCAACAATTGGCTGGGAGAGGATTTTGTGAAGTGTTATTTTTTTATTTATAGTTAGTTTCAAACATTTTTGTGCCATGCTTTTAAATTAGTCCTATTTTTTTTTTTAAGTTTTATTTTGGAAACATCTATGCATCCTCGTTTTCATACCACAAAGAATAGCCATTCCTGTAAATGCTTGTGAGTTAAGGGAGAGAAGGTAACATTTATATAAAACATTAACCAGCTGATAGATGTTGTTGTATTGTTTTGCTTTGCTGTGCACTGGGTGCTCTGATTTCTTTTTCTTCCTCCTGCTTTGAATGAGCTTGTAAACACCAATTCTCAGAGAAGTAGTCTGAGAAGATTATGGCCCATGGATACATGGGACATAACAGTCTTTGAGGGAGTGAGTGTTGATGACAGGACTCTTGTGTTGCAAACTCTGAGCAGCTGAAAAGCTAAAAATAACCCAGGGCAGTTCTCAGATGAGAAACAGCAACATTCTGTAAAAGATGAAGTTCGAGCCTCTGGGAGTGACGGATTGTAACTTTAAGGGAGCCTGGGAAGAGGAGTTGGACAGGAGCCTAGGAAAGAGCTTGACTTGTTGCCTTGGTTACACCCCCAGTGCTACCTTCTTCCATATCATCTGCAGTTTGACAGTCTGAATAACCAGTTTGAAACCCTGTTTTCTGTTCATTCTAAGATTATAATCACCTTCTATGAGGTAGGATTTTCTTTCAAAAGCATAAAATTTCAGGGACTTGTAATCCAGGTCACATGTGACTTAGGTGACTAGGAAAAGGAAATGGTTCACAGCAATGGATTTGGTGAATGAGAACTACCAGTGAATATTTTTGAGTCAGAACCAGTTAGTTTTCTGAGATCTGAAACTAGATATGTGAAAGCCACTTGAATTATGGTTGACTGAGAGGAATAGGACGGTAGGTGGAGGGGAACCCTGTCGTTATAAAGTCACAGGAAAACCATTGTTTCTTAAGACTGATGATCTTAAAGTTGTGGACAGAATATTGTGAAAGCCCATTAAATCATCAAGTATCTGGTCCAAATACTCTTTTGGTTCTAATGGATTCCAGAATATAAGATTGGGAGTTTTTTCTTAAAGGTCCAAAAAGTGTAATTAGGACAACCATCTTGCCTAGGTGGGAAACCTCTAGAACATTTTTCCTCAAGAGGTAGTACAAACTGAAAGTTCTAATAGATTCAAAACATGTTTAAGAATGTTAAATCCAAAATGTGTTATGAAAGCAAAAGCAGGTCACTTTGGGGATATTGAAACCTTCAGAGGTTCAGCCTCCAGGAGGGTAATCCTTGCCTCTCAGAACTACCGCCTTATACCACTTGACTTGTTTTATCACGTCTAACACTTTATATTTCCACAGGTTTTATTGGGAATATTTACAGCTTAATCTCACCCACATTTCGCCAGTGTTACCATTATCAGATGTGAACTGTGCACACCAGTGATGGCTGCTTCTGGAAAAGCATGAAAACAACCGCTATGGGCATTTTCACACTTTGTCTTTCCCTTTGTGATTTTTCTTATTCCTCTTTTCACAGATCACCATTAAGGAACGCTAACCAGAGGTTTTAAAATGGTTGGAAAGTGTATGGAAAAACAGGAGAGAGAAAAAATATATATAGCTATGCCACTGAAAATCCCAATCCTAGCTCTTACCACAGGGTTAAGGAAAAGGTTCACACAGAGCCCCTGCCCAGGGAGGAGCCTTCTATGAGCATCTCCCTGCAAATTTTCTGAAAGCCTGTTATCTACTCTAGTTACGTAACTCCTTTTAAGGAAGTTCTCCTTTAAAAAGGTCATTAAAAGTTCTATTTTCATATTTCCTCAAGCTTGGTTCAGAAATTTGAAGAATATATAAAGTCATGTGAGAACTTCATTTGATGAAACTACTGTTTCCTTGGCATGGGCTGGAGGGGAATATTTAACAGTAATTATGCCTAAGGCATTATGCCTTTATACTCATCCAGCATCTGAAATGTGATGTTCTAATAATAGAACTCCAGAGTTTATTTTAACACAAGCAAAAGGAAACAAAGGCAAAATGCATAACCCAAATGAGCAACCCGTTGGCATGCGCATGTTCCCTTGTGGGTATAACCAAAAACCCACAAGCAGCAGCGTCATTTTCATGACACAATCTAGTGAGCATTTATAAGTGAACTGGATCTATCCCTGCTGAGAAAGAACTAAAACCCATAAGTTCAGCTATTGGGGAACGAGTTAGAGCCAATTACCAGTGCCTGCAACAAAGATCACTTATGGACTAAGTAAGTGTTAAGTTCTAAAATTTTTTTTTTTTTCGGAAATTTTTGAGTCAAAATATATAACTGCTCTTTGGTAGTTACAGAGGTGGCATATAAACTATAATGGAAAGTATGTCAGCTTGGGGCAAGGATCTCTAAAACTGGTATAGCACATTCCAATTCAATGTCTGAAATTTCGGAAAACATGTCTACATCGTTGAACCCACGACTGATGGACCATACCCTAAAATATTTCTCCCTTTTCCTTTTGGAACTTACTTGGTAATTTTATGGGCTCCTTCTATATTACCATTTCCCCACTTGCCCCATTTGCCTGTATGGTCTTTAGGATCTCATCAGTGAAACTCAAGAGAATCTACTGAATAGGGATTAAATAATAATATAATTCAGTTAGGTCAAGAATAGTAATTGGCATTTCACAAAAGCAGTAATTCAGTTGGACAGTACCCATAAAAATGTTGGCACTCTCTAATTAAAAAGTGCAAATGAAAAAAAGATATTTTGACGATCATGGGGAAAGTGAAAATAACTGAAATCTAGTGAGGGTGGAAAAGGCATTTTCCTACTCTGCTGGTACAAGTATTCATTTATCATAAATATTACAATGACAGTTTAGTGACCTATATGTCAAAAGCTTCTGAAAAGGCTGTGCCACTTAAAATCTTCTAGAATTAAGCCCAAGGAAATAGTCATTGAACATGTGCACAGATACACATATACAAGGATGCTCATTGCATCAGTGTTTATAAAAGCAGCAAATTGGAAACAATTTATGTGTTCATCAGAAGAGGAAATGTTTATATTGTAGTGATTAAATATGACACAGAGCTTTAGATCAAGCTAGAAAAATGTCTGTGAGAGATGTTTATAAAACAGTATGTAGGGTATGGTACCGTTTTGGTTAGTGTGTGCGCACGCATGAAAACCTGAAAGGATCTACTCCAAAATACTAAACTCAGCTCAGCTCTGGGAGGTGGGATTACAGATGACTTCTGTTTATTCCTTTTTACACTTCCATATCTTCAGAATTTTTTTAAATTGAGTATATATTACTTTTATCATAGGGGAAAAAAGGTAAATTTTTTTCCTAAGAAAAAAGTAAACTGAGCTCATGCTATATGCAAGGCTCAGCAGAGAACTCACAGTGAACAAGACATGGCCACTGGCCTTCAGAAGTTAATAGCGTGGTTAACAGAGTGGGAAAGGAGACTGGTGTGTACAAATATTCCGGGTCGGTCTTGAGTACACCTGGATCATTACAACATCACCATCAAGGGATCTTTGTGGAACATTCTGACATGCTTGACTCTGAAACTAACCAGAGTCCTTATTCTGGATAAGCCTTCCTCCTGGAACGGACCCTCTTTCTGCTGACTTCCTTCCCTTTAGTGTTCCTGAATGCCTGAGTCCAGTCAAAAACATGCTTGCTCATCCCTTTCAAGACACCAGTTAACTGACCTGACTTCTGATTTGGCTCCCGTGTGTGTCCACGTATTTCTCCTTATCCCTGTGAGCAGGTCACTTCCTCTTTTCCACGCTACTTTCCACAATACCAGTCTTTCTACCTTTGGCATCAAGCCTTCCATACCGGTAGGGCTTGGCATTTTTCTTTCTACTTTGCATTTTCTCACTATTTGTTTTTGCAGACGGAAGAGAGGATCTCATAGAAGGAAAGAATTTGTCCTGGTTGCTTTTCTCTCTACACAGTTGTGTAAAGCATAGAGGTTCCACTATTATTTATGCTTTGAATCTCGCGGAATTCTCCTACAGTTAGGGAAAACACTTCAGAGTGTATCTCGTAACTGTATGGCATGTAAATAAAATTCCACTGTGCTCCGTATTTTGGGAGATCTAAATATTTACATAAAGGCTTTTGCTTCTGAACTTCGATTTCCCTAGAACTTGCTATGTGCATGGATTCAGGGTTGACTGAAAAATTAAAACATCCAATATTTTCACTTTAGTTCTCTATGATTAAAGTTGGCTTTTTTTTTTTTTTTTTTTTTTTTTTTGCTGTTGTGTCCTTCTTGAAGTTAGTTAGCTTTGTTTTACTGGTCTTAAAGATGGCAGGGAGTCACATTTTTTCCACATTCACATATCAGTTGCTCTTTAGTTGTCTGAGTATTTTGATACTGTTTATTTTTCGTGATGTAATTCCTCAACCATTATTGTTAGGCATTAAATCTTTCTTGCATCCTGCTTCCTATAATTACCCAAATAAGCTTGGACTACTCTCCAATATCATAGTAAATGACAGCCCTATCGGGAATAGACTATTTGACAGTTCTGGACATAGAATCAGATATCACTTGCTGTCCAGGGAAAGTTTTACTCATGCTTACACATGAAAGTTTGAGCAAAAATCCCAATTGGACTGCTTTTTATGTAGATCTTGGACAAATAACTTAAATTCAGCATTTTAAGCTCTAGGAATAGATGCCTCTATTATGGAATGGGACTTCTAGTCTTGTTTTGGCAGGGTTATTTGAGGACCCAATTTGTGGGCACTTGAGAAGGATGAGATTGGACAAATGTTTAGCAGCAAATTATTTCCCGGCCTTGCCAAGTGCTGTTGACAGGGATCGCGTGAGGCTGCTTTAGTAAGATGGGCCACTCACCTAGAACAGAGCAGTACCACTCACACGGCGGCTGCCCAGCTCCTGTCTTAGCCCAACCCTTCTTTCTCCACCTGGAAGACAGACCTCACCATCGTATGACCCTTCATATACCAGCAGCATCCTTGTCAAGAAGGCTAAGGCCTTATTTAAGCCAGAGATTGCTTATGAGACGTTTCCCTACCAAATAATTCCTGGAAGATGCTCGTCTTGGACTTGTCTTTCTGTCCAATAGGATGTTCTTTCTCAGTCTCTTGTCCTGTGGTAAGTCCAGAGGCCTTAACTGAATCCTGGGGCGGGACTCATACCCATCCATACCCCTTAGCCAATAGCAAAATTTTTTCAAGTTCCTAAATTCACAACTCTAGCTTAAAAGCACTGGGTACAGAATTTTGCTGCTTGCATTTTTTATCCTGATTTGGTTAAGGCAGTTCCTGCCCTCTGGGGCTCTTTTGTTGAAGGATCTGCCCCACAAGTAAAAGAAGGCAAGAAGCCAGCTGAGAGGAGGGAGGCCTGGATGACATCATTTGCATGGATCACACCAGACCTCCCTTCTTATCCTCTCTCCTCTTGTCCTCAGCCAGGTTCTTCCTGCTCAGACCAGCATGTCTCCTCTGCATCCCAAGCATGAAATGTCAAAGGCAACAGCCAAAGACAGAGGTGGTCAGGTCCCCTGTTCCTCGGTGGCTGGTAGCATGGGTTTTGATATAATGGCAAATAAATATGTTTTGTTTTGTTTTTTAAACCCCTGCAGCCGTTAACTTAAAGTACAACATTAGGTCACGTGGCCACCAAGGAGTAAATGAATGTTCGATTGGTGGAATCTAGTATCCTCGGGATCATTGAGGGCATTGGTTATTTTTGTGTCCTTTGGGTAATACTTAATAGTGCAATTGCCAGATCCTAGGGTAGCTCTATTTTTAACTTCTTGGGGAACCTCCATACTGTTTTCCAGGGTGGCTGCACCAGCTTGCATTCCCGCCAACAGTATAAGAGGATGCCTCTTTCTCCACATCCTTGCCAACATCTGTTGTTTCTTGTGTTGTTCATTTTAGCTGTTCTGACAGGTGTGAGGTAGTATCTCTTTGTGGTTTTGATTTGTATTTCCCTGATGATGAACGTCAACAAGCATCTTCTCTTTTGTCTGTTGGCCATCCAGATGTCCTCTTCAGAATAATGTCTGCTTTCAAGGTTTTTGTGTTTTATCTTGGTGCCATTGGACTTGGTCAGAAAGCATAAAGATCTGATTTTGAGTAGGGACCAAGAAAGGCAGAGAGTTCAGGACTAGACTAATTCATCACTGAACAATTAGTCGTTCTTTAAACAAGTTTATCAGTATTTATCCTGAGAGATTACTAAAACTTTACTTCATTAAAGCAAAACTTTAGGAGAGGAATTAGTTTTTAATTCTCTGTTATTTCAATGTCCTATTGGGTCAGTTAGGGCTGTAGTAGAATTATTACTGAAAACTCCAGCCTTTAAAAAAACCCCAGTTTTGTTCCTAAATCAGTCTTTTTAAATTTAGGCCAGATTTCTTGTTTGTAACCTATTCTTCCCAGCCCTGCGTCGATTCCTCCTTCTTCCCAATTGCCTAGTAGGAAATCTGCTGCCAAGAGATGGGAAACCTGGATTTCATAGCAGCAGAAAACTGGCCTCCTTTCCTTGGCATTGCATTCCAGTAATACCATATCAGAGTTTGACCTAGTTATTTCATACAGACGGCTGATGCCAAGTCACTGAGGCTTTCCTCCAAACAAAGGGCCATGGTCTTCTGTCACCCATGAAAGGCATGCATACAGACCAGATTACCTGGGAGCTGCCCTCTGGCCCGTATGGCCAAGCAAGGGCCATGCTCAGGACAGTGCCGGGAGCCATAGGCAGCCATGTGGTGTTCCTTCCGGGTCTCATGCTTCGGACCCTCACGTCAGTGAGTCCGGCTCGCTGCCACCAAAGGCAACAGAATGTGGGCTATAGAGAACAAGTGGCTTTTGTATACTTTTCAGACATCTGTAATGGTGACCAGGTTCCTGTGACTCCCTTCCACCCAACTCTGCCTTCCCTTTGCTGTTCTAAAGAAATTATTCTTTTCTTTTCTTTTTTTCCTCTACACCAAGTTTTCCCCTAGCAGCCACCCTGGCTGTCACCAATAGTGACATCTTTATTGAAAGGAAGAGAAATGGAAGGACCCCAAAGGACTTTGTGGCTGAAATGCAAAAGACAGGGCTTTAGCACTTTTGTATAGCTTGAAACACTTTTACAGTGGATGGGTGTTAAAGAGCTGAAATTGTAAATAAAAGAATCAATAGTGGCCCAGCCTAAGGCAAGGATGTGTCTGTTGTCCTGGCCCCACTGTGCTCTGGCTGGTCACACTGCTGGTGGTTAGAATCCCTGGTGAAGTGTGACCGGTGTGAAGGTGTGTGGAATCAGGTTACACCAGCAGCACATGCTCCACAGGTGAGGCAACCCGCTGAGTGGCAGGTGGTGTGACTGCGGGCAAGTAAACCATCACCCACCTCCTGGTGGATACGAAAGGAATGACAAGTATCTTGTATACATTCAGCAAAAGGTCTCTCTTCAAAAGTGTGAAGAAAGGAAGAAGGGGCAATGATTTTTGTATGAACTAATGCTAAAGTACAGAGAAGAATTAATCGCATTTAGGGATTAAGCGGTTCTACCAAATGACTACAAAATGCCATCCCCCCATGAGTTTTTAATGAAAAAAGTTACAAATTTAGAAATGTTACATATCAGTTTATAAAGTAGTCTGATTTTTCCACAGCAACAGAGTTCACATCAGTGTCCCGCACAAACTGTGTGAGAAACACAAACCCAAGTCTTTGCTTAGAGCAAATTAAAACAATTCCTTTCAAATCCACATGGTAATAAAGATTGTTTAAACGCTGTTAGGTCTGTGTTGCACCATTATTTCTTTATTTTTAAGCCATAGGGCTTTTAAGCTCTAAACTAAAGACTCATTTATGATTGTCGCTGGGGTCATTTGTTTGTTTTATTTGCTAGGCAAGGAAGGGTATCTTTTGTGGATTCAGGAACAAATACCAACAACCTCTGTAGCTTTTGTGTTTATCAGAGCGTCATCTGGTGTATGTTTAATGTTATAAAGTGGTACTTTCCGTGAAGTGGTGAGATCCCATGAGGAAGGTTAGAAAATATGGTTAAGAAGCATGAGATTTTTCATGAACGGTGCTTTGTCTTTGATTTTTCTTCCTAAAAGAAGAAGAAACTAAACTTCTCTCCTTTAGATAGGCACCTCTGGTTACTGTGTTTATTTACAAAGTGGTAACTCCTTTGCTGCTCGAGGAGGGAACAATTCTGAGATGATTGTGTTTACACAGGAAATACTGATAAATTCCCATGTGTTTGTAAAACAATCCTAAACTGCTTAATTTAAGGACTTCTTTCACTTAGAACACGCTATGCTTGCAAAGATCATGGTGACCTTGACCTCTTGCTTAAGCAACTAGCAATGGATTTCTTTTTCTCTATAAACACACTGATGTACTGATTAAAACTAGAAAATAAACACTTATAAATGGACACTTAAAAATTATGTTAAAATTTGTTTTCCCCCACACAGGAAGAATTTAATGGGAAACCCAACTCCCTTTTTTTTAATGATGGTCAGCGAAGAATCGACTTTGTTCTAGTATATGAAGATGAAAGCAAAAAAGAAACCAATAAAAAGGGTTCAAATGAAAAACAAAGGGTAAGTTTTCTGTGTGTACTATTCTCCTTTTTATTTCTTATATTGTGAAGTGAAAAAAAGGGCTATTTTTATGTAAGCAATAAAGTGAAACTGATGTTTGAGGTATCAAGTACCAAATATACCTTTATATTTTCCCTTCTCTTCATTCCCTCAAGGCATGTTAAGAGTTTTTGTTATTGTTGTTGTTGTTTTGTTCATTTGAAGCCGAAACTTCCTCAGGCTCTTCACCTCAGTGGGTTTCATAGCAGAGGGCAGACTTTCTCCTAAGGAACTGTACTTTTTATTTGTAGAAGAGATTGACATTAAAAGCATACTTGGCTATTTGTATGAGGTGGGAGAGGAAGCTAATGATTAATAATGATTGCCAGCAGAGTAACAACTAGTATTCAGCCTGCGCTCATGGATAGAATGAGCCTCATACATGCATTGTCTCACATCCTTTTCATAAGAACCTGTGAAGTACATTCTGTTACGGTACCGTTGGAGTTGACAGAAGTGACCCTGAGGTTAAATGATTGCCCAAGATCACCAACTGTAGGATGAGAAATAGTGAAGCCATGGTTCGTGACTTTGTCTTGAATGGAGAACCCGTGCTTGTCACCGCTCCCATTTTCTGTCACTTCCCTTCCTTTTTATCCATTACCGGTCAAGCTGCTCCTTCATCCCTTTCCTTTTCTTCAGGCTCTTCTAAGTCACTAGACTATTTTAGCTTCAGACAGTAAACCATTTAGTAGGCTAGGGTTATTTATTTATTTTTTTAAGATTTTATTTATTTATTTGACAGACAGAGATCACAAGTAGGCAGAAAGGCAGGCAGAGAGAGAGAGACGGGGAAGCAGAGAACCCGACTCGGGGCTCGATCCCAGGGCCCTGGGATCATGACCTGAGCTGAAGGCAGAGGCTTAACCCACTGAACCACCCAGGTGCCCCTAGTAGGCTAGAGTTATAACAAGTGCCTGGATCTTCTTTCCCTGAGCTGAAACTGTATTAAACTGAAACAGGACAGAAAGGAGAGAGCACACATATGTTACCGTTTCCCACTTTGAAAATAACTCCCTCATTTTTTGTTTTGTTTGTTTGTTCTCACCTCTGTGCTATTATATCCACACAATTTTAATTGTCCCTCTCTGGACTTTTTCTCTGAAATTCGTCATTCTTAAATCTATTGACTTCTGCCCATTCTTTCAAAACAGCTGATGAAATCTGCTTAAAGTGAAGCAATCATGCCTGCTTTGTTTTGTTTGTTTATTTTGGAAGGGGTAACTTTAGAGGTTTGTCTTTGCGTGATACCTACAGTGTAAACCCAGGCATTGAAACTTGGCATTCAAATTCTAATTCTGCTACTCTATGTGGAGTAATTCCAATGGATACAACAGACCAGCCCTGAATTACAGTGGCTTGATACAATAAAAGTTTACTTATTGCTCATGTCCAGGCAGATGTGGAGTCCCTGTTTTAAGCAAGATGGGTTTAGGGGTATTGTGGGGGGAGAGACGTGCTCTGTCCTTTGCAGTCATCCAGGGACTTGGGCTGACACAGAAGCTTTTCCATATTTAGCAGGTAGTTTCCAAGATCATCCTGGGCATTAACATAACTAAGAGTTTAAGAGAGAGGATGGAAAAAGGACTTGTGCTTCTTTACTACTTTGGCCTGGAAGTGACAACATCGAATGTGCCACATTTCTCTTGGTCAGAACTCAGGAAAGTGGAGCCGTTTCTGCACAGGAAAGCTACACTATGGAAGGGCAACAAGGATCTCTGGTGGACAGCTGGCTTGTCTTGACCACAGCTGTAACTGGCTATATGCTTTGAGTGAATTTTCTGATCAGTATCTTGTTTTATTATTATTTTTGAGATGTATGTCATTTTTACATTTTGGCTTTTTTAAAATCAGGGTATGTCTTACATATGACATATCATAATTTCATTGGCTGAATTTTTCTTACTGATATGTAAAATATTGGTTCATCACACACTGATGGCATCTTAGATTCAGGAAGTGGGAATTCCAATACCCAATCCATAGGATTATGGTTAGGATTAAGCACAATATTATATAGAAATATTATATAGATTGTTAGCACATATTAGATAATAGATTTTAATTCTTAAATCTTTTATTTCCAGTTTTCTTAACACAAAGTATTAGTATGAACAGGCATGACTCCTCTTTTGTTATATAATTTATATATATGTACGTGTGTGTGTGTGTATGTATATATAAATTTATTAGAATACTATACCTTAGAATGTTTTATCATTTTCCTGTGGACACTAAGATATTTTATGTGCAGTCATAGTCACCATCAAATATTCATTAAGCATGCATATGCCAGTGAAACTGCATTGAGCAATATAGAAAGTTAAATCTAATCCATTAAAGTGTAAAGGAAACAGTTCTGGTTTTAGACAAGAGCTTTACTGCCATGGTGAAGGAGCCCTAGAGCTGCTTTCATTATTAATAAGTGCTGCATTGGTTTTACACAGAAACGTAGGTCCCAGGGTAACTCTTATAAATCAGGAGGAAAAAATCATCATTAATTTGGCAATCTCTGAACTCAGTGGAGAGATGTACCACAATGTTGGTTTTTATAAGCCATGCTTTGAAGTGCTTTAAAGTCTGTATTTGTACAATTTACTTAGATTTCACCAGACTTTAAAGCTCAGCTTTGGAATCATTTTTATTAATCAGAAAAATATTTGTGAGTTCCATCATACAGGCCTTATTCAGGATTTAGGACTCCACCAGAGAAAGGCAATATCAAAATTCTGTTTTCATTGAGAGAAAAAAAAATTATGTCTAAATCATGTTGATTTCCTAAAGTAACACCAAGGTAGACTTTAACCAGTGACTGATCTAAAGAGTATCATTATGTACTTTCTAGAAATAGAGAAAGAGAGAAGTCATAGGGCCACAAAATATAGAGGAGTAAAAGACTGCATCTTTCCATGAGCAAAAGAGAAAATATTTTCCATAGCCAGATCTGGTTGAAGCAACACTATTTGAAGCAACCAGTGAAGCAACACTGGTTGCTTCAAATGGCATGTCACTATGTCCTCCTATATTAGTGAAACTACTTTAGGAACTTCACACCTTCCTTTAAAAAGTATAAATCACTTACATTTAGATTAGGTATGGGGAATGACTGTAAGTTGTTTCAATAATATGTGCCCATTTAGCCCACTGTTCTTGGCACTGAATCACTTTGAATTTTTTTTTTTTTTTTTTTTTACAGCAAGAAACAGGAAAACCAAACTCAAAATGGCTTAAGTGCTAAAGGAAATAAATTTTCTCACTTAAGAAGTAGCCTAGAGATAAAATCATTTCTGGTTAGGTAATTCATTAGTTTAAAGAGGTCATCAGGAGTTGAGTTCGTCACATCCTTCTGCTCTGCCATCCTCATATGCTGCCGTTCTTAAACTGACTTTACCTTGTTACAAGATCACTGTTGTACTTCAAGGCACCTGGAGGTGGGAAAGGGAATGCCTTTTTTTTTTTTTTTTTTGAAGATTTTATTTATTTATTTGACAGATCACAAGTAGGCAGAGAGAGGAAGGGAAGCAAGCTCCCTGCTGAGCAGAGAGTCTAATTCCGAGCTTGATCCCAGCACCCTGGGATCATGACCTGGGCCGAAGGCAGAGGCTTTACCCCACTGAGCCACCCAGGTGCCCCGGGAATACCTTTTTTAAGGGGGAAGAAAGCTCCCCCTAGAAGGACCCTAAGCAGATTTCCCTTCACAGTTCATTGTCTATCTCGGGTCTGTTCCAAAAATGACTGTTGGCAAGATGAATGGGATTACTTAGCATCATTAGCATAGACAAATGAAGATGAGTCTTTCATCTCTTAAACTGCCTAATCATCCAATACCTGAAAAAGCATCGGGCTTTTCTTAGTAGTGAAGAAGGGGGAAATGACTGTTCGCTAGGTAGCCAGCGGTGTCTGGAATAGCACATGGTTAATTATATCTAAATATGTTTGATGTACACTGGGAATAACAAAGATGTTCTAAATGAAACGTCCATATTTTTTTCCCAACTGTTTCTCCTCAGTTTTGTTAGTAATTTTCCTTCCACTTCCTTTGTTAGACCTGCAAACAAGTGGCAGAATTGGTCTGTTTTGAAATTTGTTTGTATGACACTTGATATCCCTTCAAATAGATGGGTTTATGACCAAGGGAACTCAGGTGTCAGTAAAGAGGGTGGAGGGGTCAAGGCAGCATGAAGACAGTATAAGCAATCCCGAGTAAGTTGTTTAGTTTCGCTTTCTGTCTGCGCAATCCATTCCTAAAAGTTAATGGAAAATTTATGTCCTTGAAGTTTATGTAAATTTTGTGTATGGAAATGTAAATTTGTATTTCATGCCTGACTTTAAGAATTCTTTAGTAGGTAGCAGAAGGATCTAGCCTGTGGAGATCATAGCATAAGAGGGTTTTAAGAAATGAGCAATCAAATTAAATCATATCCAAACTTCAAATAATGTGAGACAACTAACTAATTGGTTACAGATCCTGTGAGCTTTAAAAACTGTTGCCCATGGTTTTAGATGAGTTATCATAAGGCTGGAAATGTTTGCCTAGAAGCTGGTTGAGATTCCTTTGGACATGTTTCAAAGCTCATCAAAAAGTTCTAGTACAATAAATACATTACATCACTCCATTTACTGAGGTCTTACATTTTTTAGTAAACTTTTTATAACAGTGTCCATGAAAATCTTTTACTTTTTTGTTTGTTCGTTTCAGTGTAGAGTTGAGTAAGACTCCAGACTTTAGAGTACTCCGTGCTCATCACAAGTGCACTTCTTAATTCCCATCCACTCATCCACCCCTCCCCCCCCCTTTGGTGACCATCACTTTGTTCTCTGTGGTTGAGAATCTGTTTCTCGCTTTGACACTCTCTTTTTTCCCCATGAAGATTATTTTATTTCTTAAACTCCACATATGAGTGAAATCATATGGTATTGGTCTCTCTCTGATCTTGTACATTTTAATTAACTACTCTTATTTTAAAATTTTGTTGAAATTTTCAACAGCATTTTAAATTGTGGTTTGTGATTTATTGTGTATTAAACATCTTCATTGATTTTCATCAGTTCTACCCAGAAACCTTGATAAACTCTTTTTAGTTCTAATAGTTTCCAGTGTGTCTTGTATGATTTCTCAGGAAAAGACCAATTATCTATGAATGATGAAAGCTTTGGTCTACCTTTGCCATTTTTATACTTTCCTTTTCTTACTGGAGTGCAATGGCTAAGACCTCTTGAATAAAACCAGTAACGGGGCGCCTGGGTGGCTCAGTGGGTTAAGCCACTGCCTTCAGCTCAGGTCATGATCTCAGGGTCCTGGGATCGAGTCCCACATCGGGCTCTCTGCTCAGCAGGGAGCCTGCTTCCTCACCTCTCTCTCTGCCTGCCTCTCTGCCTACTTGTAATCTCTCTCTGTCAAATAAATAAATAAAATCTTTAAAAAAAAAAATAAATAAAACCAGTAACGCACGGTAGTCAGCATTATAGTATTCCTGATTTTATTGGGAATGTTTGTACAGTTTCACCAAAATATCACACCTCTATAAGATTTTGGCAGTTTTCTTTAAAAAAAGCTTAAGGAGTCCCCTTCTAGTCCTGGATTGCTGAGCATTTTTATGATAAGTGGGTTTTAGGGCAAGTAAGTTTTCCAAACTTACTTATTTATACAAACAACCTGGAGCACTTGCTTAAAGTAGTTTTCTTGACCCCATGCTTGGAGATTCTGACTAAGTAGGTATCAGATGCTGCCTGAGCAATCTACTTTCCACAAGTAAAGAAGATGCCTTTTATCCAAGTTAAGAAATATTGTTGTTGAGACCACCTTCTCTATGCATACAGCAGCTACTCCTTTGTGATCTTTATCCCTTTCAAGCTTATTACTTATGAAAATTTAGTATAGTTGATTTTTACTAAACTTGTGCCTTTTTAAAAGTGAGATACAGGTGACTGTTTAGAGCCCCCCCAGGACAAATGACAGCTTTTTCATTCCAACCTAAGACCAGATCTCAGAAGGAGCAATCAGAGAAAGAAAAGGATTTTCTGTTCTCCACATCCTGGTGACCTTTCTGTCTGTTTTAAGAATTGGGCCCCAGGTTACTTTCCACTTGAGGAGTAAGAACCAAGATTTGGATTAATTGCTCTCATGCTGAGTACTCAAAAATAAAACCAAACATGCTTATACCAGCAACACATTTTGTAGCTGTAATTTGAAACTGTCGATTCTAATTTACTTTATTCCTTTTAACCTACAATCTTAGTATAAATAAGTAGGGTGTAAAGAAAGGAGATAAAAATATAAAGAAGAGGTCTCTGCCTTCGTCCAGAATGCTAGTGAACTGAGGTCAGACTGGATTTTGCTCCCTAAAACAGAAGAGAGGACACTTACCAAAAGTTACTGGGGAGGTAAAACCAGCCAACACTGGTTGCCATCATTTCTTCTTAACCTCTCCTAATATAAGCCTGAAGTTCCCAATTCATGGACTATCTGTGGCAAACATGTCATTTCCAGGAAGTATTTTATGCTGTTCTGATGCTTCAAAATCCCTTTCTGCCATTCCTTTTATTTCTTCAACTTGGGGAAGATATGCCAATGTTAAGTCTGCTCAATCATGTCTTCTCTTTTATGAGGCTCCATGGAACACATTGCTTTCTGGGAGATCCTCAGAACATTATATTTCTTTTGGATAGGTTTTTTTTTTTAGTTGTGGTAAAGCATTAGAATATATTATTAATAACATCTCCCATTTTCTTTGGCTAGTAGGAAACTCAGAAGCATATTTACAACGGAACTCTAACTTCTGAACAGGATCTATGGTTAATAAAAAATCATTTTATTTATTACTCTGATACATCACTTCATTTTATTTTCCTGGACTTTACATTTGTCACTCTGTGTTTCTCATTTAACTGCTTTATTCTTGATGTTATTTCTGTAAGTGACCTCAAATACTTTTTTAGCAAATCATAAATAAATAAATAAAGTTAATGTAGTATTTGCATATGTAGGGAGCTAATGACTAGAAAAATTATACTTTGCAAGCTAAAGTCAATAATAAATGATTTCTGAGTTATCCACACTGTTAATTATCATCTATTACCCACAAATAACCATACATTTAATACACATAAGACTTAATGAGAAGTCAAGCCAGGTGATCCCTCAACAGATTTTTTAAAAAAAATATTTAATAAAACTTAAAACTTAAATTTAAAAAATTTAATTTAATTTAAAATTTTAAAAAAATTAATAAAAATTTAAAACTTACTTGTACTACAATGTTTATATTAGTTGTCTTAATTTTTTTTTTAAGATTTTATTTATTTATTTGAGAGAGTAAGAGAGAGAGAGAGAGCATGAATGGGGAGAGGTCAGAGGGAGAAGCAGACTCCTGGCTGAGCAGGGAGCTCGATGCGGGACTCGATCCTGGGACTCCAGGATCATGACCTGAGCTGAAGGCAGTTGCTTAACCAACTGAGCCACCCAGGTGCCCTCAGCAGTGATTTTTTATAAGTTGCTTTTTCTCCTTTTCTCAGAAAATTTCTCTTCTCTAAGTTACCCACAGAGAGCATTTATGTCTTTTGTAATTACACCTAAAATGTTAATTTAAAAAAGAAAGTCAGAAGTTAATATTCACTTCCATTCCATGCTTATTATTTAAAATGTGCATCCTTTTTTCTGCCCCCTAGAGAACACATATTATCTACTTGAGTAAATTCCTCATCAGATTGGTCCACTAACATTAAATGTTTTATCACCAGCCTGTGAATTTAAATTAAGTCCCAATTAAATTATTTACTCTGCTTAGCAAACCTTTTTGAGCACATGATGTATAACTAATAAATAGTACTTATAGTAGTTAGTAATTTTTTTTTTGTACAAATTAAGGACCTTTAATGTATTCGTCATTCATCTTTGTAGGCTTAACAAAGATTGGCAAGTTGAAAAATATGCTGACAGTACCATCAGTACTTTGCCCAACAAGTATTCAAGAATACTTGAAATTAATCTATGCATATATTCATTAATCCCAACTGATTTGTGGTTTATTATCATTATACTGTGTTCAGTAACTTTACTTCATAGGCATTACAATCCTTGTTTTTCTTATCCTGTGAAAGCTGGTTGACTTAAAGAACATGGTAGATTGGTGTTTACAATCAATACTATTGCTGTATAATTCACAGACCATTCCTGTGACTTTATTAAGCCAGATGAGATGTGTAATCTAAAGTGCTTAGGGGCAGAAAGCTTCCTTAATTATGCCAGTCTGTCCTTCGTGATTTTGATTGCTTTTGTTCTCTATTTCTCTGACCGCTGTATTAACCTCTCAAAAGAGGTATGAATAAAATTCCAGTTTCTGGGGTGAGATAGGTACTCTTTATCCTTTTTTACTTTGAACCTCCAGCACCAGTCTCCACCCACAGTAGTGGAAGCACATCCATCCTTTTCAGGAGGTACACAGGTCCTCAATGATTACAGTCATTTTGGATTTACTTTAGGTTAAAAAAAAAAAAAAAATCCAGGTCGCAATGCCAATGAATTTGTTCCCCTAGGGACAGAAGAATTTACAGTACAATCTAAAGTATGACTGGGCATTTTTCAGAGCCAGAGAGCCTAGTTTGGTTATTTTGTGCTGCTAAATACTATAGACTATAGAACATAGTTTAGGTTCATATATGTAAAGTTTTTCCGATAAGGCACATAGATGATCTTTAGTGAAAAAAAATGTGTGATCTCATATTTATTTTTTTCAACAAATATTTATTGAACCATGGCTATGCCAGTCAATATGCAATATTAATTTTCTTTCATTTTTAACATGGAAGATAGCTCTACCCTAATTTTTTAAATGTCAAGAACACTGTTACTTATCTAAGTATAAATTCTACAAGGAAATGAAGATAATGATTTCATATTAAACAGACTGAAGCAATCTTTTCTTAAGTAATCAGTCTTTCCCTGATATGTGCTTGTTTGACAAATACCGTACATATGCTAATTTACTTTAGCTACCTGACAAACCAAGAAAACTGGTTTGATCAATTTTTAAAATATTCCACTAGTTCTTTGTGAATTGCCTTGCCAAAGGAAAATAACAAGAACTGTCTTATTAAAGTAACTCCAAGGTGATAGATTAAGATGTTTAAGCAAATAAAAATGTCCTATCCTTGATTCAACTGTTTAAGTATTTATAGTGAGTGGTAAAATAGAGGGCATTATAAACCAACTCCAAGGTCTACCAATTATCTTGAGAGAAATCAGGTAAATATCTCAGGAGTTCTTTATAAAGAACTAGATAAGAACTAAAATAGGATAAATTAGTACAACCTTTCTGGAGGGCAGTATGGCAGTACATATTAAAGAACTTAAAATTGCATACGCTCTTTGAACAATTCTGCTTCTGGGACTTTATCCGGAGGAAGTAATAATGGATGCACAAAGACTGTTCTACAAGGATTTTTATAATAGTGAAAATTAGGAGCAACCTAAATATCCAAAAATTTGAGATTTGTTAAATAAATTATAGTATATCTCTCTGAGAGACTATTACCAAGCCATTAAAATGAGGTGGAAGAAAAGTATTTCTAAGGTTTTCTGCATCTTTGATATTCCCGTGTGCTATATACACTCTTGTCAATGACCTCCCTTATTATACAGAGAAATTAGGGAAAAGTAAGAAGTTACAAAGATGTGTTCACAACCTTCAGAGAGTGAAGAGGACATACACACACACTGTCTCACACAGATATACTCATTTATCAGATAACAAAGAAGGTAGTCCGAGGACCAGGATGACCAAGTAGTATAGAAGAATCAAGAGGGAGAGCAGAGTAACTCAGCACTAAGATCCAGTTCTTGGAGTTATAGTAAAACAGTGTCATTGGTGTCCCACTGAAGGGGGGTCACTGGGTGCAAGTGGATTGGGGTTGCCTGTTCTTATTCAGATATTTTGCATTAAAAAAGAAGAGGTGAGCCCCTAAGGCTTGTAGGGGAGCGAGGGTTTAGTTTTTTGTTTTTTAAAAGGAATAAGGGAAGTTGAGCATGTTTGAATGGAGAAAAAGAGAATATGGTAATGGCTAGCATGTTTATGGCTTATTATGTATAAAACATGATACTGAGGGCTTTTATATCCCTGATCATATTTAATCCCTAAAAGACCCTCAAGATGAAGCTATTTCTTGTCCTATTTTGAAATGAAGCTACCAGCGCTTGTATGATTTACATTATTTTGCCCAATGTCACAGAATCTGGATTTGAATTTTGACTTTGAATCTAACTATCATGCCATTATTTTCTAAAAGGAAAACAAAAACTGAAAGAACTAAATGGGCTCTTTAGTAGACTAAAATGTGAACGGAGAGAGTCCCGTGAAGGCAGTAAAGAGTTGTAGCCTCAGTTTAGGAATTCTGTAAAGAAGGAGCCAAGTCTTACTGTCCAGTGTTGAGCATGTTACCATCACGGTGATAGAGCCGATACAACCAAGACGGGAGCAGTTTGTGTTTCATATGTTAGATGACAGAACTGCCTTCCTGTGGGGTTGGTTCATTTCCAACTCTCTTAACCATTCCCCTTTACCATCTAGTAATTCAGGCTCCAGGGTGTCTAGAAGACACTTCATGCTCTGAATGCCCCTGAGCTATCTGGTGCTAGCACACTCCAGAATTAAATTGTATCTCTTCATCTCTGTCATATCCTGTAATACTTGTAAGCAAAAGTTCATGGAACATTCTGGGGGCCTCAGAAAAGGTGAGCATGATTGCTTCACTCAGTACTTTTATTCCTCAGTCCATTCCAACTTAACAGGCAGCCATCGATCTGCCATCTGCTCAATTTATTCATTCATTCATCAGACATTTGCTGCATGTTTATTCTATTATAGGTCTAAGTGCTGAGGATATCGAGATTAAAAGACATCTCTGGAGGCAAGGATGGTAATTGAAGAGTAGCTAAGGCCATGGAAGGATTTAATATTGCTAAGGATGGGAAACATTTGAAGTGTCTGTTGGCTGGGAGTAAGAGCAACGAAGAGGAAAGAATAAAGAGAAAGAGAAAAAGAGAAGGGATTGCTGAAGCAAGCTCCAGAGGAGAAGTGAAAAGGATGCAGTCTTCTGACTCCAGGAGGAGAGATGGTATCTAGCTGTTGATAAGTAAATAGAAAGACACCTGCAGGAGTCCCCACGAGTGGCTGCCATTTTCTCTGCAAGGAAGGAAGTGATGTTACTAGCAGAGTGTCCTGGTGTGGAGTGTGAGGAGCTCCTTGAAGGTATGGACCAGCTCCCTAGTGGATGAGTAGGGACCAGAAAGGAGATGGCTGTGTATCCTAGTGGACCGAACTGTAGTAGTAACCATGAATTTGTAATAAGGCCAGGTAATGCAGTTATGTGTTTCTTTCTGCCAGTACTTAATTGTTAAAATAGCCGTTTATCCACTAGAGAAGTTCCTCTTTTGACTGATTCTCCAGGTCTTCTCATGAGAAAGACATTTGTCTACAAGAGTGAATATCCTTGGGCCTGAACCTTTACATTCTAACTGAAATCTTTCCTGACTGACTTCAAAAGGATACAGAAGACACAGTCATGGATCCTGTTAATGGGTCAGTCTGGGTTGCCCCTTGTACAGATGCAGGATGAGTCATCTTCCCTGAAGGAGAGGAAGTCAGAGTGTCTGGTGTACTCAGAGCACCTGCTCCCCACTGTACAGTGATGTCGGTTTCAGCCTAACAACTTCTCCCTAGTTCACGGTTACCGAACCAGTCACGATTCCTGCTGGCAAGTGACAGAAATGAGCTCTAACATAAGCAAACAAGGAGTTTATCAGAGGAATGTTAGGGAGCTCACAAGTTCCTCTGAAGGGTTGGACATATAAGATAAGCCTGGAAACCAGGCAGCTGGGAGCAGTGCCCCAAATCCCACTGCAGAGCCATTCTGGGAGAGAAAGCATGGTTGCTGGTCAGTGGCAGCGGCTCCGATCTGCTGTAACCTCTACTTCGGCTATCTCGGGAACTGGCATTTGCTTTCCAAACTACCCTCGAATGAGTTCTGTTGGGCCCAGCTTCTTTGTGTCACTGGCTTCTGAGAGAGGGTCTGGAGGGGTTGGTCTGATTGACAAGGCCTCGCTCATGTGCAAATAGCTGAACTTCACAGGAGACCAGGAAGGAGAATGTATTTTTTTCACCAGTATAGTGGGCATGGGCTGTGGGGAGAGCTGCAGTGTTGAGGGCGCCTTAAGGAACAGCAAATGCCTGTTACGTTGTCATGAAACACACGAATAAATGTTTCAGTCCTTCTGTATCAGAAGAAGGTCTTAGGTCATTGGACGCTGAGTTTCTCTCTAGTTCCCCCATAGCAAACTACTTTAAATTCTTTGAATTTTCAGTGCTTTGAAGGATGCTCTCAGGAGTGTTTGTAGAAGGAATTAATATGCATTTGTTGATTATAGTCTTTGAACAAGCCAGCATTCGGCATAGACTCTGTGCCAAGCACCATGTTGAACATTGTTTGCAGGATTAAATATGCTTTTACTTTTTTTGTTTTTGTTGTTGTTTTCTATTACTTGTTTATTTGGAGGGGGCAGCAACAGAAAAAGAGGGAGGGGGAGAACCTTAAGCAGGCTCCACGTCCAGTATACGGCACCCGATGCGGGGCTCCATCTCGCAGCCCTGAGTTCATGACCTGAGCCAGATGCTTAACCTACTGAGTCACCCAGGCACCCTTGAAAAGTGCTTTTAAGCAGCAGTAAAGAAAGAAGCTATCAGGCACGAGAATGGGACTACCATGCAAGAATCAAAATGCAGGTTAGGATCTGGAGTGAAGAAATACTGCCTAGTTTGAAGCAGGATGAGTCTAAAGGAGATTCCCAAGCTAAAATTGGGGATATAGCGGGTCTGGTTGCTTGTTCCTGTTTAAGGGAGTGTAGCTCTTGCTGATTTTTCTCTCACTATTGCATGCTCAAATTGTAAGAAGCAATTAAATGTATTACATTTGTAAAGCTCTTAGACCAGCCTCTGGCGTGTCGTAAGTACTGTATCACATCATTTACTAAATAAATAAAAATCATACCAATATTCTGTTTCTGATACTGCCACAAAAGATGTTAGGGATTCCACTTGGACTCATATTTAACCAAATACTACGTGTATTTTTTCACTTCTTGGCCTCTGGCCTTTTTCATGCAGCACCATCTGCTTTCTGTTTATTAGCTGCTTTCTGTGTTCTCAGCACTTTGATGGCACTGCAGCTCAGCCTTTCCTCCTCCCCTTGGCAACTGGCAAATCATGAATGGCGCTCCCTGGGCAAAGAGGTCTTGACTGCTGTGTCCCTTGGATTACCTAGGCCATGATCCACTAATTCCTTTAGCTTGTTAACTGCTCAAGTTAAGACAAATGTTTTTTGTTTTGGGGGATTTTTTTGTCCAACTTTTTCACTTGTCTTCAGTGGGTGAATTGGTCTAATTAATCTTCTGTGATGACTAGAAATGGAAATTCTAGTTTACGTGCCTTATGTGGTTTAAATTCTACAATCCTCATGAGAACCTCAAAAGGAAATTAGGCTTTCTCTATTCAATAGAGAAGGAAAATGAGGCATAGAGAGTTTGTTTTCTGCCAAGGGTCGAAGAGCTGATAGTGATGGCACCAGAATTTGAACACAGGCAGTCTGGTTGTAGAGTTTGTACGCTGAACCCCTGTCTTCACTCATTTTTCTGATTTCATGATGCAATATAGCTGTTTCATCACCAAAAACCTTCTTTTAAAAGGTTAACTAAGTCTCTACCTTGACATGCTTTCCTTACGGCTTAGGACACAACCTGACAAAAGCCTAGCCAGATAGAATTTAATATCAGTAAATATGGTACATTCTGCACCTTTTCAAATGGCCACGTGACACAGACAGATCTATTATCAATTCCCTGTTTTTGTAGGTTTATAGGTGTTTTATACCTTCATGGACATTTTAATCTTGCAGAGAAAAACATTCTTTCAAATTTTGCCAAAATTGTTTATTTTGTTTGTTGAATTTGTTCAAGGTATGTAGAGATGAAATATATATATCTGAAATTGGAACCATCTGTATGTCTGATATGTCTAGAATGCCAGATCTGGTAAATGACATCAGTGAATGGGACTCAGAAACCTCCTTTTTTGTGTCAGACTGCTTATAATTAAAAAAAAAAAAAAAAAAAGTTTTGGAATTGAATCAAAGCCAGAGACTTTTATGCATCCCGAATGGCCAGAAACCCATGGGGACAACCAAGACCTTCGAGAGTGCTAAGTGAATCCAAGTACACTCCATTGCATTTCATCGCAGGAATCCAACACACCCACAAATCACCAACAGCAAGAGCACCTTGGTTGCTTACGTGCCCTTTTGAGCAGATCTATCTTTTCATCCGATTCAAACTGGTTTGATTTGGTTTCGTTTGTCTTTAAAAAGACTTTCTCTGTCCTTGGCCAAACTACAGGGCCTAACATATTTTTCAATTTCTTTTGACAGAGAAAAAGACAAGCATATGAATCCAACCTCATCTGTGATGGCCTGCATTTAGAAGCAACAAGATCGGTAAGTGTTGGATCCTTTCCAATTCCTAGCTGACTGTTGCTCTTGGGAAGCTACATGTCATTTGGGATGCTAGACTGGTATTTGAAGCTTGCAATTCGAGTGATGTCCTAGGCTGGGCGGAAAGGGGGGGGCATCCCTCAAAATCTGCATTATAGAATGTATTTGTTTCTGATCAAAGTCAGTATACCTTTTTTAGGAGCCAAAGAATGTAATACTGAATGCATGTATAAATTATCATTTTCTTCTTTTAAGAGCTTTTAAAAAAGATCTCTTATTTTATAAACAATGGCTTATAAAAAGTAGTGAATATAAGAATAACAAAAATAAAAATCCTCTATATTCTAATTATACATAAATAAATCTTGTGGTCCCACTGAACTTTTTTATTCCTCAAAACATATCTGTTTTTCCCTTTCAAAAAGGGGGATGATTATTTCACAGTTTTATAATTTGCTTTTCTTTCTGCTAATATGTAGTAGATGCATTTCTATATTGACATCTTTTTCTTATGGACACATAACATGACATTTAAAAGATATATAATATACTAATGAGTCCTGCTCTGGGTTAGAAATTTTACAATTATCGTTAAAATAACACTGCAGTGAATAGTCTGATGTTTTTCTTTTTAGTCACCAATTTGGGTGGAGTGATAGGCAAATTAACAAGTTTGCTTTTTCTTTATTTAAAATAATAGTAGTTTTCTGAAAGTATAAAAAGGATTTTAATTACTTGCTCAATAATTTTGAACCAAGAAATTATCTTTAAGGCAAAAATATCTGATGGCATGCAAGTCTGTTTTTATTTTATCTTCGTCTTTACCAGCGTCCTATATTTTGACTACCAGCAACCTAAGAACAATCCATATGTGTTTCAAAATTATGAAAATAATCGGTTTCCTGGTTTATGTTTTTATTCTTCCATTGTAGGTTTTGGATGATAAGCTTGTGTTTGTAAAAGTACATGCCCCATGGGAGGTGTTATGTACGTACGCTGAGATAATGCACATCAAATTGCCTCTGAAACCCAATGATCTGAAAACCCGGTCCTCAGCCTTTGGTAATTTCAGCTGGTTTACCAAAGTCCTCCAAGTGGATGAAAGTATCATCAAGCCAGAGCAGGAGTTTTTCACTGCCCCATTTGAGAAGAACCGGATGAATGATTTTTATATTCAGGATAGAGATACTTTCTTCAATCCAGCCACCAGAAGCCGCATTGTAAGTCTAAACCAAATGTAGTTGCTGTCTTCGAGTAATTTGGAACCTCCTGCTTGAATAATTAGTGGTCTGGTGTGCTTGGTTTAGTTTCGTTTTTAAAAGCTCTCCCCTCCCCCCAACCCCTCACTGAAAAGGAAGCAGATTCCTATTACAATAGTAACAATAATTGGGTAGTTACACATTAATGCATTCATTTTGTTTTATAAATTTTTTTTAGGTTTACTTCATCCTCTCTCGGGTCATGTATCAAATAAGAGACAATGTTAAAAAGTTTGGAATTAACAAACTTGTCAGCTCTGGGATCTACAAAGCGGCTTTCCCTCTCCATGATGTAAGTCAAGTGGCAAGAACGAAATAAAATACCCAAGGTGTACTTTACTGTGAATAGAGAAGGGGCTAATCTTCTTAACCTTGAGTTTCTTCTTCCATAAAATGAAGATAGTCTATGACAAGGTTACAAGCTCATTGAGGGCAGGAACTGGGTTATTTTGGGCCATAGAGAAGGCCATCAGTTTGAACAGTCAATGAACGGATGATGGAAACAGCAGGCATCTTGTAGTGCGCCTATAGAGCTCTGCTGGTGGGCAGGTAAGAGCACGGGCTCTGGGGCTTGCTCTCCCACTTTCGAGCTGGATGACCTCATAAAAGTCACTTAGCCTCTCAGTACCTCAATTTCCTCATCAATAAAATGGGGATAATTATCATACTTACATCATAGAGTTATGCCATAGAGTTATGAGGGTTAATTAAATTATCTCTGTCCAATGTTAGCACTATCCCTGGCATGTAGTATAAGCAATAGCTCTCTTTATAATTACTGACAGATATTGTTATCAACTAGAAAAGTATTGGTTCTTTTTAAGTAAAATACGTGTTAGATCTTCTCACTCATAATTTTCTAGAACACGGGCTTTTTCGCCCTGAAATACCATTTTCTTCCTGTGTCCTAGACTATCATAAGGCTTTTACAAAGGCATCTGTCAGAGTTCTCATCCTGATGGCAATACTGCAGGGTGTTGACATTTTTTAAGGACTCCGTTCTGACATGACAGCAGCTCCTCAAATTCAAGAGCACTTCTGTGGCCGATAACATTTCTCATGAAATGAGAATTGTAAAATGTGACTGCTTCAGACCCTTAACGATTCCATAAATGCAGGGATATTATATTTAAGCTCTTTAGGTAAATTCTGTCATTGAAATAAATTAAATACTATATTATAGTGTGCTATAGCTTTGTCACATTCACTATCAATTTTTCTGAATCTCTAAGACCAAGAAAGCCAAGAGTAAGATCGATCCTTCTGCTGGGTAGTACGTGTATGTGTGGATGACGACGTTATTGAAATGTACTGTAGATGATAATAAACTAGGATACAAAAGAGCTACTTGAGGCACATGTGTAAATAGAGAGCAGAGAGCTGAATGGAGTAGATTCTGAATTTCCTGGTGAAGAGACCCAATATGGCAGCCCAGACTGAGGGTCCATGTGTTTTATATTTGGTGGCAAAATTAGTGAGTATAGCATGATACAAACGCTAGGGATACTTAAGAATAGCTGTCATGAATATTAATGTGGGATGCCAAAGTTCAGTAGTATTCAGTTGGCATCCGCCCATGCCCAGTTCTTTCCCGCTAAAGCCTCTTTCAATTGCAGTGATCCCACATCCAGCCTAAGGAGTGATCTCGTGTGGCATTTGGAAGGGAAGTGAATGGAGGTCAGGACCTATGTTAAGGCTTACTTGGTGATAAACTGGTTCTAGTATAGGAGGGAGAAAAACGAGTCAGATGGGAAGAGTGACTGAGTTTATGTAGAGGCAGGAACCTTTGTTTTTTGAGTAAATAAAGTATATAATATGTCATACTTCTTTGTTGTTCATATTCTGCGTGTTGTTCCAGAGTAACTGCTGAACTGGGGGGGGACAAAGATGCCTGGGTTTTAGAATTGACCTTGGTACTAACCAGCTAAGGCCCTGGTTCGTCCCGGGCATCCAGGGAGAGTGTGGCTAGCAGGTGTTCCTCCACTGTGGCTGTTTTGCACTTGAGCAGCCCAATTTTTAACTGTTTAGGAGTTGGCATGCTTGTGGGATGTAAGGCATCTCTAGGGCTCCCACCAGGTACCTGAGGTGTTCTCTAGGATTATAACAACCAGGTATTCCTCCCCACCCACAATTGCAAGTGGCCGCAAGTGATTAATAATACCACTGGTTGAAAATCACTAAGAATTAGATGATCCATCCATCCCTTCCAGCAAAGGAGAGCCCCCTAATCCTGTGACGTACGAGTACCATATTGAATAAACAGTTCTGTGAACACCTAGTGCTTATATGCTCACTTGTTTGCTTCTGCTTCACAGTGCACCTTCAACCATAAGTCAGAGGATGTCAGCTGCCCGAGTGAACGGTACCTTCTGTACAGGGAGTGGGCTCATCCACGAAGTATATACAAAAAGCAGCCCTTGGATCTTATCAGGTGAGGTGTATAGAGAGCATGCCAGTGGGAGGACTCAGATTGCTCTCTGGCATCAAAGTGACAGTATTCGAAGAGGATTGGCGCCCAGGGAAGCTCACCCAGACCCCTGAACTTCGTTGCCCACAGCGTTTTTTTGTTTTGTTTTGTTTTGTTTAAGATTGGTGTTTATTTATTTATTTGACAGACAGAGATCACAAGTAGGCAGAGAGAGAGGAGGAAGCAGGCTCCCTGCTGAGCAGAGAGCCCCATATGGGACTCAATCCCAGAACCCTGGGATCATGATTTGAGCTGTAGGCAAAGGCTTTAACCCACTGAGCCACCCAGGCACCCCTGTCCACAGCTTTTTATTGAGGCTTTGTTAGATAGGCAAGAGTCACTGAGTCATTGCCTTTGTGGCTCAGTCTCCAGCCCCTTCCTTTCCCAACATACTATGGCTCAAAGCCCCCCAGTCCTCCAGTCACATGGTTGGTCTTCCTGGCCTGGCCAGTCTCCGTCCTGAGTCATCCCATTAGCACAGACTAAGGGCCCTCCATGAGTCACCTCACTGGCATCAGCTGTTGGGTGGGGTCCCAGGGGTTCTTCGTGAGTAACAAAGACACCCTTATCATGGGCAATTCCAAAGGTTTAGAGGTTACCTCCCAAAATTGGGAATAAAAACTTACCATAGTCCTCATTACACAGGAGTAAATGTTAGATTTAGCTTAAATTGTATGGTAAGAGATACAAGTTTTCACTGCTTCCCTGTATCTGCTGCTAGAAACTCTTTCACTATATCTAACAAGGTATGATGACTAGCTCAGCATTTATTTTCTGAAAACACCAAGGTCAGCTGCTTTCCAGAAACTTTTGTTGTTTGGGCAAGGCTGCTGGAGAGAGAGATAGACCAAAAATAATGAAGAAACAAATAAAAATAAGCAAAGAAGTAAACAAAATTTCTGATTGAAATGAAGAAACGCCATGATGAGTTGGGGTGAGGGGAAGGAAGTGAAGAAAGTTACGTTTGAGCGGGCAACAGATGAACTAGGACCTGGCGAATGAAAAGGAGCCAGGATTTTGTGGATTAGAAAGAAGTCATTCTTGGCAGCTTGCACGATGGCCCATGAGGTCCAGGGTCACTGGCAAGTGTGAGGAAATATAGAAGACCTGTGCTAAGAAGAGAAGAATGAGACACAGGTTAGAAGGGGGGTGGCTGGATCACGGAAAGGAGGTTAGATTTTAAGGACAGTGAAAAGCACTTGTGATGCTTTAAGTACTCCCATAATTTTGTCTCATTCACACATTGCAAAGATAATTTGGGGAATGACTGACAGGGGCCCCAGGAAGCAGGGAGAGCAGGCAGGAGGCTGTCGGAAAGGCCAGAGGAGAACTCTTAGCAGCACAGTTGGAATGGGTGGTAGGGGAGTCCGTGGGACTTTGTTGGGGGTTGAATGTGGAGAGTGAGGAGCGGAGAGTCAGGCTCCCCCAGGTTGACCTGGGGCCAAGTGCCTGTTTTTTCTACCTCACCTCAGTGCCCAATGACATGGGAAAACCACTTGACATTAAAAGTAAGAGTTTTAAAACATTGAAGAGTTTTTGTTTTGCTTTGTTTTACATTTTCTTTTCTTTCTTTTTTTTTTTTTTTAAAGATTTTATTTATTTATTTAACAGAGAGAGATCACAAGTAGGTAGAGAGGCAGGCAGAGAGAGAGAGAGGAGGAAGCAGGCTCCCTGCTGAGCAGAGAGCCCGACGCGGGACTCGATCCCAGGACCCTGAGATCATGACCTGAGCTGAAGGCAGCGGCTTAACCCACTGAGCCACCCAGGCGCCCTGTTTTACATTTTCTTATGGGAAATTTCAAACATAGGCAGAAATATAGGACAGCCAAACCGCTTGTATCTGTCTCCCACCTCCAAAAATGAGGGGCTCCTCCCTAGTCTTGTTTCATTTTTCTCTACCTCCTTCTATCCCTTTCCACTGGAGCATTTTGAAGAAGACCCCAGATATCATTATATTTCATTAATATTTCATTCTCTTTTAAATGCAGTCTGAATACTTACAATCATCAAAAAGCCATGTTCAAATTTTCCTGATTATCACAAAAACTTTTTTTTTTTTTTAACAATTTTTAGTTCAGATCAGAGAACCAAACAAGGTCCAGATGGCGCAATTAATGTATTTCTCAATTGTCTTCTAATCTTTCCATTTCTTTCTTCCTTGTGACTTTGGAGGAGTTTCTCCATTCTCTATTTTACTGACTTCATTCTTCCTTGTGCTGGTATTGGACTTGTTGCTGTGTCCTGTGTATTTGCTTTAGCTAAGTAATTTGTTCCTCATTTGAAAATTTGATCTGATTGCGGTTCAGCTTTGTAGAAGAATACTTAATATGTGGAGTTTCATACTTCTACCAGAAGCTACATAATGTACTGTTTCTTCTGTGTGTGATGATAGCAACCATTAGTGATCATTGCTTAGAGTCATTTCATAAGGGATTTTATTTTGCTATTTCATTTGGTCATACTCTTAATTTCTTCATTTTTTTTAACTGGATTATAATCATAAAGAGGCATTTTCTTTCATTAACTCCAGGTATTCTATAGGATAAAATTTTAAAAGAGGGTGTTTGTGCATATGTAAACATTTGAAGCTGATACTCACATGTGATTTTCTTTTATGTTAAACCCAAACCATCTGATGGCAGGGTGTTGGGTTCTTCATCGTCGTTTATTGATTTTTTTGGTAAAGAGAACAATTTCCCCACTATTTTAAGTATATTTTGCTAAGGAAAATGTATTTTTTTTTCTAACTATTCCCTGTCCCTGGTCCACATGTTCCTTTCCTTGCTTCCCACTAGTAATCCTTTGAGCATTTGGGCTGTTAAACCTTTAACTGTGGGCCCCAGGGATTACCTGAAGGGAAAATCAGTTCTTTTCCAAAAAGCAAACCAAATAAACCAGAAAAAGCAACTGGGGGAAACACATTTTGCACAGAAAAAAAAAAAAGAAGAAGAAGAAAGAAAGAAAAGGAAAGAAAAACTACCTCCCAAACTCCCATTTTTACCCTCAAAGTGAGAAACTATGATATCCGTAAGAAAGGACAGGAGTTCTATAAAAAAGGGATCATTCCTTTTTTTAGGATACAATGTGATTCTTAAAAATGTAATAGAATAGAAAAACCCTAATCATAGTATTAGAAAATAAAGTTGAAGAAATTGTACAGAACACAGAGCAAAAATATAAAGAGATAGAAAAGAAAAAGGACAGGAAGAAATAAAAATTAGAAGATCAGTCCAGGAGATGCAATGAACAAAGAGTAGGGTGCTAGGAATGAGAACAGAGACAACATGGGGAGGAAATCCGAGCAGTGTCTGAACCATATTGCAGAACAATAGAGAGCATGAGGAGTCCCTCGTGTCAAGCAGTGCTGTCAGGAATCAGGAAGACAGCCAAAGGAGATGAGCTGAGAACAGATAACACTAGAACATGCAGGTGGTACCAAGAACTGATGATTGGCAAAGCCAAGAGCTGATGGAAGAACCAGAAGAGGCTTGGGAAGGCTAATGACTGATAAAACTCCTTAAAAAGGGAGGACTTCTGCAGCAAACTGTCAGATTCTCCAGATTCGGACTTTTCCTTGTCTGACCATATTTGAAAGACAGCGGCCCCAGATTGGTCTCTGAACATAGAGAGACCCTCCACTGCTTGAATGTAATGAGCACTAAGTGTCGCGAGTGGACCTGGACTAGACTGAGTCCTCATCTCACCTGTACGCTCGGGGACTGACTGCATTTGGTTCATTAATTTCTTACCCTCATTGTATCCTGTCTGTTGTGTGACTTTGTATTGTGTCTTGCCCTGTGTGGCGTGTATGAAGCCAGATCAAATGTGCAGGGTAGTGTTATTGAGTTTGGAGTCGCAAAGCTGTTACAGTTGTGCAAATCTTGCTTTATGAGTGAGTAAAGCTGACATTGTGGAAAGACACAATTTGTACCTACACACCTTTATAGCACACTCGGGACAGGAACTGAATGTGCCAGGTCTCCAGATGGAAGGAGCTTACCGAGGGCTCAGAGGATGAAAGTGGAGCCAGCCAGTCACCTCAGCATGTCATCAAGCCATGACAACATGACACCTCAGGACACTGAAGACAAAAAGAAGATCCTGAGAGCTTCCAGAAGGAGAAACAGAACCTCCAGAAGGAGAAACCTTCATTTGAAGGACCAAGACTCAGAATAACACCGAACTCCTCAATGACAACACTGCGGGTAGAAGAGAAGAGAGCAGTAACTTCAAATTTGCAAGGGATGTGATTTCTTACTTTCCAACTCCACAGGTGGTCAAGCTGTTTAAATAAGTGCGAGGAACTTCTGCCATTTAAACGTGCAAAGTAGTGGAGGTGTTGCTCCACGAAGGAAGAGGAAAACATGGCTTCGGTACACAGGGATTCCCAACGTGAGAGAAAAATGGAGAGATTCCAGGTGATAGCTCTGTGCAGGGCTAGAGAATCATTCATTTGGGTTGGAGAAGATCGGATGGGATTCATTCAAGGAGGTGAAAGCAATAGACCACCTCATGTGTTTGAAAGTACTGAGCAAATTACATGTTAGGTCAAAGTCTGGGGTTGAATTGTTGGTAAGCATACAGAAAACTAAGCGGTGAACCACCGTGACAATTACTAGAACTTTCTGACCCCTTGCTGAGTATATACTTTTAACTTAGATCAAAAAGCTGAATTTTTAGAAATTGATGTTAAGAATTGGAATGTTCTTGGCAGAAAAAGAATGATCACAATATCGTATTTGAAAGAATTATTATATTTTATTCCCAGCCTTTCAGCAGGAACTTGGAGGCAGTTTTTGGTCTGGATTCAAAAATTCTTTCTGATCTTCTTGCCTCCAATATAATGTAGGTATCTCTGGAAACAATGAACTCCCTGTCATGCTAAGTATCCAAGCAGGGACTGCCTGACTAGCTCTAAATGAGGCAGAATATTTTTACTATTGGAGAGTTGGACCAGTAACCTCTAACATTCTTTCCAGTTTTAAGTGTGGCATTTCTAGTGTGGATGGTTGATAAGAACATATCACAGAAAGCCTAACAGCCAAGATGTTGCAAACCCATTGCCAAGCTTTTCTTTCTCAGCACTACTCTAAGCCTGTCATTGACCTACAGTTTATGAGTCAGACAGCAAAGTCCCAATCACATAAAAATGCAACACTTGGTTCCTCCTGACTCCTGATTCCATGTCTGGGCCAGTCCTTCCTTATCCCCAGGGATTAGCCTACACCCAGGCCTATGACCTCTGAAGCTGACGGCAGGTTCAGCCCAGGGATGTTCCTGTCTGAAGGGAGTCTCCAGGGACTCCAGGCCTTCCTCAGAGCTTAGTCCCCATCAGGCTAAGCCCAAGGACCTCAACCCAGCTCCTTACTACTGAGCTTGAAGTCTCATAGAGGTCTTTAAAGAAGCAGAGAGCTAAGTAAATATAGTTTCTGTGGGCCAGTACTGAGCCAGGAGTGACTCAGTGTAGGAAAGTATGAACAACAGCAGCCGTCCCCTAACAATCATCTCAGTGTGCTCTCCTCACCTCTCAACTCTCTCCTAGTCCTGAACTGCATCTGTCTCCCTTTTAGGAATAGTCTGGTGTGGGGGCGCCTGGGTGGCTCAGTGGGTTAAGCCTCTGCCTTCGGCTCAGGTCATGATCCCGAGGTGCTGGGATCAAGCCCCGCATCAGGCTCTCTGCTCAGTGGGGAGCCTGCTTCCTCCTCTCTCTCTCTGCCTGCCTCTCTGCCTCCTTGTGATCTCTCTCTGTCCAATAACAAATTTAAAAAAATCTTTAAAAAAAAAAAAAAAAAAAAAGGAATAGTCTGGTGTGGCTCCCTGCCGTACCTCCTTTCTTCCAAAGGGGCCTTCTGGACTCTTCCTCTGATCAGTTTTCACAATTTAGAGAAAATGGAAGTGCTAGATGTAAGGAATACAGCCCAGTGGATTCCTCAGTCATTGTCAGTGACTTCTCATCAGTCCTTGTATTTGTGATTTACACTAATTTATTTCTGATGTACATGACACTGAATCCAGGGGAGTTCCCTGGACAAGCAAAAGCAAGTGCCTGGGAGTGGATTGTTCATGTTCATTTGTCTCATGCATGTTACAGTCTTTTGGAGAATGTATCAGATGTGTTCGTGTTTACAAAGAATGATGGTGATGTATTCTGTTTGGTTACTGTGTAGCATTTTTCTTTCCTTCACCCAGTTCTAACTGACTTTGCTTCATCAGGCTTACCAGTGATCTGTAGTTCTAGGATATATAAAATACTTGTTTCCTAGTGGAATTTGGGGTCTTTATGAAAAGGAACATGTTTTAAGTATGAATTGAGTAAGAGGTCTAAGCTTAAAGCCTCCGGTATTTAAAATCAGAAATTGAGGTTAGGATGAAGATGCAAAGCGGTTTGGTGTGTCTTCTAAAATCACCTTTTCTGTCTTTCTTCAGGAAATATTATGGAGAAAAGATTGGAATCTACTTTGCCTGGCTGGGCTACTATACTCAGATGCTCTTGCTGGCCGCAGTTGTAGGAGTGGCTTGCTTTCTCTATGGCTATTTTAATCAAAATAACTGTACGTGGAGGTGAGTTCTGTTTATTCCTTGTTACTGTGATGAAAAATTCTGATGAGAGATTCAAAAATTCCCAAAATCAAAAATTTGAAAATTTTGATTAGACATACAATTATTTTCAGTGTCTTAGGCAGTTTTAGTAAAAAGAAGACTCATCACAGAACACTTACTGCTTTGGATAATATATCCCTTTTGTCCTGAGTGTAATAGCTAAGTGAAGTGGAAAAATTTTTTTTTTAGATAATGCAGCCCAGTTTCTGACAGGAATATTACCCTTAGGAAACACTCCAATTTTTAAGACAATACTGTATTTGAAAAAGAAAGGCAGTCTGGAGGGAGAATTGTCCTTGAACTTCTGCTCCCCAGAGGAATGTTCCGCTCAGGCCTACAGATGGGAGCCAAGAGGCGCTCTGATTTCTTCAAGATTTCAGAAGCAAAACTTGATAAAATTGGTATTTTTATGCTTTTAGAAATGACTTTTTAATATATATTAGGAAATTGGTGTTTAGAAATTCAAGTAAACAATACTTTTGCTTTTGTTCTACTTTTAAAAAATTAGGCCTTACAGTGTTATGGAAAAAAAAGTAAGTGATAAACAATTAGTTTGTGCTTGGTGTTAGAATTAAAATACCAGCTGCACTGTCTAAAGGGAAAAAGCATGGATGCCAGAACATTGAATTTCCCCAATACTGTTCTAAATTGTCATTATGCCTCTGCTTTTGGTAGTATCCACCTTTAGAAGGGATGCCACACTGAAGCAGGCATTTTCTTGTGTTCACCTGGCCTCTCTCCAGCTGTGACAGCCAGATCAAAATTTCTGGGCACCAGCTATGAGCTAGCTGATGACCAGATTTTTCTAGCCCCAAGCATATCAGCCTGGCTCCCGAGGCAGGAATCTTACATGGCAGCTCTGATGTATAGGCATAATTGTCCATTCTATTTAACGGAGAATTCTGAGCATTTTGTACCCATTATGGCTTCTTAGCTAGAAAACTGCAGATGGTCTTTGAAGTACTCTCTTCTCTTCACTGAAAATAAGAGTTCAGGGCCAGAGGCTGAATGTTGCTACCTTTTGCCTAAATTTGTCTCTCACTTATTTTGTATTCTCCATTATTTTGTATACTGTTCCAATCAAAAAAACAAAAACCATAAAACAACATCTCAAAAATATATTTTAAAGTGCAAATTAGCGTTTTTATAAGGTTCTTGCATTGTGGCTGTCCTCATTACAGGTCATTTTATACAAACACCCTGACAGTCACGGCACATGTTTTCTACTATTTCACACAGATTGGTTTACAGAAATCTGGGGCAGGGTCTTGGGGATATACTCCCTGTGCTCAGAACTGTTGGAGCTTTAATTACTTACATTAAGTATTTTTAAAATACATGCATTTAAATATTTTCAGTTAAGTTTATTACATGCTGAGTAGATTCACAGGAATAGAAAATGTATTTAAGGTCTAAGGAATAATGATCCCTCACCAGTTTAAAGAAAACAACATTACTCTGACCTCGGAGATGCTTCCCTCAGTTGCATTCCCTCACTTTCCACTTTGGAAATCAGAACTACAGTAAATTTTGATTTTTTTATCATTCCTTTAAATAGACTGTGTATTTTTTTTTATCACATATATCTGTATCCCTACAAAATGTATTTCATTTTGTGTGCTTTTGAAAATATGCATGTGTAAGTGGAGGTTCCTATAGGTATTTCCTCTTTCTCAAAATCTTATGTTTAAAGCTTATGTCCCTCTTTAAACATAACAACTTTATTGAGATATGATTCAGGTACACTAAAGTGTGCCCTTTCACAGAGTACAGTTGAGTGGGTTGCCTTTTCATTTACTTGATGGTGTCCTTTGAAACACAACAGTTTTTAATTTTAATGAAGCCTAGTTTACCTAATTTTTTTCTTTGATTGCTTGTGCTTTTGGTATCGTACCTTAGAAAGCATTTTTATACAGAGTCATAAAGATTTTATCAGCGTTTACCATCTAAAAGTTTTATAGATTTAGATCTGTGATTCATTTTTTACCAGGTATGTATCCAGGGGTCTGGGGACCATTATTGAAATTTTTCCCTCTAGGATTATCGGAGCACTGTTGTCAAAAGCCATTTGGCTAGAGGTGTAAGAGTTTGTTTATGGACTCTCAATTGTTTTCCATTGATCTCTGTGCCCTTTTCACAAATACATACTATATTGATTACTGTAGCTTTATTAGTAAGTTTTGAAGTTGAAAACTTCACACGTTTTCTTTTTCAAGATTGTTTTGGCCTTTTTGGGTCCTTTGCCTTCCATGTTAATTTTAGGATCAGCTGTCCATTTCTGCAAAAAATCCAGAATTGCATTAAATCTGTAGATCAATATTAAGACTTCTGATCTATGAACACAGAATGTCTTACCATTTATGTAGGTCATCTTAAATTTTTTTTAATAAACTCTTTTTTAGTTCTCACTATTTAAATTTCACACTTCTTTTCTCAAATTAATTCTAAGTATTTTATTCTTTTGATGCCATTATAAATGAAGTTGCTTCCTTCATTTAATTTTTGGATTGTTCATTGCTAGTGTATAGACATATAATTGCTTTTTGTGTATTGATTTTGTGTCTTATAACCTTGATGGGCTGGCTTATTAATTCTAATAGTTCTTTGACGCATTTCTTAGAATTTTAATCCAAACTGTCATGTCATCTCAAATACAAGAAGTTTTACTTACTCCTTTCCAGTCTGGAGGCTTTTAATTTATTTTCCTTGTGTGGTTGCCATGATTAGACTCTCCAGTATAATATTAATCTTAAGAAGAAAGCATTCAGTCTTTCACCAGTAAGGATAACATTTGCTATGGGTTTTTCATAATTGTTCTCTTATTGAGTTGAGAAGTTCCCTTCTATTCTAAGTTTTTATTTGCTACTCTGTTAAAATAACATATTACATGAATGGATTTTTATGTGTTGAACTATCCTTGAATTCCTGAATACATCCCACTTGATGATGATTCTTTCTATATGTCACTGGATTTGCTTTGCTAGTATTTTGATGAGGAATTTTGCATCTGTATTCATAAGAGATAGTGGTCTTTAGTTTTCCCTGACATCTTGGTATGATTTTGGTATCTGTAACATTGGTCTCATAGAGTGAATTAGGAAGTGTTGCCACTTCTTTATTTTAAGAAGGGTTTGTGAAGCATTTGTGTTGGTTCTTTAAATGGTTGATAGAATTCCCTAGTGAAGCCATCTGGGCCTAGGCATTTCTTCATGGGAATTTATTTATTTATTTATTTATTTATTTTTAAAGATTTTATTTATTTATTTGATAGGCAGAGATCACAAGTAGGCAGAGAGGCAGGCAGAGAGAGAGAGGAAGGGGAGCAGGCTCCCTGCTGAGCAGAGAGCCAATGTGGGGCTCTCTTCATGGGAATTTTTTAAAAAAAATTTTTTTAATTACTAATTCAGTCTCTTTACTTGCTATTGGTCCATTCAGATTTTCTATTTCTTCTTGAGTCAGCTTCAGTTATTTACTTCTTTCTAGGAATTTATTTCATCTAGATTACTTAATTTGTTAGCATACAATTATCCATAATATTCCCTATAATCCTTTTTATTTTTTAAGTCAATGACAGTGTTCCTCTTATCACTTCTGAATTTAATAATTTGAAACTTTTTTCTTTTTCTCAATTAGTCTAGCTAATATTTGTCAATTTTGTTGATCTTTTCAAAGAACCAACTTTTGTTTATGCTGATTTTTCTGTTTATCTATTCTCTATTTCTTTTTTTTGCCTTTTGCTTCTCATTTGAGTGCTTAATTCATTTACATTTAATGTCATTTTTTTTCCTGTTTGGTCTTTTTTTCTTTATTCTTCTATTAAGACTTTTTTTGTGTAACACAGATATTTTCTAGTATACCATTCTAATTCCAGTTTGTCATTTCTTACTTTTTTGTTGTTATTTGCTTAAGTGGTTGCCCTGGAGATTGTAATTAATATCTTGTTGTAAAGCAATTTCATTCAGTTTTAATGTCAACTTAATTTCCAGTGTTATGCAGAAACTTTATATCAGTACTGGTCTTCTCCCTTTGTGCTCTTATTCTCATGCAAATTACATCTTTATGCATTATAAGCCCATCAGCACAGTTTTATTTATTTATTTATTTTTAAAGATTTTATTTATTTATTTGAGAGAGAATGAGTGAGAGAGAGAGCCTGAGAGAGGAGAAGTTCAGAGGGAGAAGCAGACTCCCCAAGTAGCTGGGAGCCTAATGTGGGACTCCATCCTGGAAGTTCAGGATCATGACCTGAGCCAAAGGCAGTTGCTCAACCAACTGAGCCACCCAGGTGCCCAGCACCATTTTATATTATTGTTTTATGTAGTTGTCTCTTACCTCAGAAGAAAATAATTACATACAAAAATATATTTATAATGTGTTATTTACCTGTGTAGTTACCTCTACCAAGTGCTCTTTATTTCTTTAGGTGAGTTTGAGTAACTGTCTAGTGTCCTTTCATTTAAGCCTGAAGGACTTTCCTTAGTGATTCTTGTGGAGCAGGTTGGCTAGTAACATTTTCTTTCAGGTTTTGTTTATCTAGGAATGTTTTAATTTCTCCATTTTTTTTTTTTTCTTTTGAAGGACAGTTTTGGAAGATATAGAATACTTGACTGACCCATCTTTTTCTTTTTTTTTTTTTTTTCTTAAGATTTTTATTTATTTGATAGATGGCGAGAGAGGACAACAAGTAGGGGGAATGGTAGAGGCAGAAGCAGGCATCCTGCTGTGTGGCTTCACAGAGTCATCACTGCTGTTGTTTAGTTAGTTATTATCCTGAACAAATTCTATAAAGTCTTTATTTTTGGTTGCATGTGACCATGAAGACTGTTTTCAGTAAGCTTAGTTGTCAGCTAATGATCGGACAGGATTTCTCTAAGTTCTGGGAACCAGTCATTCTTGGAGCTCTTGCCAAGTTGCTCTGTGTGTGTCTATGAGGAATGCCTGTAGCACTTTAGCAGGCCATTTGCCTGTCTTCCTGAGCCTCTACTTCCTGCTTATGCAGAAACTCAGAGCCACTCAGAGATGAGGAATTAAGGTTTTCTCAGGTCTTTCCTGGCCACCTGTACTATCCTACACATGCTCATGGCCTTCTACAGTCCTAGGAATTTATAGGAACTTTTTAAAGCCCCCTATCAGTATCTCATTCCCCAATGTTTCCTTTTAAGTTTCTTGATCAGCATCTTGTTGGCCCCTCCTGGTATTGCACCATAGGCAGTTGTAACGTTAATCATTCCTCCTAATGCTTTCAGCAGACACTCTGGGGATAGGACCATTTGCACAGCACATATGAGCTCTGAGATGGGTCAAAAATGACAGATCCGGATAATGGAGCTTTTCCAGGGAGCTTTCAGACTAGTCGAATAGTGACAATTCTCCAGGGATGGATTTTTGGTGGCTTAAGATCACTTCTGCCTCATTCAGTGGCTCCTAGGCTACCACAGTGGCTGTTGTCTTTTAACCCTACCATTAGGCTTAGGAGATGGGGATGGGAATAGGTCAAGTTAAAATGTCACAAAGCTCACTATCATTATGGAGATTTAGCTATTTTTACTACTCAGATTGCTGTAAGCTCTTGTTTCATTTCCAGAGTTCTACAGATGACTACAAAGGTTACTTTTCACAAATTTTGCCAGTGTTTTTATGGAAGAGCAGTTTTCCCAAGATCTTTACTCAGCTATTCTAGAAGTGTTTTCCCTGCCAGTTTGCTTCTAACTGAGTTATTTGCAAGGCTAATGAATTCTGCAACTCCAGGGCCATTAACATAGGAGTCCATCTGAGAGGCTCTGCCCTCCCCCCCCCCCCCCCCCCCCCCCCCCCCCCCCGCCGTGCGCCAGGGGGCAGTCTGCACCCTGTTCTAAGTTTGTTGTTTTTTCCTTATTAATTTGTAGGAGTCCTCTGAATACTCTAGTGAATAGTCCTTTGTCATGGGTTTCATGTATTGCAAAACTTCTACCAGTTTATGGCTATTTTTTCTTCTCACTTTATGGTCTTTTAATGAAGTTCTCACTTTTATAAGATTTTGAGTCAATCAATATTTTCCTTTACTTTTTATTTCCTCATTAGTGGAGTTTCTCCTTACCCCAATGTTATCTAAATAGCCTCCCCACCACCCAGCCCCAACAAGTTCCTACTGCTGCATTCCCATTTTCCACTTGGAGTGAGTTTGTATGTAATAGGCTTTAGGAGTTCAATTTCACATTTTTCCATAAGGATATTCGATTGCAGCAAATGTCACTTCTCACTTTACTAATTTGCTGGACCAGCCCTATCCTAAGTCAGTTGCTGTATATGCCGAGGTCTCTTCATAAACTCTGTGTTTTTTCTTGCTCAGTTCCTTCTTCTGCCAACAACCTCTTGTTCTTGAGGAATGTCTTGAATGGTCTGACCATTTTGCTCCTTTATTGAATTTATGGCTCAAATGAAGGAGAAATGACATATTCATATATTGATTCTTCCAAATTATGAATATGATAATGTATCCATTAGATCTTAACTCTTTCAGAACAGTTTTATCATGTCCTCTATAAAGATTATACATCTGAAATTTGATTTATTGCTAGGCTCTTTATTTTTCTTAAGCTATGGAAAATGTTATTTTAAAAAATTAATTTCTAATTATTGCAGATCTATAGGGGCACAATTCCTTTTTCTGACCATATGTATATTTTGTATACGGATTCTGTGTTCAGCATCCTATCTTTGTTTCTCTTGACTTACTGTGCTGGCAAGGCCCCTGCAACTGAAAAGAAGTAGTGATAACAAGATACTTTACCCTGATCTAAATACTTTTAGCATTTTACCATTAAGTATAATTTTTTTTTATAGGTTTTATGTAGCAAGCTTCTGTTAGGTTAAGGAAGTTCAATTTCTTTCCTAGTTTTATAAGAATTTAGTTATTTTCTTATTACAAATGGTTGTGTGATTTTATGATGCTGCTAAAAAGGAAGTCCTAGTCATTAAAACATTTTTAAATTTTATTTTTCTTTGTCCTTTAGCAAAGAAGTTTGTCATCCTGATATTGGTGGCAAGATCATCATGTGTCCTCAGTGTGATAAACATTGTTCATTCTGGAATCTCAATATTACTTGCGAGTCCTCAAAGGTAATTTTTGTTACTCCAAACATTTGCAAATAATGAAAGATTTTTTTTTTTTGAATAATTTTAGTACAGCCTGGAATTTTTTTTTTTTCTGCGAAATTCAGAAGGGTAATTTTCAAATAAACCTCCAAACGTTCTGAAAGGTAGACATAGAATGTATGTGTTTATTCCTCTTGTACAAATAGTAAATTGAGATGAAAAGCCTTATCTAAAATCTTCAGGTGGGTCCGTAAAGAACTACAGAATTGAACTATTAGAGTATTTGAAGTAATCAAAGCAGAAATCTCAAAACCAGCTTATCTCATGAATACTGTTTAATAGATTTACTTACTATAAATCTTTTCCTTATTTCAAGTGAGTAGAAACCTGATATTTGTACTTATGTTTTTCCACTTTCAAGGTGTGCTGAAACTAAGTTTGGTTTTTTAAAAGCCTTGGTCATCAGATTTAGGTGTGTCTATGAATATGCATAAGAAAGGCTTTGTATATAAATGATAATAGATATTCACTTTGTCCCAGAACATTCCCAAAAAATACATCTGGCTCCCTTAAGCATGCTGATGATCTTGAGCTATATGACTTGTTACAACCCAGGAGGTTTAGGACAAGTACTGAGACTAGAGGTAGCTTACTGAAAGGCATGCCACAAACTCTGGCTGGAAAGAAAGGTGGTCATCTTACTTTGGAGAATTTTCCTGACAACTTGGACCTACTGTTTTCCCATGTTGTGATCTTTTTCTCTGTCCCCTTGTTCCACTATGGAAGTTTAGGGACCTTTAAATTACTTTAGAATATTCTAACCTGCTCCATCAAAGTCTTATTTAAACCAAATACATACCTATTATAATGGTGATACTTAGAACTTTTATTTTAAAAGATCCTTGAACTTATTATTTTGACATAACCCTGTGAGGGAGGCGAAACAGGTACTCCCTCCATTTTACAGATTAAAACACTGCGGGTTGAAGAGGTTAAATAATTTGCTCAAGGTCACCCACCTAGTAACTGATGAAGCCAGAAACTGACAGCCAATCTGTGTTTCTTGCCATTACTGTGTTCCTCACCAGCTGACGGTAGTAGCAGCCACTTCACTCACAAATTGAGCACTGTTTGAAAAATGTTCTGCTACTTAATTAAGATGATTGCAGGGTATTGTCGACACATGGATTTTTACTCTTAATTTATGAATTAAAGCAGATTTCATTGCCTCTCCCCCAGAAACCAACACAAATTCTAGACTATAAAAATCTGTCCTAAATCACATAAAGTAAAGGACTTGAAACTAGCAGGAGGGAAGCTGCCTTCCAGTGATGTTGACTCATAAAGGTCACTGGGTAGTGCATATCCTTGGACACCAGGGTTAAGGCAAATGCCAGTGATAACACCAGAGGCAAACTCTACTCCACAAACTGTAATTGGAAAGTTCACTTTCCTTAAGAAATTCTCTTTCAAATACGAGACCCCCATTTCATCTCTCAGTTCTTCTTTTCCACCGACCCATCCTTAAACACATGACTTTCAAA
>NC_081562.1:80920776-81005779 GCF_022355385.1 Mustela nigripes
GTATGTCCCTATCTACATTTTTTTCACTGTTTTGGAAAAAATGAATCCTTTATCCTAATTTCCTAAAGACTTCTTTGAATCTTAGAGTGATTTATTCTTTCATATGCCTCCTTCCCTTTGTAAGAGAATTACATTTTTAAAAAATTTTAAAAAGGAGAAAAAGCAGCTTTCCATGTCTTTCTTTGGTTAATTCAATCATTTCTTCATTTATACATTTATGTATACATTTCTGCCTCTTTCTTTTGGAAAGAGAGTATTCACTGATGGACATGAATGCTAAAAGGATTAATAAAGTAGAAATAGAAAATCATGATCAAGGAAATGAGGGAACAGTTATGGAAATAATCAGGATTGATGTTGTTTGTGTGACTGAGCATTAAATAAGTTTCTTACTTTTTGACTGGCAAGATGAAAGGGAAATGTGGTAACTTAAAATATTTTGTTCTCAGAAAATATTGTTATAAAATTTTGGTTTTATTCCTTTGGAGGAAGAAACACAACAAATGGTCACTTTTCTAGATTTTCATTGGTTCCTCTGGTTTCCTGCATATGCAGCCTTCTCTTTTCTTTCCTGTTCCCTGTGATTAGAGCAGGATGCTGATTGGGGCTGCTCTTAATACATCTGTGTTTCCCCATCTCTGTCCTCCAGTCAAGCAAACTAAGCTAAGCTTTTTACCAAGAAAGCCCCTTGCTCCTCTTCTTCCCCAATTCCTGCTTATGGGGTATGTGGAGACGCCAGCCATCTTGTTCTCTCTGCTGAGTCCTCAGTCTTAATAAATGTGGCAAAAATGGTAACTTCCTCCAGACCACCTGACTCCATCTTGTAGGAGCTCAAGGCACATCCTTTACCTTGAGCCAGGCAACTGGGGTGATCTTGGCATTAGTGGTAAACCTGCTTTTTCTTGCTACTCCCCTTTTTTCTTTTTTCTTTCACACTGATAGATAAGCATCCACTGGCTTTTTCTCAACATGGTAGGGCTAAGAATTCAGAGGTAGGGTTTTTTCTTTCTAGAGTAGGTACTCAGGGGTGTCAGAGCAAGTAGGGAAATATCAGATAGAGGTGTGCAATGATTCCTAGGAGAAACATTAGACAGAATTTTCAGTAATACCATAATAACACATGGGACGGTTCTGCATAGGACTTTCCTTACAGTAATTTTCACTGAGGGATGAGGCATAACATTAAATGAAAGCTTTGGTTCCATAAAGAGTCCAGACTGGAAGATTTGAAATATTGGTCCATGTAATTCTAAGACTAGAGGATTAAGTGGGGGGCAGTGTTCCCCAGACTGGCCACTCACTTATTAATTCTGTTTTTCTTGAGCTAATTTTTAAGAGAAATAGTTGCATCCCAGTTTGGGATTGTACTTTCTGATCAGCTCCAGATAGAGGATTGAAGGGCATCTATATGCTTTGGGAAACACATGTACAAGTGTTTTGTGGATATTCTTTTATGGTTAAGTGGATATTCTTTTATGAAAATAATATTTTCACATAGGTGAAAGTTTACCAAATTTATGTCAGTATATAAAGGGTAACCAACAAAGTTACCTAAAACAAAAAGTTTCTTTAGAACCAACTTTGAATTTTCTTTAGCAATTGAAAAAGGTTTTTTTTTAATCCTATACCTTCTTTTTGTACACTGTCTTCTTTACTTTTTGTATGATCTGTGCAAATCTATAATAAAGTTGATATTCTACATGTTTGCCACTTTTTCCAGTACCTTTATATTTTATAGATTTTTTTTCTTTTAGGATTTTTTAAATGCTCACCAGAGGAAAAATTAGTAACTAATTTAAAGATTTTCTGGGAATCCCAAATGGGAGATGGGAGATAGGTTATTTATATACTAGCAAAAAAATGAAATTTAGCAGAACTAGAGGATAAAAGCCTTCTTTGTACAGGTGTGTCATTGATTGATTCATGGTTGTACCCACAGTAAGCTTAGCAACAGCCCCTGTCCTTACCTAAGTTAATGGTAGCCTCTGTCATTAATGGTAGAAAAGCCATCACTGGGGTTTGGGGAAACAGAGCTCTCCTTGGGCAGAACCATCTCAGAATAAACCCCAGCCTTATGCTCTTCTTAGCAAGAAAAGCAAGAATTCAGTAACTTACCCTCTGACCAGGATGAAATGATGATAAGATGCAAATTATAAGTCCAAAAGTTGCTTAAAGTCCCTTTTATTTGTAGAGCTATAGTACTTCAAGTTCACTATGACAGCTTATAAGAAGAGCCCTTCATTCAGAGGTCTGATAGAAACTTTAAACCGAATGGAATCTTGGCAGCTATGCCAATTGCTTTATCACGATATGGAAGGATTCCCTTGGAAAATGCACTGTGGTAAATACAGCAAAGGCTGTTTGCTTTCAAAACAACAAGAAATCCCATCTCCAAATTTGTAGTAGATACGGTGATTGTTAAACTAGGTATCAGCTTTAAAAGAGATTCAGACTGTAGAATACACAAAGTATTGCATATTTGCTAAATGCTAGTGAGTAGAAAACATGACTTAGTTATATGTCATTACTTTGTTTTCCAGAAATTGTGTATCTTTGACAGTTTTGGAACCCTAGTGTTTGCAGTATTTATGGGAATATGGGGTAAGTTACTTTCTTTTTTTTTTTTTTCTTTCAGTTTACTTTTGCATCTTAACACTAAAATACAACCCAAAAACCGTATGTCCCTATCTACATTTTTTTCACTGTTTTGGAAAAAATGAATCCTTTATCCTAATTTCCAAAAGACTCCTTTGAATCTTAGAGTGATTTATTCTTTCATATGCCTCCTTCCCTTGGTAAGAGAATTACATTTTTAAAAAATTTTAAAATCATGAGATCATACAATCTGCTAACTTAATACCATGTCACGGTTTGATATATGCTATCAAAGTAACCCAGTGGATTGCCTAAACTTCAGCTCCCTTAGAACTCAATTTATAATCCGTAAGGCCATTTTACGAGTTACCACATAAAAAAACTCCTTCAAAATAGGGTTGCTTAAAACACATTTATTATTTCTCATGATTCTCTGCATCAGCTGAGAGGTTCTCTAGTCACTTGCTGGCTCAGCTGATGGAGGCAGTGAGCCTGGCAGCTTCACTGAGGGAAATGGTCTGGCGGTCGCTAGGCTGGTTTGGTCTACCGGGCTCACCTGGGCTGCTTCATCTTGCTTCTATATTATGCCCTCTCCTCCACTGAGCTAGTCCAGGATTCTTCACATGGTGGCTTTAGGCTTCCAAAGAGAAGCAAGAGAGGACAAGCCCCAGTGCGCAGACATTTTTTGAGCCTGCGTTTGCATCAAGTTTGTAAATGTCCCATCAGCCAAAGTAGGTCATGGCCAAGCCAGCAACGATGTGAGGAGGTGGGAGCACTACCCCGGGGCTTGGATGCAGGGAGGCGTGGTTCATAGGGAGCCATTATTGTAACAGTCCCCACGGCTGTGGTCCACCCTGACTTACATGGGGTTGGGGTTCCGGTGAAGCTATACAGGAATTACAGGTAAGCTTTCTTCTTTATAGTCTTTTATATGAGCAAGTATTTATTAAGTTATGCGTTATGTCTTATAATAGTAAATAATAAATTCTGTTTAATAAGTAAAACAGATATAGTCCTAAAAAATAGAATTTTTTTTTTTTTTTTATTTGACAGAGAATGAGAAAGGGAACACAAGCAAGGGGAGTAGGAGAGGGAGAAGCAGACTTCCCGCAGGGAGCCTGATGCAGGGCTCCATCCCAGGATCCTGGGATCATGACCTGAGCCGAAGGCAGATGCTTAACGGCTGAGCCACCCAAGCGCCCCCCAAAAATATAATTCTTATGTGGATGTTTTAACACTATAGTTATATTATTTACTTTGAATAGCATCATTGTAATGAGGCAATTGTCATTTTTTCTAAATGCAAATATTTAAATGTTAATGTAAGCATTCTACTGTAGAAGAAAAGAACTGCATTTTCAAAAACAAATTCTTTCCAATTTTACTGTGTAAGTTAAGGGGGAAATAGAGCTCAGGTTGTAGCTAGTTGGGGGAATAATGTGACTCAGATCTCTTACTCTTGAGAAGACAGCACGTGAATGCGAGCATCTCATGGTGCTTTTCACATGTCCTTGAGAGTGTTTCCTTTTGCAGTGGCTGTGCCTGTTAGAAGTCACCAGATCTCAGAACAGACGATCCAACTGTTCTGGACAACTCTTAGAGATTAGTTGCCACTCCTTGATAAAGAGAACTTTAGGATGGCCAAACCTATCTACAAAGTTACTGTCTTTTGCATATTCAACATGTTCTGGCTAGAGACCAAACACTAGCTAATATTTGACACGTAGAAGAATAAAGATCAAATTCAAGGATTAAAATCCTCTGTACTCCTCTATTATAAAATATGTTATTCCCCACCCCATCCCCCCTCCATCCCCCCATAAGAGCACAGGTACTGAACACATGGGTGGTGCTCGCTTTACCTGTTATCCTAACCTTGGGCTTAGCACTGATTTGTAATGTACAAAATTCTGACACATCTGTTGAACTCCATATACTAATGGATGTTGACAGCCCTAATTTAGAAATACATTTTTTTAAAGATTTTATTTATGCACTTTAGAGATAGAGCACAAGCAGCGGGGGAGGAGCAGAAGGAGAAGGACAAGCAGATTCCTCAGCGTGCAGTGATCCCGACCCAGGGCATGATCCCTTGACCCTGTGATCACAACCTGAGCCGAAATCAAGAGTCAGATGCCACCAGGCACCCTGAAAACATTTTATTATTATTATTTTTAAAGATTTTATTTATTTATTTGATAGGGGGACAGCAAGAGAGGGAACATAAGAGGGGAAGTGGCAGGCAGAGGGAGGAGGAGAAGGCGGCTTCCCGCTGAGCAGGGAGCCTGACGTGGGCCTGGATCTCAGGACCACAACCTGAGGCAAAGGCAGATGCCCAGCCAACTGAGCCACCCAGGCCCCAGAAAACATTTTAAATAAATCAAAAATATCAACTAATTTTGGCACTGGAAAGACAAACCTGCCATTTCCCAGCTAACCTTGCTTTCTGTGATCATTAACTATACTGGGTTTATTGAACTGACTTAAGCATATTGAGCTGATTTTATGTCATCAGATTTTAGAAGGCAGAAAACATTTCAACATTGCTTGTAGCACCATATGTGTATCTTTAAGGATATGTATGTATGATGAAGTCTTTAAGTGTCTTCTATTGCCTTTCCTGCTATGTCTGCGTTATGAGAACCACTGCTGTGAACCTTGTTATAGAACGTCAGAAACTGCAGAACCAAAGAGGAGGGAGGACCATGTGAAGTCTTTCATTTCACCACCATTCATAGTGTTTTGGTTTCTTTTTTTCTTAAGATTTTATTTATTTATTTGACAGAGAGAGAGATCACAAGTAGGCAGAGAGGTGGCAGAGAGGGTGCGGGGGAAGCAGGCTCCTCGAGGAGCAGAGAGCCCGATGCGGGACTTGATCCCAGGACCCTGAGATCATGACCTGAGCCAAAGGCAGAGGCTTTAACCCACTGAGCCACCCAGACCCCCCTCCACCATTTATAGTCTAGTAGCATCTCTTGTGTCCCCAGATCTATTTGAGTATTTTTACTATGTTTCTGTTCTCTAGGAATTATAAAAGTTGAAGATTGAAAACCTTTTGTAATAAATGTGGTATATATCATGGACTTACCTGAATAATGTCTACCCTTTCAGGTCCTGCCAGGCCACACATTCATACTGACTCAAGTCCTAAACACCAACCCAAAGCTAATGGGCCAGATCTTAGCATATACCTTTCTCCTTCCTGCTTGTTGCTTCGTACCTACTTCTGCTGGATTCTCCAAGAGCTACAGGCTTTTGGCAGCATGGCTGCATTTTTAACCTTTGAGTTCTAGGCTGGGCCTCATGATTTCCAGAAAAACACCAGATACGTGGCTTAGGGGGAGCTGGGAAATCAGGAAGGCAGTCCCCTAACCAACTACACTTGGAGGTCACGGAACTGCTTTTGCCGGTTTGTTCCAGAACTGCACTTCTCCCGCTGCATGCACACCAGCAGAGTAACATAGCTCCTGCAACTGCCTGTGCCTCCATTCAACCCCACTTCTGGTTTAAGTGACACACACATGTACCTGACGGACATTTTATAAAATCACACCAGGAACCTGCACAGCAAGAGTCTGAAAAAATGTATTATTATTATTATTATTATTATTATTATTATTTTAAAACCTGGTCTTTTAGTGTAGAAGTTGGAATAAAGGCTGAGCAAGTTCATCTGCCCTGCTCAGCTTTGTGACTAAAGAGGTCTGAATGGTTTCAAGGCCCAGGAAAGTGGCCTGGCTCTCCAGCAGCAAACTTACAGCAGCTGGAATGCTACCATGTGCGTGTGTGTGCCTTGTCCTTGCACGGTGCTGGATATAACCACCCACGCTGTAGATGGCTGTCTTCTTCAGCCTTCTTTTAGATGTAATGACACCATGATTGAGAGGACAAGCTGTTCTTGATTCCCAAGGTCCAAGGCAGCTTTCCCTCTCCTCTCATTACAGGTTGATGTAAGAGTCCTAACTCGGTCTCTCTAATCAACATGGGCCTCCTGGTGTGTGGTTTGCCAGAGAACATAAGGGCAGTGCTCCCCACCAGAGCGGGGAAAGATCAAAAGACACAGAACAGGAAACTCCAGTCTGCCATGGCACCCGGTCACCCTAGTTCCTGGTGCCCTCGGGGTGGGACACTGAGCCACAAGAGTCAGCAGTGATATCGTCCAGCAACATTCTAAAACCACAAGTAGTTATGATACACAATGTGCACCCAGCAACGTAGTACCCAAGGTTTTGTAGACCTCCCCTTCCAATATCCCATAACACTTCGCAGCAGGAGGCTTGAGGAAGTACCCCGTGGTGAGTAAGCACAGCTTGGGCTCTGCAGCCAGAGCGCCCGGCCTCCAACACTGTCATCTCGGGCAGGTGTTTTAACCTTTCTGTGCTTCTCTCTCTCTTTGTCTGAAATGAGGAGAGTAATAGCAGTTGCCACTGAGGGGTGGGAGGGCTTTGATACAGATGATGCCATGAAGCTCGCAACAGCCCTATGAGGTGGGTCCCACTGACCCCGTGTCGCAGAGTGGGAAACGGGGGCTCAGCACATTGGAACATGTCGACCAGGAGTCACATCTAATAATCACTGGAACCAGAATTTGACCTCAATTCCAACACCCAGCTTATTTCTACTCTCACTCATCATTACTGGAAAACAAGTAAAGTCACAACCAATGCTGCTGGGAAGTGAGTGCTTTTTATTTCAGCTCTCTTGGCCATTGGGGAGTGCAGAGTTCCTGCTGCTCACAGCCCCATCTCAGGAGGTCCTCCTGCGTCTCTGGCTATCCTCAGGTGGTCATCCTTAGGTGTTCTGCAGTAGGGCTGGCCGGCCTCTCTGCTCTGTCCTCACGCAGTTCCCAACCCTGATGGTAGACCTTAGAAGCAAAAACAAAACACAGTGCTTATGCCTCATCCTAGTCTAGTAAAGTCGGAAACTCAGGGGTGTTGCCCAGGCTCAGTGTTTTTTTTTTTTTTTTTTTTTTTAAGTTCAAGGGCTTTTCATGTGCAGCCACGCCAAGAACTACCCCTCTACACCTCATTTAATGATCTCATCTGCTCACAGCCTCAGTTAATGCTTTATAAAGTTTCCAGCTTAGCCTAGATTTTTCTCCCAAGTTCTAGATGTTTACCTACCTACTGGTCGTCTCTCCTGTGGCCCAGAGGCACCTGATTAGAACCAAACCTGTTGACTTCACTCCTATTACTGCCCTTCTTATTGTGGATAATGGCCCTAGAATTTAGGGCATCACCTCACTTTAGCCAGAAACACGATTGGCATCCTAGACCTCTCCCTCCCCTTTACACCTCTGCATCTGACCATCCTGCCTGCCAAACATGCTCTGTTCTCTCTCCTCCACACCCAAGCAGCCTCATCAGGTACCTGCTGGCAGGTCTCCCTGCCTCTAGTCTCTCTAGAACTCCTGCAGTGTCCCCTCCACCTTGAAGTTACAAAAGGGTCACTTAAGGCATGGAGTCCTTTATGATGTGCCCCTGCTCTCTCTCCACCGGCTGCCCCACATTCCTCATGACACTGTACACTCACTTCCAGATAGTTGCTGCTTCTGGAAAGTATCTGGTTCTCTGGCTTCCTTGCCTTCGTATGTGTGGCTCCTTCAGGGGAGGTGACCTTAATGTCCCAACTTCACCTGATCAACTCTAAGTCGGTCATCTGCAGTGGTCCCCTCCTCTGGGAGAACCTCAGCCACACGTTGGTCACGTATTCTGGCTCTGCGCCCCTGGAGCCACCTGTGCTTACTTTGATGGGAACCCTCACTGGTCTGCTGTAGCTGTCACGTCACCATAATTCCTGCACATTTAGGAACTCCTTGAATCAGGCGGGTGTCTTTTCTCCTTATGGTCAGCACATAAAAGTACTTGGGTGTGGAACAGTGGTAAATCCAGAATTTTCTGTCTAGGAAAGGCGTAGGGGTACCAGTCTGATCGAAAGAAGGGTCAAAGGGATTTACCCTCAGACTACATTTTCAATCACTACTTGATGTTGTTTCTATTTAGTATTTTAAGTTCCAAGCTTTGAAAGATAGTAAAGATTTTTAAAAATAGTTTCATTCATACTTCACACAAGGTTGAGAAAAATATCAGATTCCCATATTTAAGAATAGTCTTTTAATTTAGGGTGGCTTGGGTGGTGGTAAGTAGAGATTTGAGGACTGCTCAGGTGCTCCCCGTCAGGCCCTCAAGAAAGAAGAGGGGGATGTGGGTATGAACGGGCTAAAGGACGGATGGACCATAAACTGGTTCTTGAATTACTGTAGTTATTTGTGGTTTTTTGGTGGGCGATAAAGTGCTAGTAGCAGAAGCCTTTTTTTAAAGATTTTATTTGATTTGATTTGATAGAGATCACAAGTAGGCAGAGAGGAAGGTGGGGGGTGGGGTGGGGAAGCAGGCTCCCCGCTGAGCAGAGAGCCCTACAGGGGACTCAATCCCAGGACCCTGAGATCATGACCTGAGCAGAAGGCAGAGGCTTAACCCACTGAGCCACCCAGATGCCCCGCAGATGCCTTACATTATATAACTTATGTTATATAATGTATATATATATATACACATTATATATATATAATGTATAACACAAGTTATATAATGTAACTATTATAATCACTTAACTCCTCTCTTTTAAAAATTAGTGTCCCCTGTAAATTAGACTTTACTGACAGTGTATAAAAGTGTTATGGGTAATTATAATCATCAATAATCTGGTACAGATTTCTGAAACCTCAGTCACCTATGAACCACATGCTCCTGTTCTCTCTCCATTAGTCACCTTGTTTTTGGAGTTTTGGAAGCGGCGCCAGGCGGAACTCGAGTACGAGTGGGACACAGTCGAGTTACAGCAAGAAGAGCAGCCCCGGCCAGAATACGAAGCGCAGTGTACTCACGTGGTGATCAATGAGATCACTCAGGTAAAGAGAACATTAAGTAGATGCGGCTTAGTCTGTGTACACGGTGGTTCTCAGCTGTGGCGCACACTGCCATCACCTGGGGGCCTTGGAAAGTCTCGATGCGTAGGTCCCATCACTGTATACTCTGGTGGTCCTTAGTGGCCTGAGGTCTGTCCTGGGCACAGGGATTATGTAAAGCTTCTCTGGAGATTGTAATATGTAGCTGAGGTGAAGAAGTATTGCTTAGAACAGTGGACGTAGGAGATAAATGTGACGCCTTCTTTCATAATAAAAGTAAAATTGGGGAAAAGAAAATTAGACTGCGACAGAAATGTAGAAGAAAAGATGCACTGGTCTGTGTCCTTTCTTTCATATCGATAAAAAATGCAAACGAGAAAAATTAGAGTCTATGACATAGTTGTATAAGGAAGGACACATTGGATTTTATAGTTGATTTTTCATTTTTCACATGCCCCTCCTTCTGACAACCCCTTTTCCATCCAGACGAGCCCGCTGCCCTCTGTGCTGCTCTAAGCCTCCAGGACTGCTCCACCTTCTGGTTGGGATGGTCACAGGATCGTGCAGCTCTCTTCCAAAAGTTGGAGAAAGGGTAGAGGGAGAAGGGAAACATTCATTGAAGTCCAACTATGTGTAGGCCTGTGCTCGGCATTTTATATAATTGGAAAGGTAGATTTGCTTCTGCTACTGCTGCTGCAAAAAATAAAAAAATGAAACTGTGTCTCTCTACATATATATTCCAAAGCCAGTGAAGGGTAATTTTTGAATCATCTGCATTATTGCTCCTTTCCATCAACACAGAAAATGTAGAGCTGATTATACTTGCAGTCATCAGCATAAGGACAGTCAATCCAGAATACGAATAATTCTTGGAAAGAAAATGCTTTTACCAATAGCATCAGAAAATGTCCCTAAGTATAGATTTTATAAATTGAACCACAGATTTATAGAATGCCAACACTAAAAGGGACTGGAGGGACCAGTTCAACCTCCTCATTTTATAAATGGAAAAAAATGAGGTTCAATTATCAACAGAAGGTGACATTTGTCTTTTACAATGTAACAAGCTTCAAATAATTCCCATTATGTATCGTTCTCACTGTTTTCAATGGAAGATGATGAGGTCAAACCATGTGTTGTTGGAAGACTATACATTCAGAAATGAAAGCAGAAACTTAGATAAAATTAGATGCTGAAAGCGCCTTTTAAATACTTTAAAAAAAAAGCTTATAATATTGGCATGATAGAAAAAGTACTAAAGAAAAGAAAATGTAGTATTTAAAATTGCCAGCCAGTAAGTTAAATTTCCATTGAAACATTGCTTGTGAAAAAAATTGAAGATGAAGGTTCATTTTTCTTTCTCTTTTTCTTCATGTTCCTTTTGTTGCTAATGCACCCTCCATTGGTTTAGTGTGGAAATGAAGTGGTGGGAATGAGATGGCGTGCAAACCAAACACAGCAACTTACTAGCTGAGTGGTCTTTGACAAATGATCTAACTTCTCTATGCCAGAGTTTCTTCAGCTGTAAAAATGGGAATAATAGAGTTGCTTCCTCACACAGTGTAGTAAGGGTTAATTGAATTAGTGGGTAGAACCTACTTAGAATAGTACCTGGCATAGAGTAAATGTCGTGGAAGTATTTGTAGCTATTATTATGCTACAGCTGCTCATATAATCCAGGTAAATCTTGAGAAGTATTGTTCTCCTCTCTTAAAAATTAAATGTATTCTTATGGGCCATGGAAACTGAAAATTTATAGCCATACCAAATTAATATATAAAGCTCCTCCAAGAAGCACATAATAGATAACAGTATTTGCAGATACCCGTGACACTTCCTGTCCTGCCCTGACTCTATGCTGTCGTTGCTACCGTGGCTAACATCTCCAATGAGCTCAGGAATGTAGCTCTACAACTTAGCATTGTCACATACCCAGGCTCCTGAGCTCAGGTCATGGCAGACAAACATTTCATCATTCATGCTTGCATTTTCAAAAAACATTAAAATGAGCACTGCAGTTGCCTTGTTGTGCATGTGTTTGAAATTAACAACAACAACAACAAAAATGTAATTCTGGGGAAAGGGGCTATGTTTGGAAAAGAATTTTTTCCAAAAATTAAGCCTAAGATTTAGAGACCAGTCAGGAGAAAAAAAATCATTTCACCAGGGTCCTCCTTTGATTGACTAGACTTTTTTTCTTTTCTTTTCTTTTCTTTTTTTTTTTTTTTTTTTTCCTTTCAGGAACAAGAGCGTGTTCCCTTCACTACCTGGGGAAAATGTGTCCGTATAACCCTCTGTGCAAGTGCTGTCTTCTTCTGGGTAAGTCTGTCACAGACATTTTAATATCTAATTGTAAATATCCAGGAAACTCAAGGCAAGTTGGAAACCATGTGGTCTCATAGAATTGTTTCCGGAGAACCAGTCAGCCACCACATGGAGCAGCTCTCATATCTGTCCACTCACGGTGGCTCTTCCAGTTCCTTTCACCTCCTTGGTTTAAATCAGATGAGTGGGTCCAGATTTCCCAGTTTCTGGTGAAGAAACAAGTGGGAGGCCTTAGGAATTTAAAATTTTCCAACAGGAGCAACAAAAATACAATGTCAAGGAATAGCCTTAAAAAGATAATAGGAACTAGCAAAGAAAACATAAAAACTACTGAAAGGTATAAAAGAAGACTGAAACAAATGATTATAGATTAAAAAAAGTAATATTTCTAAAATATCAGGACTTATAACATTAATTTGGGGTTTATTATTAAAGTCATATTAGTAATATAATCATTAGTAATATATTGAGAGTTTTATTGGCTCAGGAATAGCAAAATTAGAAAAGAGGATGTGAAGCCCAAATATGGGCCCTCATATCAGTAATAATTTAGTATATGAGAAGGGAGGCATTATAACTCATGGAATAAGTGAAGATTATTTAATAAATGGCAATGGAGGGCCACCTGGGTGGCTCAGTGGGTTAAGCTTCTGCCTTCGGCTCGGGTCATGATCTCAGGGTCCTGGGATCGAGTCCCGCATCGGGCTCTCTGCTCAGCAGGGAGCCTGCCTCCCTTCCTCTCTCTCTGCCTGCCTCTCTGCCTACTTGCGATCTCTGTCAAATAAATAAATAAATAAAATCTTTTTTGAAAAATAAATAAATAAATGGCAATGGAATACTTGTTAGCTCTTAGGAAAAAAAAAAAAGATATTAAAACCATACTGTGAATACATATTGTAATTCCAGAAATATTCGGAAGGTAACACCACAAACTGGAAATAAATATTGATGAATATGCAATCTTTGCATAAAAAAAACCCTTCCTAAACATCACAGCAGTGAAAGAAGTTTCAGAGGAAAATCTACAGATTCCCACACATTGGTATCATTCTAAGCTTAAACAAAACAGATGAAATTTTTGTTAACAATGAGGGCAAAAGGTTAATACCTTCAATACATAAGAAGTCCGGATCACTTGTAAGGTAGCACTAAAGATCTCAAAAGCTGAGGAGGCAGAGAATAAGAATACCCTTTCACAAAAGGAAAAATACCCTGGCAAATGTCAGATGTTAATACTAATTAAATCAGTGCCCATTTAAATGAGATACGGTGTTTCACCTCTCACCTCAGAAGGCCCAGTGTTGGTGAGGTGCAGTGATCAGCTACTCTCCTACTTAGAGTGTGAGAATTTTAAGCTGCCCTGGTCTTAAAAAGCAGTTTGCTAGTAAGTATCATGAGTCACAGATATTTATGTGCTTTAATCTACTAATTCAGCTTTTAAAAACCTTTAATAAGGAGGTATTTCAAAATGGTAAGAAAAGTAAAGATTTAGTCACATGTATTTATTACAAATATACACATTTATTTATGTGGTTTATGCATTATTATATATAAAAACGTCTCAGCCAAAATATCCTACATCTAATCCTTCATACAATTGAATATGGTGTAGCCATGAGAAAGTATGTCCATGAAAATACTTTATTACATGTAAAAATGTTATGGTTTTGAAAGGCTTAAGAAAAGGATAAAATATGTAAAATGATCTTTAATATGCAAATAATGCATAATTCTGAAGGAATTGTGCCTACATATAGATGGTACATACATTTTTTTTTCTATTTTTCTTTCTTCTTTATTTTTATAGTTAGGAGTCATTCAGTTGTAGGTGATGGAAAAATCAATCTTCAGTTGATTTAAACAACAACAACAAAATCAATCTTCAGTTGATTTAAACAACAACAACAAATTTAAACAACAACAACAACAAATTGAGAGTGGGTGACATTTATTGGTTCCTGTAACTAAAACTCCCAGGTCTGAGGTAGGGCTTCCATGAGGGTAGATAATTGCAGCCCAGATGACATCCTGGGCTGTGTGTTTTGTTCTGCCTTCATTCTGTGTCCAGTGGTCTCCTGGCTCGGTGGTTTTGGGCAATACCTTCTGAACTCAGAATGCTGCAGGATTCCAGATCTCACATCACATGCAAACCAAGAGAGTTTTCTGTTAGCAGCTTCCTCTTGACAGAGCAAGTTTCTCTTCCTCATAGACACTAGCAGATCTCTCCTCACATCCTACTGGCTCTTATTAAGTTATTTGTCAGGCCTTGAATCTTTGTGAGGCCAGCAGGATGAGATACCTATTTGTCTCAAACCAGCCAGGATGTACCTGTAAAGACGGGGGAGCAGGGGGACAATCCAGTGCAAACCACAGGACTGAAAATGAAGGAGAGTTCATTCTGCCAAAGCAAGAGCTGGGTCTGCTGCTAAGACTGGGAACAGATCCAAGGCAGCAAGAGCAACCAGTGTCCACTGTGGTGTAATTTCAAGTGTTCCAATAATCCTATATTAAAGTTATAATCAGAAAAGATTCATAAGAGCTTGAGAATTAAAATCTTCCTCCTGGGAAGATATATTGAACCTATCAAGTACCCTGAAGAAGTATGGAAACAAGTCAAGTTTGTAGAAGCTCTGAAATGAATTGGAATTCATTTCCTAACCCACGTAGGAGGCAGTGCCCTGTAGAGGTTAGTGGAACTCTGGAGTCTCTGAGTGTCTCTGTTCTTTCAGTTACTAGTGGCTTAATTTGGGTCAAAGTCTCAATCTCTTTGGCTCTTTTTCCACTGTAAAAGATACCAGGCTACCTATCTCCCAGGGCTGTTGTTGAGGATTTTAAAAATATGTGTGCTGAGGTGAAGAGTAAGCATTTAAAGAATCTCAACTATTATAATTACTTAATAATTCAAATTATTATGGAGATTTTAAAAATATATACATGATTTTTTTTAAAAAAGATTTTATTTATTTATTTGAGAGAGGGAGACAGAGATAGGGAGAGAGAACATGATCCGGGGTGGGAGGGAGAGGCAGAGAGGGTCTGGGAGTCTGCTGAGCAGGGAGCCCGATGCGGGACTCAATCCCAACACCCTGGGATCATGACCTGAGCCGAAGGCAGAGGCTTAACCGCCTGAGCCACCCAGGTGCCCCTAAATATATACGATTTAAATGGCCAATATTTGTTGTGCTCAGAGAGGAAGACGGGATATACCTTCACTAATACATTTTTCTCCACCATGGCTAATTTTCACTTGTACTGACGTACACAAACATGTCATTCCTTTCACAAGTATTAAGCCCTTTCTGTGAAGGGAAGGAGATAATGAGAGAGATTAGAAGAGGAAATATCATGCCTTCTCTACAAACTGATGGCTTTAAAAGTAAGAAAAACCTCTTATTAATAACATGTCAGTTGCCGTATTCACAGCTACCATTTACATAGTACTTTTCATGTGCATGGGCTTAATGTTCTTAAGTGTTTCTACCTGCGGTAACTCATTAAAGCCTCACAACAATCCTATAAGTTAGTTCCCATTAGGATCCCTCACTCTAAGGACAAAGACATTGAAACCCCAAAGGCTAAGTAATTTGCACAAGGTCCCACAGCTCGAGGCAGAGCTGGGAGTCAAATGCAGGAAGCTGACTCCAGGGCCTCACCTATAATCTCTCCCCAAGTGAAAACCAGGCACCCTCTCTTGCTGTAAACAACACCAAGTGATTTGCTTGGCCCTGAAGTGCACAGTGTCTGTAGCTTTTCTCCCTGGTAGCAGTCCTCACGGGCAGTCAGTCACATCGAGTACATGCTTTGGAGTAAGTCCAAGAAAGTAGACGTAGGGGAAACAGTTTGAAAAAGGGATCTTCAGTGTGTGTTACTCAGGGGCCAGAGAAAACCTGCCTAGTGCGGAAGTAATGTTCTACTAACCATGTATAAATGGCTTCAGACCCCCCCGCCAACATGGGGTCTGTGCTGTCAAAAATGCAACAGATTAGTGAAATGAATCTTGTGCGAAGGCAGGTGTGAATAACTGCCAGTTTCAGATCTTAAGATCTAAGCGTGAAAAGCATGTGCCGCCTTCATCAGCAGATAGCTTGTTGTCCTTTCCAACTTCCCTGTGGGCATGCTGCAGCCTCCCGGGTCCTGTTCAGAATCTCGCCTCGTGCAGGTGACTAAGACGCTAGCACCTACTGACCCTTGAACCTGTGCTCGGTTCTCTGTTGGAAGGAGAGCTATCCCCTCAATGCACCATAACTGAGTGAAAACTATTGCATACCCTCAAGGATGCCGCAACTGTAGGAGAGATGTTTTCATGCGTTCTACTATTCCAATTTTTCCTCATCTGAAGATAAATTTTTTTTTTTTAATAGACCTTCATTTTTGGAGCAGGTTGGGGTTTGCAGACAAACTGCCCAAAAGTACAGGCTTCCCATGAACTCCTCCCTCCTTGTGCAGTTTCTCCCCTTGCTTTTATTTTCCCTCAGTGGATACATGCTCTTTTGACCTCCATCATTCCTTTCCCCTATTTTGGGAAATTTAGCATGCCCAGGTTCTACCTGTCTCAGGGCCGTTGTGCGAGTCCCATTATCCCACACGTGCACCTTGTCCATTCACACAGGGGTTCATCTCTAAGCATAAAAATACTCCTCGTGAAGCTCACGTGGGTGTGTTTGTTATGCTTCCAGATCCTGTTGATCATCGCCTCCGTTATTGGGATCATTGTCTACAGGCTGTCGGTGTTCATTGTGTTTTCTACCAAACTTCCCGAGACCTTGAACGGGACGGACTCAATCCAGAAGTACCTGACCCCTCAGACAGCCACATCTATCACAGCTTCCCTCATCAGCTTTGTCATCATTATGATTCTGAACATCATATATGAAAAAGTGGCCATCATGATTACGAATTTTGGTAAGGTCCTATTACAGCTTTGGTCATATGTAAGACATTTTTAGAACCTGGTGAAAAAGAGAGTCTGTCTCTTTTAGGCATTTCAATTTCAACATGTTACAAATTTTTGAAAATTTCAAGTGTAAACATACTTCATCTAACCTGTGTGGGAAATGAATTATCTACAGCTTTGCATTAGCAAAAGGGACAAAGCAAAGACAATCATTATAATGTCCAAGCTCTGTGTAAACAGATCAGCCCTGAATAATATTTTCAATTATGTTAGATCACGTACCCTATTGTTGAAAGTAAATAGTCTCTTTATTGCAAATAAGTGGAATAGGGTCATGGTTCCAGTGGCAAATATGCTCCTCTTTTGCTGAGAGGACAAGTAATCACACTGTTGCGTGGCTTCCCCCCATACTGTTCATATTAATATAGCTTTGTTCTCATCAGCTCCGGCTTTTGTAATAAATGTTTCTCTCTCCCTGGCTTGTATCCCAGGCAGCTGCTTGGTGGTCAGAGTTAAGCACTCCCCACATGCTGCATATGCCTGGGTCATTTTCCGAATGGTCTGCTCAGCGGTCATCTTCTGAAAATGATCAGACTGATTTAAATTCTAAACTAGAAGAATGACCTGTTTTGTCTTCTCCAACTGCTTGTAACAAGTTCCCCCTTGTTTGTTTCAACAGCCCTACCTTATCGCAATTCAGGAAGACAAGAGAGTATAATTTAGCAGGGCTGTTCAAATAAAAATTTTTTTTTCTCCACTTAGACCTGAGAGAGCACGGCCTTGTCCATTTGAGAACACTGGGCTCATAAAAATTAAGGAATCCTTGAATATTTTTGCCGTATGGGATATTGTATTCTCGGCGGAAGGGGGAGGGAGGGAGGACTCTTACAACGATGTGTAAACTTGGAATTAACACAGTAGCTATATTAAGGAATTCAGAACAGCTTAAACGGAAACAGTGTGAATTGTATTTTTTTTTTTTAAAAAAAACAAACATGTTAACTCATGTATCCCTGTCTTTGCTTAGGGTCTCAAAGCTGTTCACAGTTTTAAAATCTCACCTTTATTCAACTACAGAACTCCCAAGGACACAGACAGACTATGAGAACAGCCTGACCATGAAGATGTTCTTATTCCAGTTTGTCAACTACTATTCTTCATGCTTCTACATCGCGTTCTTTAAGGGCAAATTTGTAGGTTACCCAGGAGACCCCGTCTATTGGCTGGGAAAATACAGAAATGAAGAGGTACGGACTTAGAACTGGATTCTCTTGACAATTGAAGCTGCTTTCTGTTTCCTCCTGGCTGCCCAGTGAAGAGTTTCTTCACTGTATAGTCTAGAGAGTCTCTTCACCTCAACAGAAGAATATCACCAAAAAATAAAAGTAGTGACTCAATTTCATGTTTGACCCATCTAGAATTTAAATGGGATTTTCTTTGTCATATTCCAGTGTGACCCAGGTGGCTGTCTCCTTGAACTGACGACGCAGCTGACGATAATCATGGGAGGCAAAGCAATCTGGAATAACATACAAGAGGTGTTACTCCCGTGAGTATGAAGCTGTGTAATCCCGGGGCTGTGACTGAGGAGAGAACAGCCCACATATCCAAATCACTTGCCTGTATGTTCACACAGCTGCGTGCCCACCTCTAAAATGGAGTAAACTCTATTTATTATAGGTCTCCAGACAAGATGGTCCAACCAATGGTATAAATGTATCCAGTGTTTGACAATTATGTTACAAAGGAAAAAAAAATCATATTTAACTTAAATCCCCATCTGCTGCATTTTATGTCTATTAGCCCATTATTGGTAGCAAACTGATCCTCGTTCTTGGAGAGATGACCTTTGTTGAGGCTGTGAACTAAGTATTTCCCCAACTTTCATGACTTTCTCCTCCCTTATAGTAAGCTTTAAAAACCAACAGTAGTAATTTGTTGAGTTCCTAGTATGTGCCAGGTCCCTGTATTAAGTGCTTGATAGATCACTCTCATTTAATCTTACAGACAATCCTTATTTTTATCTCCTTTATAAAAATGAAGATTCTGTGGCTTAAAGCAGTTAAATGATTTACCCGTGTTTGCGTTATCTGTAAGAGGCTACTGTGGGATTCAAATCCAAGATCCCAGGACTCCAAATCCTTGTGCTTTCAATCTTGGGTTCCTCAGGCGCAAGATTACATAATGTTTTAAGAGATAATCATCTAAAATAATAACCACAAATGTTTTGGCTTACTGTTCTTTCCCTAAGAAATGAGAGCAACAGATGTTAGCCAAGGTCACACTGTCCTTTTAAATCTTCACTTAAGCCCTATCTTATATCAAAGTGAAGAGTCCAGTGCTGTCTCAATTTCTGCACATTTTCAGGGGGCTTAGTATATTTCTTTTTTGTTGCTGCTGAACAGATTACCACCAACCTAATGGTAATAGGAAGACAATTAAAAAAAAAAAAAAACACAAAACAACAGATTTTAATACCTTACAGTTCCAGAAGTCACAAGTCTGACACGGGTTTCAGTGGGCTACAGTCAAGGTGTTCGCAGGAGCCTTCCCTTCCAGAAGCCTCTGAGATGAATCTATTTGTTTGCCTTTTCTGGCTTCTAGGATTGTCCACATTCCTTGGCTTATGGCTTCTTTTCTCATCTCTGAGCCAGCCTTGTGGCTGTGTCTGACTTCTGTAGTCACATCCCCTCAGCTCTTCCCTCCCTCCCTCTTCCGCTTTGACTGACCCTGATGATTTCAGTGGGCCCACCTGGATGATCCAGGAAAATCTGTCTTTTTTTTTTTTTTTTAAGATTTTATTCATTCATTTGACAGAGAGAGAGAGAGAGATCACAAGTAGGCAGAGAGGCAGGCAGAGAGAGAGGGGGGAAGCAGGCTCCCTGCTGAGCAGAGAGCCCGATGCGGGGCTCGATCCCAGGACCCTGAGATCATGACCTGAGCTGAAACAGAGGCTTAACCCACTGAGCCACCCCGGTGCCCCCAGGAAAATCTGTCTTATTGTCAGCTCATTCACAACCTTATTTCCCCCGTACCAGGTAACGTAACATATTCGTTTGTTCTAGGCGGGGGCTGTAGACATCTGTTGGGAAGCCATTTTTCTGACTATTCCACATAACTTTTCAAGATAATTTCTGGCTCTGAGTTTCTGTTCTCAAAAAACTTTTGATCTCTCTTCTGTCTTGCCTCCCACGTCTGTATTTTCTGCTTATGCCAACCCTAACGCCAGCTGTGGCCCCTCTCCTCGGTGTCCTCCAGAACCACTCACACCAGCAGCCTTTACTGACATTTGGGACACAGAGCCAGAAACCCAAACAACTTTAATTTTAAAATGTAAAAAATCCATCTTTTTAAAGTCTTTTGTCCATATAACTGTATGACTGTTTTTTTTTTTTCCCTATTACCCTTCTTTGTAGCTTCAGACTCTGCTGCTTGTCTTCCCCCCACCACATAGAACTTCCCTTTCTTTCTCTTCCCTCCACTAACTTCTCTCTCTTCCCCATTACCAGGTCCCTGTTCATTCTCTCTGCAGAACATTTAACCTCTTTTTTTCCCCCCCCGTCTTTGCGGAGCAGAAACCTCCAGGTTTCAGTGTGTCCTTCCACGTCTCGTCACCAGGCTTCATCCTCCACCTTCCATGGAAACTGTCAGGGTCTGTCTCCAAACAGACCCTCCTCTTGCCCCCAGCTCCCTCCTCACCTCTCTCCCCACTCACAGAAAAATGGATTTTGGTCTTAGCTATAAAATTGATATTTGGGGACCTTACTACACAGTCAACAACCCTTACCTTCGCTGAGTTCATACTCAGATTGTTCCAAATGAGTACAAGTAGGTCATGCACCAATGTTGGATATGAAAATAAATATATCAAATAGAGGAAAGGCTTCACTCAGATGAGTAAAAACCATTTTTCCAAAGGAAGTAGGCTGGTTATTTAAACCAAATTTTGATGACTAATTGGTTGTCAGAGAGCTATTTTCTGATTTAAAAAAAAAAAATAGTGGCTGTTGGGTGGGATGGAGGGAGATGTATATTTCCTAAACTGGCACTGAGAAATTAATATGCAATGAATCTTGTTCACATGAAATATTTAAAAATAAAGGATGTATATAGTGTCCATGGCTGCTTTATCCCTGCACTTCAAGTGAGGCCATCGTTGCAAAATTTTAGTAAGCTAAACTTTTTGTTCAGCTCTTTCTATGCCTGGCCTAAAATACTTGAGGGTGGTACATCATTTTGAATTCTTTTCCCCTTGCCTGAAAACTAGGAATGCTAAATTTTAGCCACTTTAGAGAGTGACTCTGGCTCTTCCCATCATTCTTTCTTATGGTAGGTGCCATTTTCTTTCTCACTCTTTCCACAACAGTGAGAGAGAGCGCAGTTACTCTTGTTACCCAAAACTGTCCCCACCCCAAAAACACACAGGAGGGGAGAGAAAAACTGTGTGTGTAAGTCAGCAGCTGTTTTCACACCATTTAAGTATGTCATGGGGAACATAACGAAATGAATGTCACCATCAACTTGCCGCCTTCCACCGCCACCCCATTTGAGGTCCTCGGTGAGGATTCCTGGAGTGTAAGAAGAAGCACCTCTTGCACCATGACCCAGGTCCCTTTGGGGTCCCCCCGGCACCTAAGTCAGTACCTAGGATTTAGCGGGCAGTCCCCAGCAGCAGAGGAGTGAGTGAGTGAGCCATAGGCTTCAAATACATAACATCAGCGAAGTGACACAGTTGTTTGTTGGACCTAGAGAACAAGCTCAGAGCCCTTTCACCATCTCAGCCTCACTCAGTATTTTAGTGTTTGAGGCATTCCTGGGAATTTTATTCTGTGCTTGACAAAAGACTAATACAATTGCTGCATGAAGCTACTTACTCTGGAGAAATTTTTATGATAAATGTTAAGGAACATAATTATAGTTAAATATCTAAAATACCAATAGCATTGTTCTTTGGTGTTTAGATAATGGATGACTGTAATTTTCATCCATTATATGTTTTTGTATTTTTCACAATAGATATGCACTACTTTAAAAAGGTGAACTATTATAAGAGAAAATATCCCTTCTCAAGATCTGATTTGGCTAGAGGATGAACCAAAGACATAGAGTAAGGAACCTTACATAAAGCTATCTCTCACTGTTCACACTGATCCTTCACTTTCAGGAAGAGTAAAATAGATTCAGATACTGAAGGGTGCTTGTATTCAAAATTAGCAAGTAGGAATACTGTGGAATAGCCTTAAATAGAAATAGTGATTATCTGTACCATGTGGATTACATATGATAATGAAGAAACAAAGAGAAAATGAGGTGTAAAGTGCTTTAAGCCCTGCTTTATGCATAATAAGGACTTAGGAAAGGGTGGCTTTTTACAATGCTGTTCTGTTATTGCTAGTATGCATGGTAAATTCTTAAGAAAACTATTTTTGTAACCTCTGCTAGAGGGAGGAAGCTTCCAACCTGTGGCCAGGGGAAGAAGTGTCTGGTACCAGTGTTTTTAAAAAGTTCTCTCGGTGATTCTACGTGCAGTCAAGATTGAGATCTCTGCCCTAGATTCATAACCCCCTAGAAAACGCAAAAGACCGAGGACAGTGATGGATGGATGACAGCCCAAGATTTCCTGTTGCTGATAAGTGGTTCAACTGAGGAAGATGGAACAAGAGGCTCAGAGTCTGTAGCTCAGAAAAGGAAGCCAGTCAGAAGGATTTCTAATATGACCCATTATGGGTGAGGGAAGGCAGTACGGTGCCAGAGGGAAGTGGGTAGAGGAGCTGGTCATACAAGTGGTTGCCAGCACAGAAATTTCATCTTCAGTCCAAATTGGAATGGATTTAGGTCCCCAGTCATAAAAGAATGCTTCTCTGGAGTGTGGAGAGGAATCCATCAAGAGGCTGAGGCTGGAAGTGTGAGCCAAAATAAATAAATAAGACAATAGAAATCAGGAGTCTCCAGTCTGGGTGTCCTGAAGGGTGATGGATGATGCCACCAGTGTCCCAAGACCCCAATCATGCCTAAAGCTGCAGGTGCCTGGCCTTGCCTTAGACTTGACTGATTGCAGAACTTTGGATTAAGGTATAGGAAGGAGCACAGCAACAAGCCTTCCAGGTCATTCTAAGTGCTGAAGTGGGACCCACCCATCCAGACAGCATTGTGTCCCCAAGCCAAGATTCCAAGTCACTGAGGCTGGGTTTACCATCGGCCTCAGCCAGTGAGCCTGTATTGCTCAAAAGAAAATCCCGTGAAGGGGGTTTTGATGTATTAGGAAATGTGCTAGATACATTATCTATTCTGGATCATTTAATCCTGACAGAAACCCTGGACAGGATAGGCTTCCGCACCCCATTTTATTTTAGCATGACCGAAGTCAGGTAGTAAGCAGTGAAGTGTGGATTCGGATTCAGGGGTGTCTGAGACCATGTCTCCGCCACTTCCCAAGCCTCGCGCTGTGTCCCTAATGTCACAGAAGAGAAAGAAGTGTGGCAGGATTGTGAAGCCAGGGGCGTGTTCTGTCATAGAGCGGTCGCCCCCTCGTGCGCCTCAGGGTTGGGGGTCGGTCGGGTTACCACAGAGACCAGCAGCAATGGGACGTCTGGCATGACAAGCTGTTTGTAGCACGTGTGCATGGGCAACCCCGCTAGGGCTGTCTTTAGGGTGAAGCCTTCTCAGTATCTGAATTTGAAAATCCGTGCGAGCATGTTGCTGGATCATCCACAGCTTAGCCCAGATGTTTGTATTTGAAGTTGTTTGCTGCTGTCGTGCCTCTTACGGTGCACTCCACGAGGAAACCACAAGCCAGCTGTTGCTTGAGGGGACAACGGTTCTTTAGGCTACAGGTGCACGCTTCGTGCCACTGCCAACTTCAATTTCTTTTCAGGAAAAATTGCCCTAAAAGCAGGGGGAGCGGGAGAGGACACATTTGTCTGGAGGCATTAGGAAAGAAGGTAACATAAAAGACAACAGACGACTCAGTGGGGCCGGTGTCCAATAGAGCAGAGCGTGGGGCATTGTCACTTCTCGGGTCCTTGATTTATTCAGCTTAAAATAAGGTCTTGGACCTGTTTCATCTAAATGAAAATATTTCCCCATTCTCTCAGAAACCTTTAATGGCTCCCCGCTTCCCCCAGAGTAAAAAAAATGCCCAGATCCTCATGGTGATCTCTTGGGCTCTGCACAGCTCAGAACCACCCTAGCAGTTTCCTGCTAAACCAGGACCACAGTGGGCGCCATGCTGTCCGTTGAAGGAAAGTCAGGGGCCTGCTCCTGCCTCTGGGGCTCTGGAGTCACTGTACCCTTTGCCTCCTTCACATTTTTATTCCAATGTCACTCCTCCACCTGAGCCCTTCTCTGCCATAGCCCCTCTCCCCCTTCCACAAATGCAGACAATCTCCATTCCTTGCCCTGCCTCATTCTTCTCTGCAGCAGGATCATCAGCTCCCATACCATGTCTGCCTGTATTTTCTTCTCTGGTGATTTTATACTAGAAGGACCATTTTGGATAATAGCAGCCAAATGGGGGAAAACAAAAAACAAAACAAAAACCTAAAGTTAATCAAATGAGAGAAAAGTATTTCTAAAAACTAACTGCCATATGGAAAGGAGCTGGGAGAAAAAAACAGTAGCAGTTACGATTTTAATAAAGCCTGGTACATAGTACTGGTTTTCAAAATATCTGGGGGTAGGGAAGCAGAAATAGAAATTTATCATGAAAACAAGCGATTAATTTCTTGGGGAGGTTGTGTGGTTCTCTTGTGAGAGATCTGCAAAATAATTAATGCTATTCTAATTTATAGTTCGATCTTTTTGGCAGCTGGGTCAAGAACCTGATTGGACGATGTCGCACAGTTTCTGGAGCAGAAAAAATGACCCCGCGATGGGAACAAGACTACCACCTGCAGCTCATGGGCAAACTGGGATTGTTTTATGAATATCTTGAAATGAGTAAGTCCTTAGTGACATAAATCATACTGGAACATGTTTTGGATCCCACATAATTAATTACCTGGCATAGTGAAATGGAAAAAAAAAAAAAAAAACGTGTTTTGCTCCACTAGATAAAATTACACATTCAGGCTTTAAACTAAGAGGACTGTGTGTGTCTTTGTCAATATTCTTTGTACAGAGCTCAAGGTTTATTACTACGCAGTCCGATGGAACACTCACTGAGGTCCATCCTCACCGTTCTCAGTGCACTCTACCCAGGCCATCTGAGAATGCCCTCACAGCTATGACTAGAGGTGATTCAGCTTGGGCTGGAGTCCACACAGGCCCAGCTGTTGCCCGATACACTTCTGAGTGAGTCATTTAATCAAGGCCGCGCCGACAGCCTGCAGGAGCATGCTGTTTCCGGGCAGGGAGGATCACAGGGTTCTCCCTTTCACACCTCCCACCTACTTTTGACAGTTGTACCTATTTCTCCTGGCCCATCCTTTCTGTGTGGTTCCTTAAGTGACCTCATGGCTGATCACTGGCTTGAATTTAGAACTAACATTGGGCTGGTTTGGAATTAAGATCGAGGACAGGCCCCTTCTTTCTTGAATGCCGTTGTCCATTTGTGCAGTATTTGCCTAGGCTGTTTCTCTTCCGCTGGACTTGAATCTGAGCTCTTGGATGTCTTTAAATGGACACGTCTCAAAACATTTCCAAAGGAAGCACTGTCTTTTCTATATGCGTGGCACACTTGTATCCATTGGAGGGCTTACTATTTACATGTTTTGTATCTTTGCACTTTTCAGCTAACCACTGCCCTGAATGACAATTTTGTTAAGCTTAAGAGAATAGAAAACGAGGCACAACATTTTGGTTGACAGGCCTTGCTTTTAAACAGGGATTTGTGTGTTTGCAAAGATACCCCTTTGTGGTTCCTGTTTCCAAGTCTGCAGATAGAGGATGGTTTTATTAAATCACTTTCTATATATAATTGCTTTTAAAAATATACATTATACATGGATCACATCTGCTTCCTTCAGTGAGTGAAAGGTTTGTCTTATAGCTTATTCAGTCAACAGTACTTTGCAGCCTGGAGTTTGATTTGAATTTCATTTTTTTTTTTTTTTTTTGCTTTCGTTATGTTTCGTGCAGGTTCAGTTAAGGGTATAGCTTCAGTACATAATGTAGAAGCTGTATTTATTTATTTATTCTGTTCATTTTCAAAAAGACTATAAGACAGTTACCTCTGATTCCAAAATGAGTCATAACTGTAATATTTCTTTTTGGAGCTATTATCAGCATTAATAACAATAACATTCTGGGACAGAATATCATTTGTTATTTTAGCACCAAAAACATTGCTTGGAAAAAGTTATTTTTCTGTGGTTGACTAGTCAAATAGATAGTGTTGAAAGAAGTTATAGGAAAAGGTTGTGCTTTGGGGAGAAGTTGGCATGACTTTTTGAGTTTCATAATCTCATTAAAATAATTACCAACACAATAATTCGGTCTCATCCTACCCTACAAGAAAGGATGGAATAATAACTGTTAAAGACAATTTTTTTTAGATTATTGAATTGTTTTCCTATTATCTAACTAATAACAAATGAATTAGAAAAATTCATCTATTGTTGAGAGTAGGCCGTCTGATTGGTATTCAACACCAGAGCAAAGTCTACTTTTTGTTATTTGGTTTGTGGGAGATAGAATTGCCAAGTACCTTTTGAATTATTTCTGTTTCTCCAAAATAAATATAGAGTGCCTTTGGCCTCATCACCACAGCTCCTTCCTTCTGGTTTTTCCCATATCTGTGAATGACACCACCATCTACCTTTTTAATTATGCCTCCTCGCTGTTGAGGGGAACCATCTTCTGCCAGACAACCCTGGAGCCTTTAGACTCCACCACCATCTCTGTTCCCCTCTGCCCAATGGAGAAGACTAGAACTCCCCTCTGCCTGAAACACCTTTCTCTTCTCTACCTGAGAAATTCCTGCCAACCCTCAGCAGTAACACTCAACTTTTCACACAGATTTGCTGCTCTTTTCTCTAGGCATTAACAGCGCTTGCTTCCTGCCTTGATGGCATTTGGCTCTGTGTGTGCCTGTCCCCCTGGCTAGACTGATTCCCCTCAAGGTGGCATCTTTCAGCCCTCAGCTGGAGCACCACGGTCTGGACCTGGTACTCATAAATATTTAAGTGACCCGAGCTTGGCATTTCAATACACACATAAGCTGTTAGTCGAGTTTGTATTAACATGGCCCCCAGCATCCCAGTGAAGTTCTTTATGGCATGTCTTTGGGGTTTTATTTTTGGGTGAAATTTCTACTTTATTTATCTATTTCTGTCTGCCATCCTTGGAGATGATTAAAGTAACCCTGGTGTGTTAACCAAAATTGCCTCCCCAGGTGTATGTTCCTGCCTTCTGAGAATTCAGACAGAGGATACAGAGAAAGAGCCTGTCAGTCTACAATCTGGAAGCCATAAGATAACCATTCTGTGCTCCCAGCACTACACAGCGTAGAAACTCTCTTGAGAATTCAGTGGTGGCTTCCAGGGGCAGGTGGCACAAATTAAATGCAGGAAAGTGGCAGAGTGGACCCTGTTTTTCTCTAGCCCTGACTCTTCTACCCTTGTTAACTTGACCTCCTTTTCTTCCATCTCCAAGTTACTTTTTTAAAAGATCCATTGAAACAATGACCTTCAATTATTATTGTCTCCATCTAATTTACTATGATTACTGTCAGCACTTGAGCATCTTCTTGTACCCACCCCTTTTCCTGTCTCTCCAGTGCTCACCTCACTAAGCACCCCTAGACTCTCTAGGACCCAGGCCTGTCTTCCCCCACTCCCTCATCTCTACTGTTTCTGCTCACCACCTGCTTTGATGCCCACCACCTGATGATGCCTCCTATCTCTTTTCCCATTTATTCATTCATTCATCCAATAAACATTTATGGAGCACCTGCCAAATACCATATCAGTTGGTGGCGAAACCACAACAGGGTGTCTGTCCTCACAGAGCCAAGGGACGAGATCAGACTTCCTAGAACAGGTGATACTTGAACTGGACTTGGAAGGATGGGTACAAGTTGTCTATCTGAAGTATGGGAAAGGAACTAGACCTTTCATGCAGAGAGGCAGACCCATTTAAAAGTACCAGGGCATGAAACACCTTGGCCAGTTCAAAGAGTGGCAAGTAAACAAAATATGGTAAGAACAAAGGATCCATAGGTAGGACTATAAGGGAAGCAAGGGCTAGGTCATAATGCTTGCTTAGCCAGGAGGGTAGAACTTACCCTTTTTTTTTTTTAAAATATTTGTCAAAGAACACACAAGCAGGGGGAGTAGCAGGAAGAGGGAGAAGCAGGCCCCCACTGAGCAAGGAGCCCGATGCAGGCTTTATCCTAGGACCCCAGGACCATGACCTGAGCCGAAAGCAAACGCTTAACCAACTTTGAACCACCCAGGCATCCCTAGAACTTATCCTTAATGAACTTATGCTTGGAGTATTTGTAAGCAAAAGAATAATATAATGTTTATTTTGAAAAAGATTAGCTCATTCTGCTGCAGAATGGAAGGTATTTAGAATGAAAATGATATTTGGGGAGGCTACACCAGGTAACCCACACAATTGGGTAATCCCCACACCTAAGTAGAGGCAGTAGGCATAGGAGTAGAGATCAGGGAGACAGATTTGATAAGTGTTAAAGAGATGACTAGTATAATAATATATATAATATATAATAATTACATATAATATAATGGAATTATTGAGATAATTTCCAGGAGATAGAATACGCAAGTGGAATATAAGGAGAAAAGTTGGTTTCAAGAAGATTGTTAGGCATTGGGTATTTTGTGTGTAAGGGGGTCTGCAGGATGTGTCCATAGAAATGTCTACATTAGGAGGCTGGATCCATCAGGAGCTCAGAGGAGCTGCAGGTGAGACCATGGGAGTGATTCAGGCCTGCCAGGCACAGAATTGATGATGAGGCCGTAGAAGGAAGGGTCATGTGAAGGGTCAATGGGGAAAGAGATCCACAAAGAGAAAGAAGAATAGCAGAACACTTGGAAGAGACGTAGCAGAGGGTTGTGTCAACATAGAAGCTGAGAGGGTGCGTGATAACGTTGCTTAAGAGGGATTTGAACACCGAATAAAAGGAGCATGATGTGAAATACACAGAGAAGTGAGAGCTGAAGCCCCTGCCTCATTGCTGGACAGTGGGGTTAAATAGAAGCCACACCCTATAGCTAGGTAGCGTTTTAAAAAAAATTGTGTGCACGTGCGTGTACACACACACACACACACACAACCCTCTCCTTGGCTTTTTAGATTCTTTAAGTAAAACAAAAGTCAAGAGGGAAAAGCATTACATTGAGAGGGAAATACTTGGCCGTATCAAAAACAGCCTCTTAATCCAACAAATAAGGACTGAAAACGCACGCTGGCTTAGGAATAGGCCGTTGCTGCAGAGTGAGCGTCATGAGGGCTGAGGCAGGAGGTGTGGCTCTGAGGAAGGAAGGAATGGTGGAGAAATAGTTGAGGGGGTATTTCGAAAAGCTTGACTGCACAGTGAAGAAGAAAGCAGAGTAGTAGAGAGCACTATAGGGTCCTGAAAAAATTCGAGTCAAGGATTATTTGGGTTTTTGCAGTGTGTGTTTTTTGCCTTGCAGAATCCATAGGTCTTTTTTGTTGTTGATTTCAGAAGTTTAGAAAGTTCTTCTCGTTTGAACATCAAAACAGGTTATATACCGTGTTGATTTTTCTAGTGCATTATTTTAAAATTAATCCATTTGTAATTTATTTTGGTGACAGAAGTGAGGACTCCATACCAGTTTTTCCAGTGATGTAGCTAATTGCTCTAATACTTGAATCCACGGATTTGAAGTATCAGGTTTTATAATATAGTAAAATCTCATGGATATCTGCCTCTCTTCTGTTTCGCACTGTGAATGCACTATCTTTGAACTGTTTCAGTTGCCATCGTGTGATAATATGCATTGGTTTCTCTCTGGCCCCCCCTAGCCTTTCTCGGAATGTCTCATGCTGTCAGTTCAAGCAGCCCTCTTATTTTACCTGTAGTTGTGTAGATTTCTTGAAAAACTGTAGCATCACCTTTCAGCTTAAAAAAGAAAAAAATCTATTGGGGATTATTAATTAAATTTGCATTAGATTTTGCAATTCTGTTTTGGAGAAAATAACTGATGAGTCAGCCCAGTTAAGAGTATGGAACATTTGGCCATCCATTCATTTATCATTATTTGTTTTTATTTTTTTAGGCTGTTATCATATCAGTGTTAACATTTCTCACTAATTTATTCCTAAATAGTCTGAACTTTTATTGTTATTTTAAATGGCATCTCTTCTGTTTGGGCTATTTAACTGGGTTAATTACCAGTATAGTCCTAATTTCTGGCTTCTCTTGAATAACGAGGAGATCTGGCAACATTGGACCCTCATTCCGATGTGGCAACTGTGAGTAGTCCCTTTCATTAGCCTACAGACTTGCCAGTATGCCACAGTTGACTGTACCCATTCCATGCATTTCTATTCTTGCCTGGTCCCTGTGGGCAGATGAGTTCATGGAGGGGCAGGTGGTCCATAGACACAGTCCGCAGCATAGCACCAAGCGCTAGTGTCAACATCTATGACATCACCAACTCTGGTCCTTGGCTATCTTTCCTGAAGGTGATGGCTCCTGCCTGGCCTGTGGACCTGCCAGATCTTTCCAGCCCTCTCTTCTTCTGCAACACACCCTGGCCTCTCAGACCAGAAGCACATGCCAATTCCTTCTCCCTCCATAGCCTTGCCCTTTTTGGCCAGATTGGTCCCTGCCCCTTTTCTGAGCTGTAGCTGTAAAGAGGCCGTAAATCTTCCCTTTACTCACAGCCTTATTTCCACAACTGTACTAGTTTACTTGAAAGGTGTCTTTTAGATCTCTGGCCATCTCATTCCTAAACTTTACCACACACTGCCCCGCTGCCATGGTACAGTTTACCCCAAATCTCTGATGTCCGTCTATAGTGATGCCATATAAATTACAGACAAGGAAGAAAAGAACTTCTGAGCTATCACTTGAATTTTTATTTACTGGGACCACATAGACTGCAACAATGTCAAGAGAAAAATTCCTGAAGAAGTATATTTTGCCTTATTAGGCCACTTTCAACACATACATGTCTGTGATTTGTAATAATACTAAAAATTCTCTGAATGCACTGCATTGCATTTGCAGACTTGCGGGAGCTCGCTCATTTGCCTGTTTCTAGCATATTTCCTCTAACATTCTCTAAACAGAGTCTTCCCAAAAGTCCATTTCTTATTTCTTTTTAACGTGTTAAATGCTTCCACAATATTCCTTTTTTTTTTTTTTTAACCCTAAATCACAAATCCTCTTCTAGCATTCTATTATTTCCGCAGAGAATGGATAATCTACCTGGAGTGTCCCAACTTTACTGCCAGCGAATAACTTTAGTTGATTAAAGATTTTAAATATATTATTCCTACTCCGTGTGTACGTAGGAAAGAAACCGGCTCTAACCAGTCTTCTTTCCAGACACTTCACCTTTGTCTTTGGTTCGGGTTCCTTCCCTGTTGAACATTGTTACTACCATGGATGTCTTTTCTCTTTGGGACTCAGTTTGTTGTTTGCCTTTGTCTTTATAAGAGTCAAGGAGAGTGTGTTGTCCTCCCATCCACCCACCGCTCCATGATGCGTGTCCATTCCATTGACAGTTATTCAGTTTGGGTTCGTCACCTTATTTGTGGCCTCTTTTCCACTGGCCCCCCTGTTGGCTCTGGTGAACAATATATTGGAAATAAGAGTGGACGCATGGAAAATGACTACCCAGTATAGACGCATGGTTCCAGAAAAAGCCCAAGACATCGGAGCGTGGCAGCCCATCATGCAAGGAATAGCAATTCTGGCTGTGGTGACCAATGTGAGTACACCTAGGCTTCCCAGGGTAAAGAGCTCAAGAAATCCAAAAATGCATTAGTGTTGCTACTGAAAGAACCAAATGTTTGCTATATATTTTTTTTGAATGGGAGGGAGATGCCAATACTAATGTCCATGTAAAAACAGTTGTTATAACTGTGATTGTTATTGTTTTTTAATGTTCTTAATTGTTTATATTCTTATTCGTGACTTATAAATCAAGACCTCTTATAGGAACAGTTGCTAAGAGTGACCATTATGCTATTATTGTTCATTTGCTAAAGGTTTTATTTAATAGAAACACAGTAATAGTAATAAGAGTAAGAACCAACTCTCTCTCACTATTATCCAATAGTGCTTTTATTTTTTTCCCAATAGTGCTTTTTTAAAATTTATTTATTTTTTTTTTTTAAAGATTTTATTTGACAGAGAGAGAGAAATCACAAGTAGGCAGAGAAGCAGTCAGAGAGAGAGAGAGAGAAGAGGAAGCAGACTCCCCACGGAGCAGAGAGCCCAACGTGGGGCTCGATCCCAGGATCCTGGGATCATGACCTGAGCCGAAGGCAGAGGCTTTAACCCACTGAGCCACCCGGGCGCCGCCCCCCCAATAGTGCTTTTAAAACAGAGATAGTAATCTGTCCATTTGTAGTGGGAGGATGCTCAATTAAGAACTATCCTTCTACCCTATTTTACCATATATTCCATACTATTAACTGAAAATATTAACTATTTGATGATGATATATGCATAAGCAGTTTGCATTCCATTCACGTGTTACCTTCCTTTTCTCCTGGGGCAGAGGTTCTTCAGGGAGGGGGGCTTTAGAATGGGTCCCATCTCTCTTCTCCACCCCAGCCTTGGCCTTGCTCGCCACTCACTGGTCATTAGCTAAACAGCCTCATACCCTCTATGTGTCCCAGCTTCGGGGAACAGAACACAGTCCTTCATAACCTGTATAGAATTTGGACCTGAACAGTCAGTACCCCCTACCTCCCCCTCCCTTCTCCCTCTCTCTTTTTTTAAGCACAGGCCAGCAAGGAGCTCTCAGGGAGAATAAGTTCCATTCCATCCCAGTAGGGGAATGACCACCTTCCCTAGAAATATCCTTACAGCTGGGGTTATTTCCTCCCTTATTTCACTAACCGTTTTACTCTCAGGTCACAATCCCAACACGATGCTATCTGAGTTTTAATTTCTTGGTCAAGCCACACTTGCCCAGAGTCCGCAGCCTTTTCCCACGAGCACTTGTAGAAACAGAATTCAGCAAGTGCCTGTGGGTCAGGCTCCTGCTCAGGCTCTGCACTGCAGACACAGGTCAGACCCAAAGTCCAGCTCTCACTGATGTAGCTTCCCAGCTGCATGACCTTGGGCCAGACCTTAACACTGGAGAGCTTCAGTTTATCATTTGTAAATTGAATAATTCCTTGCTGTATATTTTAAGACAATTATATACCCTAAAGAGTAACGCAGGGACTTCAGCGAGTTAATGCATGGAGCCTGGTCCTCATGCAGTGTTAGCTATTGTTATTCTCTTCATCACCCATCATCAGTAACAGCGACTGTGTAGACTTTGACAGGTATCTAAACTAAAGGCACAAGATTTTTACAATGTGTCACTGAGCTGTGGTTACAGTTTTACACAATCAAGCCAATTTTCTGGAACTCAGCTGTCACCCCCTGCCAAGAACCCTCAAGTTATTCAAATTGTAGGCTATCCCTGCTTTCTGAAGAAAGTTGCAAATTGCACACAAAAGACAACTGCTAGGCTATATCATTTTCCATTTACCCAAGTTACCCACACCTTCCACATCCCCTGTGCTACGAAATGAAGACTGATGTGCAGAAATAGGACAGTGAGGCTTTTCAAGTTCTACAGTCATAAAAGAATGAGTCTGTCACATTCAGTATGCTGTACAGCATGAAGCAAGGTAGGAATGTGGACCTGGGCACTTTAGGAAAATTGAAGCAGCAAGGTCTGAAACTTAAAGTGTTTTTGTTTGAACTTCAGCTAACCAGAAACTTCAAATGATTTGTACTCCCCATTCCCAGCACTTTGGTTTGATTGTCGTAGGCACCTTCTCCTGATATCCCCAGCAGGGCTCCACTCCATTGGCACAAATGGGGTATTTGCTGTGTTTCTAAGGCTACCGTGTGTGTGTGGGGGGGCGGTGAGTGTAAACAGGCACCTGCGTGCTTGCTAATTGGTGCTACTGGTCCTTATCCAGTAGTTTTTTTTTCCCTCATAACCTAGGCATCGTTTTATTATACCCTAGGAAAACTGCTTTTTAGATCATTGAACTACAGACCATCCTTTTCCCCATATGATTAGGATTTGGTCCAGCTTCCAGGCTGCAGGTCCTGTTGCATGTTTGTGTGTCTGTAGGAATGGCCCTTGTGTATCATCCCCTCCCATACCTAATGTAGGCCTCTACCATCTCCTGGGCACAGAGAGGGCTAACTTTCCATAATAGGAGAACTTTCAACTATAGGAGAAAGAGAATTGCCACCAGGGATGAAAATGGACATCAAGCAAGAGTTTGGTATGAAATCATTCATCTTCCAGCAGCTTGTACAATAAACTGTATTGACAGGTTGTATCAGGCCACAGTATCTGCCACTAAAGACTGATTTTAATTTATTTTGACAAATGGAAAAGCAGCACACCGCATTTACTTGCACTTTTGCAGTGTGTCTCAAAGCCGCTCAGTTCAGGAGGAACAAGGGTCTTGTCAGAAGACAAAAGAATTCTCTTCCTTGTTGGAATTTTTGTAGCTTCCAAGCACATCTGCAGGTGATTCTGTAAAAAGCTATAGTTAAATAACAGGAAATGTTAAACTATTGAAATCTGGAAAAAGTAAAATATTCTTGTCCTACATCCCTCCCCAGCCCCACCCAGAGTCAAACATACACACATAACGTCAGAGGAAATGACAAAGCTGGTTCTACTAGGGGGAGTAATTTTGCAATAGGAAAGCCCCCTTTGTTGTTTTTCTTGCTCTGCTGAGATCTTGTTTGTTGACTTGTGGTCTCACTGCATCTAAACCATATGTTCAGATGAACACTATTAAAAATCATGTTGTGCCAAAAACATGTCTTTCTGCTTCAGTAAAGGAACCACTCAGCTTTGTTTATTCACATAGAATTTGGGTTAAAGTATATTCCTTACTTTCTCCCTCTTTCAAACCAATTTTATACATTGGAGAGTTGAAAGCCCAAATTAAAGAATTTTAGAGAAAAATTCATGTAATTCATAATACCCTTCTATCCTGATAGAGGGCTGTCTGACACAGACTCAGGTTTAAAACTGATCTGAATTTATTCCTTTAATCTTGGAACACACTAGACTTTCTTCAGTTAGTCTTTCTGAAGTTTAGAGGCTTAGACACGAGGTCCAATAAAACAGGCATACACTTGACCATATGAATTGCACAACCCCAAGAGTTTCTTGCTACCTACATTTTAAAATTAATAAAAAATTTTTGCTCTCTAATGAAGCAACATATGTAAGTATATACTGACGGTTTAAAATCAGACTGTGAGTTGATGTGAATAAGTCAAGATACTCTAGGGGGAAAAAGTATGAATTTGAAGGCCCTTTTAGATTAAGGAAAATCTATTTTATGCAATTTATAATTTATAAAAATAGAATTTTAAGAGGCAAGTGATTTAAAAATGAGTTTTGTATCAATTGTAAACTCTACAAAGGAATTATGTAAGGCCGCATTATTTTTGTAATACTGGCCCTAATATTACTTAGAAGGGCCTTTTCAATCATAAAAGATTAAAATTATATCAAGTAGAGTTTCAAGGTTGAGTTGTATAATATTCTAATTTTTGAAAACCTAATTTATATGCAACATATGCAAGCAACTTGAGTTAATCCAGGATACCCTGGTCTACAATTACTGTACTTAAGAAACCTAAGAGGCAACTTGCAGACCTTTGCTTTTCGACTGCAGATGGACTTTTGGACAGCCCTTATGTGAACTGAAGACCAAGAGGAAGTAACTATCCTTTAAAGCATTGCTCAAAGACTTTAGGACACTGGCTATCTATATCCATTTGATGGTTAGGAAAGGATTAAAGTTCCTGAATCTTTCATTTAAAAAAAAAAAACAACAACCAATGAACATGTAATTCTGGTGTGTTAACCATAGCTATAGAGGTTCTAAATTAACAACCCCCCTCTTGTGTTCCTCCCCAAACAGGCCATGATTATTGCTTTCACATCGGACATGATCCCCCGCCTGGTGTATTACTGGTCCTTCTCCGTCCCGCCATATGGCAACCACACCCATTACACCATGGAAGGCTACATCAACAGTACTCTCTCCATCTTCAACGTCTCAGACTTCAAAAACCAAAGCAAGGGAAATCCAGACCCTAAGGCAGTTATCCCTACCACATGCAGGCAAGTTCTGCTTACCTGTTTAAAAATATACTTCCTCTTTTAAAGGACTTTTATTGTCATGTAATTCTAAATAAAACTGCTGGAGGCATTCCCCACCCGCCCCAGGTTTCTTTTCAGCCAAACTTAATACAGACTGGGGTCAGAATTTACCAATCAGACCATAAAGCCTCAATTAAAGATGGGAGTTTCAAATGATTGCAGGGAAACTGATCCAGGAGGAGAGTCTTGTTTATACCTTAGAAAGGAAGAAATTCAAGGAGTTCCCCAAAACAAGTCAATTCAGTTGTAATGACTAATCTGTTATTCAAGCACACGCTGATGTGCTGAGTGACAGCAAAGCGGCCCTCTCACTCCAAGAAATACAAAGACGAGAAATGTGAGGACTGCATGCTCACCTAGCAGCATTCTCGAAAGCATTCCATGAGGCCCCTTCTCTCTGCATTGATTGTGATGGCTGGTGAGGTCAGCTGTGGACAGTAAACAAGTAAATTACTACTTGATAAAGTTTGTGGACTACATGTCCTAAAGGTTTTTGGTTTTGGTTTTGGTTTTTTTTTTTAATTCAGTATCTTAACCCTAAAGGAGATTTTAAATCTTACTTAGTTCAACTCCTCAAACCCTTCTCTGGTTCAGATTCTCAGCAGCACAACCAAGAAACTAGAAATAAGCCCCAAATAAATGTTTTTAGAGCCTCTTCAGAATCCCATATCAAATCTTACTCTTACTTGACATAATTCTAAAGAGTAGTTACACTCTTCCAGGTCTAAAAGGTTACAGGCAGAAAATTTGAGATGTGCTACCTGAGGGCAATAGACTAACAGCAGTAGCTCCTGACCTCTAAAAAGGAAATTAGGTTGATTATATTATAGCAAGCAATTGGGCATTCCTCTCTAGAAGGAGGGGTAGCCCATAGCTGAGGGAAGCCTGCTGATACCACGAGATACATAAATTTATAATCCTGTTTGTGAAAATACACCACATCATTTTAGTGTTATACTCTTTTGAGAAAGCAGGAATAAAATTCTGACAAAAAAATTTTTAAATACTTTGATTTTTGCACATATGGTGTATGTATGTATTACCATCACCTTCCTATTTTATGTTAAGTATTACTGGACTCATTATTTCAGGATTTTGTAGCCAAATTAAACTCTTGGAGAAAATTTATAGGATGTCCAGTTTTAAAAAGCAGTACATTATGACTGTACTGCTTTTGAAAGGGTATAACCTCTTTTGAAAGGGGTCCTTGCTTTCACTACTTAATCAAAAAGAACCTCCTGATATCCCTGTTTTGCTTTTCAGGTATCGTGATTTCCGGAACCCACCTGGACATGAACAGCAGTATAAACACAACATCTACTACTGGCACGTGATCGCAGCCAAGCTGGCTTTCATCATTGTCATGGAGGTAAAAGAAGTATATTTTGAAAGAGCTTATACGGCAGTATAAGCATTAAGTATTGCCAACTCGGACTTAAAATACATTCTTTTCTCTTGCTAGCAATTATTTTAGGACATCTACTAATGAAATTTAACAGGCGAATACCCATAATGCTCTCATTAATGAAATGAAATCGGTTATCTGTTTGAAAAGGTGAAAGCATTTTGTGTGCTAGGGGGATTCGGTGCCTCTCACCGCAGTACTGAGTGCCTTTTTTAAAAATTTGGGGCGCTGGCCTACATTCTAGACCAGGAAGGGGCTTATTGAAGACGACTAAGATGTGATCTCTGCCCCTGAGGAACTTTATTGCTGTCATAGTTTTATTTGTATTACTATTAAAATTAACCAGCTCTTAAAATGACTGAGGCAGCAATAAATTTGAAATTGAACTAAGCAACTTTACTTCTGACGCAGAGGGAATAACCACTACCAAACTGTGAAGGCTCAGAAGTTGCTTGATGGGTGTGGTCCCAGTTAGGGTAACACTTAAAGGTTGATTTTTCTCATATAGCATAGTAGGTGGCGGCTTCTGAATCAAGACCAGCTCGCTGACAGGGACAGGATCTCCGTCTCTCTGGCACTTGCGTGCATGCGCTATCTCGGCATGTCGTGTGTGTGGCTGCAGGGTGAGAGCTGCAACTCCCGATGGAACACGTACAGGGGCTAGACAGTAAGGAGAAAGAGAGGATGCTCGCCATATCTGTTCCTTTTTGTCAGGAGAGAAAATGCTTTGCCAGAAGCCTCCAGGGCACACGGCTCCTCCAAGCAACAGAGTAGGCTGAGACAGGAGGTGTTCGGTTTGCTCTGAACAAAATGAGGGTCTGTTAGCAAGAAAAAAGCTGGATAGGCTGTGTGGCTTTGATCATTTTTCAGTTTGGTATTTATTAAAAAACAACAAAAAACCACAACATTAACAGAAGAGGAACCAAGTTGTCATTTAGCTCCCCATCATCGGAGGATTCCTGGAGTATCTGCTACATCAGCAAGAATCACTAGTTTATATTCAGATATGTAGTGGCCAAAGTGTTTCGACTTCTGCTTCTGAAATCATGGCTGACTAGATACTCTGAGGGGCCATTTCACTACAAAACATTCACAGTCAGGTTAAAGTAGAATTTCCTTTGCATTTTCAAGCTCAGGGAAAGGGAGGAGAATCTACAAAGGGGGGCAGAAAGGTACCGGCTCAGCTCCAGCCGTGAGCACCCTCTGAGGCTGCGGGGGGGGGGTCATCAGCTCCACCCTCGAGAGTCTCAAGGGCGCCAAGCAGCGGGTCAGCCACAAGGTGGACCAGCTAAAGTTGAGACTCTTGGATTCAGCCAGGGGCCCCCCAAAGAGCTGAATTTGTCTCAGAGCAAAAGGAAATGCATATATTCCCTGGAGAAAAGAATGTCCTCCGTTTAGACCACATTTTTCTCTCAGATTGAAATAATCAGATATGAGCTTCCAAAGATGAACAGTAATAACATGGGGAAATGAGAAAAACCACAAGTGAGATTCAGAAAATAATAATTTGGACCCTCAATAACTTCAAGAGTATGCATTATCACATTAGGAATTATAAATTAAAATGTGTATGAATATGTTTAAACAAAAAATGAGTGATTGACAAATGAGCAAACAATAAGAAACTAAAAAATTACATGGTAATCTTGAAAAATATATAGTTGTTTAAATGAAAAAGCATATGGATTAAACAGAAGTCTGAAGCAAGAATGAATGAATTGAGAGATCGGTCTGAAAAAAATTACTCCCAGTACATCACAGGGAGAGAAGAAAGTGGAAAATGTGAAAAAGAGATTAAGCAGTTTTTTAAAAATCCACAGAAGGAAAAAAAAATACTAGAGGAGAGACCATATTTAAAGAATTAATGGCTGAAATTCTTCCCAAAGAAATGAAAGGGATGTGTTCACAGAGCAGAAAGCACAGCAAATATCAGGCAGAATAAAGAAATCCAGGCTTACAGAGATTGTAACAAAAGTGCAGCTCCTTGAAGATAAGATCTTAAAAGCAACCAGAGAAAAAGGACAGATGACTGATAAAATTGAAATGAGAGTAGACTTTAACAGCAGCATGGAAGCCAGAAGCAAGTAGTCAAATATCTTCTAAAACGCTAAAGAAGGGAACTATAAACCTAGAATTATAACAAAATTTTGAGTAACTGAAAAATCTTTCCATAAAGAAAATGCCAGCCCATATGATTTTTGTAGGAGAGTGATGCCACACTTTCTAGACGTATACTTTCAGATCATTTTCGTTACCTCCAGAGACCAGAAAAAGAAACACTCTCCAACTCCTTTTAGATCCTTAAATCAGACAGGAATAGAAAGAGGAAAATTATAATCCAGTCTCCTTTGTTGCACTGATGCAAGGATCTTTTTAAAATGTGCCTATTGAATCTAGCAATATATTTTTTAAAGATGACATCAGGCCACATTGGTTTACCCCAGAAATGCAAGGGTAGCATAATACAGAAAGTCCACGTCTATATATATAGATGGGGGGAAAAAAAAAGAACCTCCCCTTCCTACATCATCAGCTTTCGCCCCTTTACTCTATAATTTCCATCATTCAGACACACTCTCCTCTCAAATATTCTCCACTCTCCCATTACCTACTAATCAGAAGCCTTTGGCACAGCTGATCACTCTCTCCTTCTTGAAGTTCCTCCTCAGTTGGTTCCCAGGAAAACTTTTTTTTTCCCTTTTCCTCTTATCTCACTAGGCTGTCCCTTCATAATCTCTTTAGTCCCTTCCTTCTCTTTCTTTTCTCTCTCCTCACAGCCTTGGTGATCTCACGCAGTCCCTTGGCTTTCAATGCCATGTATATGCCAGTGACTCAACGATATATGTATCTCCAGAGCCCTCTCTCCTGAACTCAACCCATGAATCCAATGTCTACTTGACCTTTCTGCTGGGATAGCTAACAGATACATCTACCGCCCCAAATGCCCATATTTTCTTCAATCCACTTGGAATGTTCTCCTCTCCATGCTGCCCTAAATATTCCACCCACAGTGGTTCTGCCCCCTCTGAGTCATGGCATTTGTAGCTACCACACTGGTTGTTAAGGGCAAAATTCTTAAGAGTCCCCCGCTTGCAATGCTGCTGGCTTTCCTTGGACAGTACATTGCAGATTTGACCATTACCAACTCTGCTTCTATAACCGGGTTGGAGCCACCATCATTTCTCACCTGAATTAGGGCTGTGGGCTCCTAAATAGGCTCTCTGCTACCTTCAGAGAGCAGTGTCCTTACAGTGCTGTGCAAGGCCTGACAAGCTCTAGCCATGCTCTGTTACCTCTCTTTCTCTCTCTCCTCCCTCTCCATTGCTGTTCCTGATGCACAGCCAGCAGGCTTCCACCACACAGACTCTGTACTGACTGTTCCCTTTGCCTCGCATGCCTTTCCTCCTGATGTCTGTGTGGCTGGTTCCCCACCTCCTCAAAGCCTTGGCAAAGTGAGGCATACCCAGTCTGATCTGTACAAAATCCATCTGAAATTGGCCTCCCACGTAACACATAAACTCCTGATCTGCTTTACTGCTTTCGCCACACTCTTATCATGTGAACACCATGTACAATTTGTTGATTTTTAATGATGTGTACATTGTATATTGTGTATTTCCTCGGTAGGTCAGAGACTTTTGCATAACGAACAAATAAAAACTTGTTCGACATCATTAGTCATCAGAAACGACTAAATGACTAAAATGAAAGTGCATTTTATAATCACTATGTTGGTGAGGAAAAAAACGATGACCACAAGTGCTGGCAAGAATGCAGAGCCCCTGAAACCATCACACGCTGCTGGTGGAGGTGGAAGCTGGATTAACTACTTTGGAAAAGACTTTGGTACCATCTTGGAAATTTGAATATTCATTTAACAGAGTCTTGCCAGGTCCACTTCTAGGTCATCCCCTTGAGAAACTCTCACAGATGTCCTCCAGAATCCAAATGCAAAAACATTCTTAACATCATTGTTTCTAATAGAAACACTAGAAACAAGCCCAGTACATTTTGATGGGGTAATCGACAGGAGACCCTTATACAGAATTATGAACAAACTGCAGTTATGCACAATAACATGGATGGGTTAGAAACTAGTCTTGAATGCAGATGTCATTTTTAGGGGCGTGTGGGTGGCACAGTTCAGCATCCAACTCTTGGTTTAAGCTCAGATCATGATCTTGCAGTCATGGGATCGAGCCCTGTGTTGGGCTCCGTGCTCAGTGAGGAGTCTGCTTGAGATTCTCTCTCCCTTTCACTCTACCCCCTCCTGCTCACGTGCATTCTCTCTCTCTAGTAAATAAATCTTTTAAAGTAATTTTCAAAAGACCATATATAGTATTTTACTTTTTATAAAGCCCAAATCAAGGGAGACTAAACAATATATTATTTGGGGCTCTCTACATATTTTGTTAAACAGGTTCTCAAAAATAAAATGATATAGATAGACTCACACAGATAGGATTTAGTGCTAATTTTGGGGGGAAGAGCCCTGGAAAGGAACATACACAAAAATACTACAGCATTGTCAGGGTAAGTGTTAGTGTTCTTGAAATTGTCAAAGTAACAAAATGTAGCTCTTTGGCAGACCACATGGTATAGGAGAGACTGGTTGTGTAGAGAAAATACTCACCACTTTGTCCAGATCTATTGCTGGGATGACTAAGCAAAAAAACAACCAAAAACAAAACAAAACAAAAAACCACAAAAACGAAAAGAGCTCTGTGTTTCCCACCATTTCCTTGTGATGGACACTTTTCTTCTCTCCCACAGCATCTCATCTACTCTGTGAAATTCTTTGTATCCTATGCCATCCCAGATGTATCCAAAAGCACGAAGAGCAAGATCAAGAGAGAAAAGTACTTAACCCAAAAGCTTCTTCGGGAGAATCACCTCAAAGATATGACAAAAAATATGGGGGTCATAGCTGAGAGGATGGGCGCAGTGGTAGAGAACAATTTACGACCAAAATTAGAATAAGAGCTTTATGTTCTAAGAAGCACTTTACAGAATTTAACTCCATCAAAATATATTCTGAATCACTAATGAGAATGTTGAAGTTAAAACCCTTTGGCAAATAGGTGTCTTCGCTATTGCCATTTTCATAGAGATTATTTTTCAGTTTCAGCCTGCCATGCAGGACCTGGGAAATGCAAAATTTAGATCAAGAAGTGCATAAAACCAATCACCTGGAAAACCAGAAATGTTACCCTTTTTTGATAAATTGGAATTTCTGTAACACAGAAAGTGTCTCGCAGTGTGCTTAAAAACCACCTCTTCCAAAGCTGAATGGATTTTTGTCCTTCCGTTTGATTATTTTCATTCCTTTCTGTTCTCAAGCACATGCTCCCCTTTTAGGCGGTGTTTCATTTCTTCACTTTGCCAGATCGGTCCCAGAGTTCTTTCCCTTACAGTACTTTCGTTAAAGACTAGACATACTAGCTTTTGTGTGATTAAAAATAGCTAACTCAGAATTCAGTTTGAATGCTGTATTCAGCGGCAAATAGACCCAAGAATTCACAATATTTAGGTGTATTAGCACATCCCTACAGAAAAACCTCACTTAATAAGAGGAAATAGTTTCTGTCTTCATTCTGGCCTGTCTTTCCATCTCAAAGAAATACTCTTAATGGATTGGAATAAAGATAGCAGGGTCCTGAAGTGTATTTGGACTAATCCACAGTGACACCTTTTATCTTCCAGGAGCACTCCTGGAATCCTCTGTGCCTAATCAGTGTTGACTGCTTTGCAAATCTCAAGGGAGTAAGATGACAAAAGTGGGGAAAGGTACAGATTCAAATAGAATTGGAACTCCTATTGATCAGGATAATTAATTTACCTCTTCTAAAGATAGGTGGTTTCTTGAAAAAAAAAAAATCAAGGGATTAAAATTACATTTTTATCAGCGTAAGGGTCTGGAAAGCTAAGCCCATCCCTTTCCCAGCAGTTGCCCTGTAGCCATCAGATCAGCTCACTGGCACCCCTGGGAATGGCTCACTGCCCAGCCCACCCAACAGGACAGTGCTGCACAGCTTGAGAGAACAGCAGGTGCCCTCACTGTGAGTCCCGGTGGGGAGTGCCTTTCCAGCAGGGGTCCTGCCTATCCAAGTGATCAACATACCAAAGCATCTGCCATGGTCAAGGTGCTTCCCTACATCCTCCATTCCCTTAGTCCCAGCCCAGAACTTGTTTGTAACTTGCGTGCACGAGGGTAGGGGTTTGGTGGGGGGTTGTGGTGGGGGGAGAGGAAAGAGACAGGCAGACCCAGATCACTCTCGATCCAAAAAAGAGACTCTGGTCTGGATATGAGCCTCCCTAAAGCCACAGTCTGGTCACAACCCCTGCCGCCGGCGGGAGGTAACTTCCTGATGCACGCCCGCACACTGCGCACATCTTGCCTTCAGTTTGTCCGCTCAGCAGCCTTTACTGTGCTTGACCGCCTTTCAGGTGCAAAGCCCTCCCGGGGCCCGCACTGTGCTTGCTTGACTGGTACCTGGGCAGCGCTGGGTGTGGGAGAGGGTGTCTGGCACTGGGTTCTTGCAAGGTGGGCTGCCACCCACTGCGGTGCTGCTAAATGCCCAGAGGCCAAGCCACTCAGAATCCCAGCGGCAGAGGGAAAGGAAAGCCATTTCCTGAGCGGATTCAGAGGCTTGTGGTAAGAGCAGCTTGACTCAAGGTCACCGTTCTAAATGCATGCCATGAAGGTTTGAAAAACTAAAATAGTACGTATGGAGGATCCATCGGAGCAGCGCTCTGGACTTCTGAATTGGCCCAGTGGATCGGGGACAACATTTCACTAACCTTCTTGGTCACATGAACAATGGGAACAGAGCGTTCCCAGGAGCCACAAGAGCTCTGACCGTACAGGGAGTAAGAAAGGCGTTTCTTCACAGCCGCTCCTTCCTCGCAGCCCAGACTGCGTCTGGTCCCTCCCCTGCTCACCTGGGATACCGCTCCTGGCAGTGGGGCCGCTTCCTCTGCTCTTAACTCTGCTCTTCTCCGAAGCCGAGGACTATCTCCTCATATTGGATTGGTTGAGTACTCACCATTTAGGGGAGCACAGAAAGGAAATCTTCTTGCCTTATTTCCTTGTATATACGATAAAACTTTTTAAAAGAGTTGTGCATTTACGTCTTCATAAGTCATCTTTCATCAATCATTCATAGGTTAAAATGTGCTTTTGTGGACAGGAGTGGGGGAAAGCTCTATATTTTTAAAGGCAGAAAATGGGATGTAGGACACTGCCAATATTCCCCAAACAGCGACGTGCGGGGAGCCAGGTCACCTGGGACAGCGACAGTGTTAATGTAACTCCAGCGTGGACTTGTCCGCTGCAAAGAAAAATGTGGGGCTGCGTCTGCAGGCAGGCACGGGCTGGATCTGTAAATGTGAGCAGAAGCAGCACCCCAGGAAAAAGGGTGGGTGTGACTGTGCCCCCATGAAAGGAAAATCTGGCCCTCCACCTGCCTGGTATTAACCACTAGAGAACTTTGTTTTGTATCCTTTTGTAATGCCTGTGAATTTTAACAGATCGAAGCATTAGACCAAAATACTCAGGGGATTTTTCCTTAAATATCCCTCAGATATTTCGGATGTGTCAATAGATAGGGAACGCTATCATTTCTGTTTGAAAACTCAACAAGGCCATCTTGCAAACTGTCACCAAACGCCTTCCCTTTTAATTACCCATGCATGCATCTTGAATTTCAGAAAACATTAGTTCACAATGGGGGGCAGAACATGCTCTGTTACTGAAACACTTCTTGTACCATTTTCTCATTGTGCAGAAGATGTTTGAAAAGTTAAAATGTATGAGCAGCTTAACTAAAGTAGAACGGAAATATTCATGATGCTTTCATACACTGTGGCATAAGATGTAAAGTTTGTAATGTTTTGTGAATTTCTGTGCATTTTAATATTCTTTTATAATTATGAGCATTTTAATAAATTCATTTTTCAAAACAACACTGGTCTCTATATTTGTCTTCATGTTTTTAAGGAGTATACATTTATATATAAAAATGTAATATATATACACACACACACATATATATCCACTATTTATCAGTTATGTATCACCCAGATAACAAATGTGTGCTTTTATGTAGATGATATCTAAAATTATATTTTTCACCACCTACACTTACTTTGAAACATGATTTTTCTGGGAAAAACTTGGTGTGGGGTTTCAGCCAGGGCTGCTAAAAACCAGTTGCTTGGATTGAGCAAGCCCTGCCAAGGGCACCAAGCCCGGAGAGCAGGTGGGAGCTGAGAACCAGCTCCCCTCCGGCCCCCCCACACTGTGGTGCGCCAGAGCCAGGCTGCATCCGCGAGGAGGAAAAGGCACTTTTCTCCAACTGCATAAAGTTGGCTTCTGCACGCTAAACATGATTGCAAGGGGCAGTGCCACCAGAGAGGGTAAGTCTCTAATAATCCCAGAAAGGCTCTGTTTGAACCTGCTGCAGCACTGGGTACAGAAAGGGGAAATTATGGAGAAGAAAAGAGGGGAAAATGTCATTATAAAAATCAACCTTTTTATCCTGGACAACATATCCAGATTTTAACTTTTTCTGTTTTATTAGAGGGAAGTGTTTGTTTTCTGGATTTTGGTTTGTTTCATTTGGTTTTGATTTTTGCCAACTTAAATCTTATTAGGCTTCCAAGAAAACTCTAAATCAAATAAAATCCATAACTGGACTAACAAGAAGACTTTCCTTACCCTTACGTGATATCCTTGGGACCAATACTAACGTTATTTTTACTCTCAAGCCTTTTAAGTCCAGCAAAGGACTGACCAGAATTTCATTTCTTAAGCTAAGTACCATTTCCCATTTGCAGGGAATGATGAGATCATAAATACAGTTGACCCTACAATAACACCTGTTTGAACGTCACAGGTCCACTTATATGCAGATTTCTTTTTTTAAGATTTTATTAGAGCACACACAGCAGGGGGAGGAGCAGAGGGAGGACAAGACTCCACTCTGAGCAGAGAGCCTGATGCAGGGCTCTACCTCAGGACCCTGAGATCATGACCAGACCTGAAATCAAGAGTCTGTCACTAAACCAACTGAGGCAGCCATGTGCCTCTCCACAGATTTTTTTTTTTTTTAAGATTTTATTTATTTATTCGACAGAGAAAGATCACAAGTAGGCAAAGAGTCAGGCAGAGGGAGAGGGCGAAGCAGGCTCCCCACTGAGCAGAGAACCTGATTTGGGGCTCGATCCCATGACCCTGAGATCATGACCTAGGGCAAAGGCAGAGGCTTTAACTCACTGAGCCACCCAGGCACCCCTAGATTTTTTTTAATAATAAAATTTTAATAATACATACAGTACTATAAATGTATTTTCACTTCCTTAGGATTTTAACATTTTCTTTTCTCTAGCTTACTTTTTTGTAAGAATAGAGTATAAAATATACAAAATATATGTTGATTGGACTTCATCTTCTGGTCTAAGATAGCAATGAAGGAAGACCCTGAGCTCCCCCTTTCCACAGACACAAACTAATACCTATTTATAGAGCAATTCCTCCTGAAGAACTGAGGACTGACCAAACCTCTTCTGCACAATGAAAGACCACAGAGGGAATAGCAAGAGACACAGACAAGGTAACAAAGGGAACCCTCACCCCCATTGCAAACTGCAGTGAGAGGAGCAATAATTCAGAGGGATCATGAGCAAATTCATCTGCCCTTGAACACTGGAAAAAGGCCACTGTTTACAAAGTCAACCAGAATATATAGGAATCTTTCCTAGAACCCTGTCAAATGGGAGGCAAGATACTGGAACTCATACCAGGTCAGAAGGGCTGGTGAGCCCCATACTTTGCATTTACCCTTTACCTTGATAGCACAGACAAAAGCAGGGTCAGGGTATCAAAGCCAGCCTTATCAAGGCCTGGACTCCTAAGCCCACACCAGTCTCAAATGCACCCCCAGGAACAGGAAAAACAAAACAAAGCAAAACAAACACAAACAAAACCATGGCTTAAAGCAACTAGAATATTAAGGATCCAGCCCTAGAATTATGTCGAATGGCAGAGGAGCTGCTGAAACTCTCTCCAGGTTGGAGGGGCTCGATTACCTTCCTTCTCCACCACCTGGCAATGTGGACAGGAACAGGGTCTGGGCACACACTAGCAAGCCTACCAACCAGTGAGCCCCCAGCCCACACTACCCCCTGCTGTCCCACCAAAGTGGTCCCCTGCCTGAAGCACACCAGAACACCCCTGCTCAGCACTCACTGTAGCTCCAGCCATCTCGCCAAAGTGATACAGGTGCAAGAACACTCCCAGTTCATACCATGTTGGCTCTAGATGACTTGCCAGGACATCCCTGCTCTCACTTTGGCTCCAGACAATTTTCCAGCGCTCCCTTTGTGTGGAGAGCCCTGTGGATTCCCCTCCACAATCATGCTTTGACCACAATGCCAAAGAGCCCCTGCACCCCAAAACAGCCTGGTCTACACCAATCCTGGCTCTAGCTGCCCAGCTATGGCACCCTCTACATGCAGCATCCCAGAACACCCTGGCTTATACCAACTCCAGCTTTACCTATTCTGCTGGGGCATCCTCTGTGCAGAGAGCCCCAGGACACCCCAGCTCGTACCTAATTCATCTTCAGCTCTCTTGCCAGGGTGCCCTTTTCACAGAGAGTCCTTGGACCCTCCAGTTTGCACCCACTTCAGCTCTCTGGTCCAGGGTGCACTGTGCTGAGAGCTCTAGGATTGCCTTGGGCTCATGCCCATCTCCGGCCATTCCACCAGGGTGGTCCCCATCCCCAGGCCACAAAAGTCACAGCCTCAGCCAGCCAACCCACCAAAGTCACCAGACATACAGTCTACACAGGGACAACCATGTACAAGATCATTCCTTTTAGTTTAGGAGAAATAGCTATTCTAATTTATAGAAATAAACACAGAAAATGGGGAGATAGGGAATATGCTCCAAATGAAAGACCAAGACAAAAGCTAAATAAAATGGAGATAAGCAACGTGTCTGATAAAGAGTTCAAAATAATGGTCATAAAAATGCTCACTGGACTAGTGAGAAGAGTGGATGAACTCAGTGAGGACTTCAACAAAGACAAAATATAGCTATTTGAAGAAAATATAAATATTGAAGAATACAATAACTGAAACAAAAAAAATACACAGAGAATCAACAGTAGATTAGTAAATGCAGAAGAACAGATTAGCAATATGGAGGTTAGGATAGTGAAAAGAGTCCACGCCCAACAACATGAAGAAAAAAATTGTTTTAAGAAAAAAGTTTTAAAAATAGGCTAAGGTATCTCTTGGACAACATGAAGTGAACAAACGTTTGCATGATAGGGGTCTCAGAAGGAAAAGAAAGAAAGAGGGAGAAAATTTATCTGAGGAAATAACAGTGAAAACATTCTTAAAACTGGGGAAGAAAACAGACATCTTCATTTAGGAAATACAGCAAACTCCAAACAAGATGAACCCAAGAAAGTCCACACAATCTATAAAAATTAAAATCTCAAGGATTAAAAAACAAAGATAAAATTTTAAAAAATGGCAAGAAAGAAGGAGGAGAAACCTCATAAAGCTATGTACAGAAGAAAGTTCACAAAGCTATCCACTAATTTTTCAACAGAAACTTTGCAGGCTGAGGATGGGGGGTGGCATGATATATTCAAAATGCTGAAAGGAAAAAAATTACAACCAAGAATACTTTACCTGGAAAGGTTATCATTAAAAAAAAATGAAAGGAGGGTTGACCCTATGACCCTAAAGGAAGAGTAGAAGACCGTATTTCAACTGGTTCCCTGAATTGAGCTAGATATCTACCAGAGCACTCTGAACAACCATGAAATCAACCTGAGATGGAAGATTACACACTTCTGAATCTCTACAGGGGCAGAGGATCATCAGTGGAGATACTGTACCTTGCCTGGATTGTTGTTGATATTTTCAACTATACATCCCCTCAACCACCTCTCACCAGAATGACTAGGAGGAGGAACCTCCAACAGAGGAAAAATTCACAGACTGTGACTCAGCCACTGAACTATTGGATATAGACAAAAGGAAGATGTTGGAAATAGATTTCAGGGTAAATCCAGACTATGGCTAAATTGCAGAAAACCATTAGTGGCAACATGGAATCCCTAAAGGCAGAAGTGAAAGCTGATCTGGCAAAACTTAAAAATGCTATCAATGAGATCAAATCTAATCTAAATACTCTTAACAGGGTAAATGAGGCAGAAGATAGATTTATTGATCTAGAAGACAAACGGATAGAAAAGAAGGAGCAGGAGGCCTGGAACACACAGCTTAGAAACCATGAAAACAGAATTAGAAATAAATGACTCCCTGAAATGTTCTCCTCAGGGAGTGGAGAGAAAAAGAGGACTAAAAGATATAGTTGAGCAAATTGTAGATGAGAATTTCCCTAATCTGGGGAATGGAAGAAGTATTTGTGTCCTAGAGGCAGAGGACATCCCCCAAGATCAACAAGATCAACAAGAAAGACCTCCAGACATGTGATTGTGAAATTCACGAATCATAAATTCAGAGAAATTGTCTTAAGTACAGCTAAGGGGAAGGAGGAGGACTATCAGAATAATGTCAGACCTATCCACAGAAACCTGGCAAGTCAGAAAGGCCTGGCAAGACATATTCAGGGCACTAAATGAGAAGAATATGCAGCCAAGAATACTCCATCTGGCAAGGCTGACATTCAAAATGGATGGAGAGATAAAGAGCTTCCAAGACTGGCAAAGACTAAAAGATTATGTGACCACCAAGCCAGCACTACAAGAAATATAAAGGGGGATTCTATAAAAGAAGAAAGACCCCAAGAGTGATACAGAACAGAAATTTACAGAGACAATCTATAGAAACAATGGCCTCACAGGCAACATGATGACAATAAAAACATATCTTTCAATAATCACTCTCAATATCAATGGCCTAAATGCTCTCATAAAACAGCACTGAGTTGCAGATAGGATGAAAAGACAGGACCCATACATATTCTGTCTAAAAGAGACATATTTTGAACCTAAAGATACATCCAGACTGAAAGTTAAGAGATGGAGAACCATCTTTCATGCCAACGGGCCTCAAAAGAAAGCTGGGGTAGCAATTCTCATACCAGACAAATTTGATTTTAAGCTAAAGACTGTAGTCAGAGATATAGAAGGACACTACATCATTCTTAAAATGTTGATCCACTAAGAAGATCTAACAATTTTAAGTATTTATGTCCCTAACATGGGAGCAGCCAACTACATAAGCTAACTGTTAATCAAAATAGGAGACATATTGATAAGAATACATTAATTTTAGGGGATCTTAACATACCATTCTCAGCAACAGATTATCTAAGCAGAAAATCAACAAAGAAACAAGAGCTTTGAATGACACATTGAACCAGATGGACCTCAGAGATATATACAAAACATTCCACCCTAAAACAACAGAATACTCATTCTTCTCAAGTGCACATGGAACTTTCTCCAGAATAGACCACATACTGGGTCACAGATCAGGTCTCAACCAATACCAAAAGACTGAAATTATTCCCTGCATATTCTCAGACAGCAATGCTTTGAAACTGGAACTCAATCACAAGAAAGAGTTTGGGAGAAGTTCAAACACTTGGAAGCTAAAGACCATCCCGCTCAAGAATGTTTGGATCAACCAGGAAATTAAAGAAGAACTTAATTCATGGAAACCAATGAGAATGAAGACACATCAGTCTAAAACCTATGGGATATGGCAAAGGCGGTCCTAAGGGGGAAATACATAGCCATCCAAGCCTCAATAAAACAAAAACAGAAACAAAAACAAAATCCAGAAAAATCCTGAATACACAAATTCTCTTTACACCTTAAAAAACTGGAGAATCAAGAACAAATTAAGCCTACCCCCCACACAGGAAGGGAAATAATTAAGATTAGAGCAGAGATCAATGAATTAAAAACCAGAGATACAATAGAACACATCAATGAAACTAGAAGCTCGTTCTTTGAAAGAATTAATAAAATTGGTCAACCACTGGCCAGACTAATCTAAAAGAAAAGAGAAAGGACCCAAATTAGTAAAATAATGAATGGAAGGGAAGAGAGCACGACTAACACCAAGGAAATAGAAACAATCATCAGAAATTACTGTCAACAGCTATATGCCAATAAGTTAAGCAACCTAGAAGAAATGGATGCTTTCCTGGAAACCTATAAATTTCCAAGACTGAAATAGGAAGAAATTGACAACCTGAGTAGTATAATAACCAATAGTGAGATTGAAGCAGTGATCAAAAACCTATCAAAAAACAAGAGTGCAGGACCTGATGGATTCCCTGGGGAATTCTACCAGACATTCAAAGAAGAAATAATACCTATTCTCCTGAAGCTGCTTCCAAAAAAAAAAAAAACAAATAGAAACAGTAGTAAAATCTCCAGACTTTTTAAAAGATTTTTCTTTTATTCTTTTTTAAAGATTTTTCTTTTTTTTCTTTTTTTAAGATTTTTATTTATTTGACAGAGATCACAAATAGGCAGAGAGGCAGGCAGAGAGAGAGGAGGAAGCAGGCTCCCTGCTGAGCAGAGCGCCTGATGCGGAGCTTGATCCCAGAACCCTGGGATCATGACCTGAGCCAAAGGCAGAAGGCTTTAACCCACTGAGCCACCCAGGAGCCCCTCCAGACTTTCTATGAAGCCAGCATTACCTTGATCCCCAAACCAGGCCAAACCCCATCAAAAAGGAGACTTTCAGACCAACATCCCTGATGAATATGGATGCCAACATTTTCAACAAGATCCTAGCTAATAGAATCCAACAGTACATTAAAAAGATTATCCACCATGACCAGGTGGGATTTATCTCTGGGATGTGAAGGTGGTTCACAAGTCAATCAATATGATAGAACAAATCAATAAGAGAAGAGAGAAGAACCTCATGGTTCTCTCAATTGATGCAGAAAAAGCACACTTGACAAATATAGCATTCTTTCCTGTTTAAAACTCTTCAGAGTATAGGGATAGAGTGAACATTCCTCAACTTCATAAAATCCATCTATGAAAAACCCACAAAGAATATCATTCTCAGTGGGGAAAAGCTGAGAGATCAGGAACACAACAGGGATGCCCACACTCCCACTATTGTTCAACATAGTACTAGAAGTCCTAGCAACAACAATCAGACAACAAAAAGAAATAAAAGGCAAAGAAGAAGTCAAACTCTCTCTCTTCACATATGACATGATACAGTATGTGAAAAAACCAAAAGTCTCCTCCTGTAAATTACTAGAACTCATACAGCAATTCAGTAATGTGACAGGATACAAAATCAATGCACAGAAATCAGTTGCCTTCTTATACACTAACAATAAAAATATAGAAAGGGAAATTAGGGAATCAGTTCCATTTACAATAGCACCAAAACCAGTAAGATACTTTGGAATAAATCTAACCAAAGAGGTAAAGGATCTGTACTTGAGGAATTACAAAACACTCGTGAAAGAAATTGAAGAAGACACAAAAGACGGAAAAACATTTCATACTCATGGATTGGAAGAATAAACATTGTTAAAATGTCTATGCTCCCCAGAGCAATCTATACTTTCAACACCATCCCGATCAAAATACCATCAGCATTTTTCAAAGTGCTGGAACAAACATTCCTAAAATTTGTATGGAACCAGAAAAAAACCTGAATCACCAAGGAAATGTTGAAAAAGAAAAACAAATCTGGGGGCATTACATTGCCTGATTTCAAGCTTTATTACAAAGCTGTGATCACCAAGACAGCATGGTACTGGCACAAAAACAGACACATAGACTGATGGAACAGAGTAAAGAGCCCAGATAACACAAATCTATGGTCAAATAATTTTTGACAAAGCAGGAAAAAATATCCAATGGAAAAAAGACAATCTCTTCAGTAAACGGTGCTGGGAAAATTGGACAACTAGGTACAGAAGAATGAAACTGGGCCATTCTCTTATACCATACAAAAAGATAAACTCAAAGTAGATGAAGGATTTCAGTGTGAGACAGGAATCCATCAAAGTCCTAGAGAAGAGCATAGGCAAGTAGCCTCTTTTACATCAGCCACAGCAACTTCTTTCAAGACACGTCTTCAAAGGCAAGAGAAACAAAAGTGAAAATGAACTTTTGGGACTTTATCAAGATAAAAAGCTGCTGCACAGGAAAATAAATAGTCAATAAAACAAAGAGGAAACCCACAGAATGGGAGAAGATTTCACAATGACACTATAGACAGAGGGCTGTATCCAAGATCTATAAAGAACTTCTCAAACTTAACACCCAAAAGAAGAGATAATTAAGTCAAAAAATGGGCAGAAGACAAGAAACACATTTCTCCACTGAAGACATACAAATGGCTGACAGACATATGAAAAAATGTTCACCATCATTAGCTGTCAGGGAAATTCAAATCAAAACCACATTGAGATACTTATTACCTTACACCAGCTAAAATGGCAAAGATTAACAAGGGAAGAATCAACAAATGTTGGAGAGGATGTGGAGAAAAGGGAACCCTCTTACACTGTTGGTAGGAATGCAAGTTTGTACAGACACTTTGGAAAACGGTGTGGAGATTCCTCAAAAAATTCAAAATAGAGCTACCCTATGTCCTGCAATTGTACTACTGGGTATTTACCCCAAAGATACAGAAGTAGTGAAAAGAAGGGCCATAGCAACAAGTCCACAATAGCCAAATTGTGGAAAAAGCCAAGATACCTTCAATAGACAAATGGATAAAGAAGATGTAGTCCATATATACAAAGGAATATTACTCAGCCATCAGAAAGGATGAATACCCAACTTTTGCATCAGCATGGATGGGACTGGAGGAGATTATGCTGAGTAAAATAAGGGAAGCAGAGAAAGTCAATTATCATATTATTTCACTTACTTGTGGAACATAAGGAATAACATGGAGGACATTAGGAGAAGGAAAGGAAAAGTGAAAGGGGGTGGGAATCGGAGGTGGAGATGAACCACAAGAGACTGTGGACTCTGAGAAACAAACTGAGGGTTTTAGAGGGGAGGGAAGTGGAGAGATGGGTGAGCCTGGTGGTGGGTATTAAGGAGGGCACACATTGCATGGAGCACTGGGTATTATATGTAAACAATGAATCTTGGAACACTACATCAAAAACCAATGAGGTATTGTATGGTGACTAACATAATGCAATAATAATTTAAAAAAAGAGTGAAAGAAGAGATAAAGTATTTCTAAGACAAGAACAAATAAATTTTTTAAAAATCCTAAAAATAGTTAAAGGAGTTCATTCCCACTAAACTAGCCTTATGAGAAATGTTTAAGGGACTTCTTTAAGTAGAAAAGAAAAACCCATAATTATAAGTAAAAAAGTTATGAAAGAAAAGAATCTCATAAGTAAAGCAAACACACAGTAAAGATAGTAAGCTAACTCCTATAAAGCTAGTATAAAGGTTAAAGACAAAAGTTATACAATTATACCTTAAAAAAATAGGTAAGGGGACTAACAAAATAAGAATTGTAAAATATGGCAACATATACATGAAAATGGAGGGAAACGTAAAAATGAAATTTGTTTAGAATGGATTTTAAATTCAGTGACACCATCAACTTACTAGAGGCTGCTATATACTTAGGATATTATATATGAACTTCACAATAACTAAAAACAAAAAACCTATAATAGATACAAAATAGTAAAAGAGAAAAAAGGTGACCATAACACTAAATTAAGTCATCAATCACAAGGGAAAGAGGAATAAGAATGGAACAGAGAACTACAAAAACAACCAGAAAACAATGAACAACATTGCAATAGGTACATGCCTATAAATAATATTTTAAATGTAAATGGTCTGAATGCTCTATCCAAAGACAGGGGGTGACAAAATGGATCAAACAACAACAAAAACACTAATGTCATGCTGCCTTCAAGAGACTAACTTCAGACCTAAAGACACATATAGACTGAAAGTGTAGGGATGGGAAATGATATTCCATGCAAATTGTAGAAGAAAAAACACAGGGTAGCAATACTCATATCAGACAAAATAGACTTTAAAACATAAACTGTAACAAGAGACAAAGAACGGCAGTACATAATGATAAAGGGATCAATCTAACCAAAACATGTAACAATTGAAAATATCTAAGCACCCAACATATGAGTACCTCAATACATGAAGCAATTACTGACAGATACAAAGAGAAATGGACAGTAATACAGTAGTAGTGGTAATATTCCTTGTACATCAATGGCTAGATCACACAGGCAAAAAAAAAAAAAAATTCAGTAAGAAAAGAGTGTCTTTGAATCACACATTTAGACTAGATGGAGTTAACACTTATATACAGAACATTCCACCCAAAACAACAGAATAAACATTCTTTTCAAGTACACATAGAACATTCTCCAGGACAGATCACATGTTAGGTCACAAGGTAAGTTTCAATAAATTTAAGAAGACCGAAATCATATCAAGCACCTTTTCCTACCATTAAAAAGAGAGAGAGAAAGAAGAAAAAACACAACCACATCAAGGTTAAGCAACATGCTACTAAGTGTCCAATTGGTCATTAAGGAAATCAAAGAGAAAATAAAAACATACATGAAGACAAAGGAAAATGGGTCTAAAATCTTTGGGACACAGCAAAAGCATTTCCAAAATAGAAGGTTGTAGTGACATATGCCTACCTCAAACTAAACCAAACAAACAGAAAACACTCATACACACAAAAATAAGAAAATTTTCAAATAGTCAATCTAACCTTACAACTAAAGGAACTAGGAAAAAAGTAAAAACAAAGCTCAAAGTTAGTAGAAGAAAGGAAATAATGATGATCAGAGTAGAAACAAATGAACTCAGAGAGAAAGAAAGAAGGAAGGAGGGAAAGGGAGGAAGGGAGAGAGAAGGAGAGAGAGGAAGGAAGGAAGGGAGAGAGAGAGAGAGAAAAGGAGAGAGAAATAAAAAGAAATGAAAAGATCAATTAAACCTTTTCAACTGAAAAGATCAATAAAATCTCAAGCAGTTTCTTTTAACAGATAATTAAAATTTATGAAGCTTTAACCATACTCAGCAGCAAAAAAAGACAGAGGACCCACCCAAATAAATAAAATCAGAAATGAAAGAGAAGTAACAACTCACACCACTGAAATACAGAAGATTATAAGAAGCTACTATAAGAAATCATACGCCAACAAACTGGACAACCTAGAAGAAATGAATACATTCCTAGAAACCTACCATCTCCCAAAAGTGAATCAAGAAGAAACAGATAATCTAAACAAACAGCTTACTAGTAACAAAATTGAATCAGTATAAAATTTCTAAAAAACAAAAGCCCAGGATCAGAGGAATTCAGAATTGCATTCTTCCAGACTTTTCAGGAAGAGTTAATATTTATTCTTCTCAAACTATTGCAAAAAAATATAAACAGAAGGAAAATTTCTAAATACAAGGCCAGCATTACCCTGATATCAAAACCAGAAATGACACTACAAAAAAAAAGAAAACTAAAAGCCAATATCCCTGATGAACACAGATGTAAAAATCCCCAACAAATATTAGCAAACTGAACTCAGCAATACACTAGAAGTACCATTTATCATAATGAAGTGGCATTTGTTCTGGAGATGCAAGAATGGTTCAATACTCACAAATTAATCAACGTGATACACCATATCAACAAAATGAAGGATAAAAATCATGTAAACATCTCAATAGATAAAGAAAAAGCATTTCACAAAGTTCAGCATCCATTCATGATAAAAACTCTCAACAAAGTGGGTTTAGAGGAAACATACCTCAACATAGTTAAGGCTATCTATGAAAAACCCACAACTAACATCATATTCAATGCTGAAAAACATAGAGCTTTTGCTCTAGATTAAGAACAAAACAAAGGTGTGCACTCTCATGGCTTTTATTCAAAATAGTACTGGAAGTCCTTACCACAGCAACCAGACAAGAAAATAAATAAAAGTCATCCAACTTGGTAAGGGAGAGGCAGAACTGCCACAATTTGCAGGTGGCATATATCCACAAGAAAGCCCTCAAAAATCCACCAAAAAACAATTAGCAGTAAACTAGTGAATTTAGTAAAGTTACAGGATACAAAATTCATATACAGAAATCTGGTGCATTTCTATACATTAATGATAGAGAAACAGAAAGAGAAATTAAGAAAACAGTCCCATTTACAGTTGCACCAAAAAGAATAAAATATCCCAGAATAAACATAAGCAAGGAGGTGAAAGGCCTATACTCCAAAAACTATAAAACACTGATGAAAGATAAAACAAACAATCCTGAAATTTGTATGAAACCAGAGAAAAGCTTAAATAGCCAAAGCAATCTTGAAAAAGAAAACTAGAGGGATCACAATTCCAGACTTGAAATTATATTACAAAGTTGCAGCAATCAAAATGGTGTGGTACTGACATAAAAACAGACACATAGGTCAATGGAACAGATAGAAAACCCAGAAATAAACCACAATTATATGGTCAACTAATCTTCACAAAGAAGAAACAAATATACAACAGGAAAAAGTCTCTTCAACAAATGGTTTTGGGAAAACTGGACAGCTACATGCAAAAGAATGAAACTGGACCGCTTTCTTTCATTACACACAAAAATATACTCAAAATAGATTAAAGACCTAAATATGAGACTTGAAACTACAAAAGTCCTTAAAGAGAGCACAGACAGTAATTTCTCTGGCATTGGCCATAGCAACTTTTTTTCTAAATAAGTCTCCTGAGGCAAAGGAAATAAAAGTAAAAATAAACTATTGGGTTTACCTCAAAAGAAAATGTTTCCGCACCATGAAGGAAACAATGACACTAAAAGTCAACCAACAGAAGGAGAAGATATTTGTAAATGACACATCTGATAAAGAGTTAGTATCCAAAGCATATAAAGAACTTCTAAAACTCAACACCCCAAAAAATAAATAACCCAATTCAAAAATGGGCAGAAGACATGAATAGACATTTTTACAAAGAAGACATATAGATGGCCAACAGACACATGAAGAGATGCTCAACATCACTCATCATTAGGGAAATACAAATCAAAACTAAAATGAGGTATCTCACACCTGTCAAGATGATTAAAATCAACAAGATAAGAAACAACATGTGTTGACAAGAAGGTGGAGGAAAAAAAGACCAAATGTGAGACCTCATGTACTGTTGATGGGAATACAAACTGGTGCAGCCATTGGTGCAGCCATTGTGGAAAACAGTCTGGAGTTTCCTTAACAAGTTAAAAAAAGAACTATTCTATGATAGGAATTGCACTACTGGGTATTTACCCCAAAAGTACAAAAACAGCTATTCAAAGCAATACATGCCTATGTTTATTGCATTATATGCAGTAGCCAAAGTATAAAAAGTAATCCAAGTGTTCAACAATAGATGAATAGATAAAGAAGATGTGATATATATAACCACGAAATACTATTCAGCCATAAAAAGAAATGAAATCTTGTTACTTGCGACAACATGGATGGAGCTAAAGAGTATACTGCTAAGAAATAAGTCAGTCAGAGAAAAACAGATACCACGTTTTAACTCATATGTGGACTTTAAGAAACAAAACAATGAGCAAAGGAAAAAGATAAAGAACAAAAGAAAAAGAAAAGAAAAAAACCAAGATACAGACTCTTACCTATAGAAAACAAACTGATGGCTATCAAAAGGGAGGTAGGTAAATGGATGCTTGAAATAGGTGATGGAGATTAAGACGACACTTATTATGAGCACTGAGTAATGCACAGAATTCTTAAGTCACTGTATCATACACCTGAAACTAACATAATACTAGATGTTAACTGTACTAGAATTAAAATAAAAAACTTAATGAAAAATTGATGGAAGAAATTGAAGATGTCACAGACAGACAGATATTCCATGTTACAGATTGGAAGAATTAATGTCATTAAAATGTCCATATTAATGAAAGCAATTAGATTTAACAGAATTCCTATAAAAACACCAATATCATTTTTCAGAGAACTACAGTAAATAGTACTAAAATATGTACAGAACCACAAAGACTGAATAGGTATGGCAATCTTGAGAAAGAAGGATGAAACCTGAAGGTATTACAATCCCAGATTTCAAGACATACTACCAAGTTATAGGAATAAAAACATTATGGTATTGGCACAAAAATAGACACATAGATGAAAGGTACACTATAGAGAGCTCAGAAATAAACCTATGATTATATGGTTAATTAATCTACAATAAAGAAGGCAAGAATGTGCAATGGAGAAAAGGGTGTCTTCAACAAATGGTTTGGGAAAACTAGATAGCTACATGCAAAAGAATGAAACTAGATTCTTACTTCATATACAAAAATAAATTCAAAATGAATTAAAAACCTAACTATAAGACAGACCCACAGTCATAAAACTCCTAAAAGAAAACATACACCGTAATCTTGGACATAAACTTCAGCAACATTTTTCTAGATATGTCTCCTAAGGCAAGGGAAACAAAAGCAAAGCTAAACTATTGGGACTTCACCAAAATAAAAAGCTCTTGCATAGCTTAGGAAACCACCAACAAAATCACATGGGAACCTACTAAATGAGAGAAGATATTTGCAGATAATGTATCTGATAAGACACTAATATCCCAACTATATAAAGAATATATACAACTGAACACCAAAAAACCAATAATCCAACTAAGAAATGGGCAGAGGATCTGAGTAGATGTTTTTCCAAAGAAAATATACAGATGGCCAACAGACACATGAAAAGATGCTCATCATCAGAGAAGTTCAAATCAATGCCACAATAAGATAGCACCCGTGGGAGTGGCTAGAATAAAAAGACAAGAAATAGGGGCACCTGGGTGACTCAGTCAGTTGAGCATCTACCTCTTGGGTGCAGCTCAGGTCATGATCTCATGGTTTGTGAGATTGAGCCCCACATGGTACTCCATGCTCAGCAGGGAGTCTGTTTGAAGATTCTCTCTCTCTGCCCATCCCCCATTCATGCACTTGTGCTTTCTCTCTAAAATCACTAAATCTTAAAAACAAACAAACAAAACGAAACAAAAAAAAACAAGAAATAAGATTGAAGATGTGGACAAAAGGAACACTTGGTAGGAATGTAAATTGGCATAACCATTGTAGAAAACAGTATGGAGGTGTCTCAAAAATGAAAAATAGAAATCCCATATGATCCAATAATTTCACTGCTAGGCATTTACCCCAAAGAAAGAAAAACACTAATTCAAAAAGCTATACATACCCCTATGTTTATTATTGCAACATCATTTATAATAATCATTTATAGAGAACAAATAATCATTTATAATAGAAGCAACCTTAGTGCCCATCAATAGATGAATGGATAAAAAAGATGTTCTATATACACAATGGAATATTAGTCATAAAAAGGAATGAAATCATGCATTTTCAGCAACATGGATGGACCTAGAGGGTTATTATGCTAAGTGAAATAAGAGAAAGATAAATACCATATGATTTCATGTATACGTGGAATAAAAAATAAAGCAAAACAAACAAAAAAAACCAGAAACAGAGCCACAGAAATAGAGAACTGGTGGTTGCCAGAAGGAGGGGGTGGGGGATGGGCAAATTAGGTAAGGGAGGCAGGAGAGACAAACTTCCAGTTACAGAATGACCAAGTCACAGGGGAAAAGGTAGAGCATAGGCAATATAGTCAATGATACTGTAGCAGTACTATATGCGGAGAGATGGTAACTACACTTGTGGTGAGCATAGCATAGCATACAGACTTCTCAAATCACTATGGAGTGCACCTGAAACTAACAGAAGATTGTGTGCCAACTACAATTCATTAAAAACAAAACAAAACAAAACAAAAAACAAAAACGTGCTGTTTGTATGCTTTTGGTAAGGTTTCTGGTCAAAAGGGTAGTAGTAGTAAATTTTTTGGTGGGTCAAAAGTTCTGTATGGATTTTCAACTCTGCAAGGGCTGGGAACCCCTACTCCTTCACTGTTCAACGGTCAGCTGTATTGGTGGGGGTCAGATAAATACCATGCACGGTGCCAGGTGCTTACTCACATATTATCTCACTGTCAACATTTTATTTTATTGCAGGTGAATTTTAAGTAGCTTTAAAAAAATGATTCTAAAGGAAGCATATGATTATAGAAGCAATACAACATGTTGAAATTTCGAAGCTGTACATGGAGGCTGTGTGAGAAAGACCTTAGTCCTGCTCTCATCCAGCCCAGCCCAGCCCACTCCAGAGGGTCAGGAAATGTGAGCTGAGGTCATAGGGGTCATCTTTTTGCCCAAAAGAGACTTCAGAGATTTGCTTTGGTGTTAATAATGATCTTTAGTGTATTGAAGTTATAGATCAGAAAAGCTACTTCTTTCCTTCTACTTTTAAGTTCAACCCAAATTCTATTCTTTTCATAAACTTAGCAAATTTTATCACTTTTAAGGGAATTTTGAATGTCTGTCTCCTCTTGCAAACTAAATGAAATGCTTTAAAATATCTGAAAGAGCAATTATAAATTTGGCTTATTCCATTTCCTCTTTAAGTACTCCGGTTTTCTGACCAGCTGTGGTCAAGAGGCCACAAGCGGGGGAGTTGCAAATTCTACTCTTCCATGTTCTTCTCTTCCGAAGATAACTTTCACAAAGACATTTAGGCCATGTCCTCTCTTGTTACCCTTTGTTACTGACAGACTGAATATGGAGTGGAAAATTGAGAGACCGTATATAGAAATAGAACCCTGACCCACAACCTGTAGCAATCAGCTCAGGAGACCAACCCCTTAACTGCACTAGCCAGACCAGAAGGCCAGCCAGACTTGTAGGAAGTCGGGCCATTTCTCTCTAGTGATAGTCCAGGAAGCCAAACAATAACCCCTAAAACAGTCAGCCCCACAGGGCAGGGGCTTGATTAATAACTGACAGCATCTCTAATTTTTACCCCTCCATCCAACTTAGGATCAATCACAGAAAGCCAAACATGCACCCTGACCAATCATAGAGGACGCCCCCCTTCTACGTAGCTTGCCTCCAGCTTCCCCATGTCAACAGCCTCCAACTAGATCACACCTGGACTCTTCCCATTTTTCCACTAGAAAGCTTCCTCACTCCTATTTCTACCATTGAGTCTTAGCCAAAATGCACTGGACAGTGGCTGATTCCTTTACTATAGCAAGCTCTGAATAAATAGTTTTACTTGCTTTCATTTGGTTGATCTTTATTTTCACTGAGTTACTTAACCTCTGTAGCCTCTAGCTTCCTGATCCATTAAATGGGGCTATTTGTTCCTACTGGGTAGTGTCACTTTGGAGTTCCTAATGTCTCAGACTAAATTCAGTGTGCTAGGCAACATAAGAAACCACAGCTGAACCCAAGGCATCTACTTTGAGGTGTGGGTTTCAATGATTAGGGGAGAAAAGGTCATATCAAAACAAACATAGATATATTTTGGAACTGAATGTAAAATGTAAAGGAATTCATAATATAAAATAACAAAATTCAAAGGAATTGCCTGCTTATGTTGAACGGCTTCATCTAGACCCCCCAGATTATGACTTTCCTTTCTCTCTTCATTGGAACTTGGGTGGAAAAGTCTGAGAAATGTTGATGTATGTTAAAAGCAGTTGATGTATGTCAGCCTTGAGATTCTAGAACAGTGATTCTCAAAGTGTGGTCTAGGTTCCCTTGGGAGAGTTTGAGACCTTTTCAGGAGGTCTGCAAAGGCAAAACTATTTTCATAATAATGTGAAGACATTATCTGCATTCTCTCTCTCATTTCCTCGGTGTGGAATGGGGTTTCCAGAAGCTACACAACATTCCATGTGGCCCCAGGTTGAACACAGAAGCCATTATGAGCATCCAGCTGCTTTCTATTAAGTCAGACATTAAAAATATAAAACGATGTGCTCTTCTCACTTTATTTTGAAAAATATAGTTATTTTTCATTAAAACATGCAGTGGGTTTATTGTTTTAAAATTAAGGACATTTTTTAATTTCTCAGTTTTATTTTCCAATACTCTAAATATTACTAGATAGGACTCATACAAACAAAAGTTTTTCAGGGTTTTCAATACTGTTTGAAGAGTATGAAGGGGTTTGGTGGGCAGAAAGTATAAAAATCACTGCTTTATAACAGTAAAAAATTTGAACCAGAGCAAACCATGGCATTCACATTTAACGTGGACAATATGTCTCCAAGTATGAGGGGTTGGGCAGAAAGACCAGTGCAAACTTTCCACTCTCAGTGCATGTGAAATTCATCTTCCGGTCGATGTTAATGACTTTCACTGAAGCTCAGGACCAACACAAGGCCTGCACTGGTGCTTCTTCTCACACAAAGCCCTCATCCCGGACTGATGCCTGCTAGCTCTTGATCTTTATTTCCCAGCTGTCTGCCCCAGGTTACACAGTTTGATGAGGACTTCTGCAGCCTCTTCCGTGTATCCTGCTACATTGAGCATAGATTTGTGTATATACGTTGGATTCCAGGGTCTCACTTAGAAATTCTGGAGTCTCAAGGGAGGAAATAAGACCATTAATATTAATGAACTAGTATGCAGAAAATGGTCAGAACTACAAATCTTGATGCTGTTTAGAGCCCCACTCTAAAAACACGGTGTACAATGGACCTGCACACCATATGCAGGAAGCAATTTCATGAAAGATATTTCCTTTAGATAAAGAGGACAGTATATTTATTCATTACCATGTCTGTAGCAGGCCTGGCAGAGAGTAGATGTTCAACAAACAGTTATTGACTGAATGAATAAATAAGTGAATTAATGTATTAACCTTCCCTGAGATCAGATTCTTCTGGCCAAGAGACTTAGAAAGCATACCCAGGAAAATAAAATAGGGTGAAAATAGAAATGACAGTTGACTGTGTAAGTTATTAAATCAAGATGGGTAGAGCTAGAGATGTTGGCTTCATACAATGGTTGAATGGGTGGAAGTCCTGAGTGTAAACGGAGAGAAAATATTTTTACTATAGACGCTGGTACTTCCCCAGACACTTGCCAGCTCTCTGCTGGCCACCATCCACCAGCCTACCACTGAAATGAGGCATAGTCCAATACAGAACTACGGCTGCCTTATGAGGTGAGGTGACACCAAAGATTTTTTTACAGGACATACAGAAGCCAATGTGAAAGGCCAGTGAAGTGGATCTGGGAAGCTATCAATCTCCATATACAAATGCTGCATTGGGCAAACTCCTGAACTCATCTGCCGTGTGGTTCCCATGACTGATTCCCACTTGGTACCTCCAACTGGAGACAGATTCAACCAGAAGGCAGCCTGAGCAAGGCTATCATGATATTAGCACCTTGTTATTCCCTATTCATAGGAAAATGGTAAAGGAGAGTTTTCTGGGCATGTGAACATTTGAATTTGGGCTTTTAAACAAACTCTCAAAGGCAAATGCTGACTCTCATTTCTGTTCAGGCTAACTGGAAACAGTAAGTACCAGGGTATGCAAGATATGATTTTGCTGTCATATTTGACTTTGGTTTGTTCATGACATTGGACTTTTGAAAGATCCAACTTTTGACTTTGCTGACTCATTTTATTATGTCTTTATTTTATATTCAATATATCATTTTGATTGTGATTTTCTTTGGATTTAGTCTTTATTTTTCTCTGGTTTCTTTGGCTCCCTGCTGAGCAGAGAGCCCGTTGTGGGGCTCGATCCCAGGACCCTGAGATCATGACCTAAGCCAAAGGCAGAGGCTTAACCCACTGAGTCACCCAGGTGCCCCTCTATCTAATTTCTTAACTTAGATTCATTTCACAATTCACTCAACAAATTGTGTCTATTGTTTGACAGGCATTGTTTTAAATACTGGTGAGAGAGTAGTGTTCCTCGGCTCACTAATTTTTTAATACTGGTATTTAAAACCATGAATTTCTCTGGCTTGATTAGGGGATATCTCCCCCTTCATGAATCTAGTGGGCAAAGACTGGAAGAAGTAGCTGCTTTTTTAAAATGCTCAGTTTCACCAAAAATCCCAAGGCAGGAAAGTAACATCACCAGAAAATATCAATAATTAAACAGCTATCCATGGACAAAACCAGCACTGGGTGAGTTCTGGAATCCATTAAAGTAACTTCAACAACCCAGTGGAACAAAAATCCTAATACCTGCACAAAAAGTGAAGGAAGACAGTGACATTTTGTTCATATCATTCCATCCCCCAAGCCAGCATTACTCAATGCCAAGAAGGAATTTCACAACTAGAAATAGTTTCCCTCACTAAGAAAGGCAGAAGGTGCTTTTGAAGGACAACATGAAGGTCCCACTTTAGTTTTACCCCCACAAAGATGGTGTATAGAAAGGGCTATAAGGGACAGCTAGGAGCAAGGAAGAAAATAAGCAGCAGTCACACCAAGGGAGTGATCACAATTCACAGTGACTTTCTTTATGGATAAACCCAGAAGCTTTCAACATAGAAGAAGGAACCAATGGCCAGCATTTCTGCTGTGAGCCTCCTGCAGATTTCACCAGTTTTCTCCCCACAGGTGTTTGGATTCAATGATGCCAATCAACTGAGTCCTTCTCTGCTCCTTTCCCCTGTCCAGGCCTCTGCAGCTACTGGAATGCTGAACACCAGCCTAGAACCCGCTGGCTGACCTCCACCACCAAGAGGACCCCTGAGGCTAGCCCCTCCAGCTATACTCTTGCACACTGCTGACCTGATGCACATCACTGGCCTCCACTGCAATGCATATGCCCAGGAAGAGATTACACAATCAGAGGACAGCACAAATAGCACAGCTGCCCATGAACCCTTCCTTGGCTCTGACCCTTGTTGCCTGGTCTGGCACCTATCACTATGTGTATATCTGCAACCTATCCCTGAAACTTTATAGACACCAACAGCTGGTTCCCCACGGCTGAGTATGTGTACACTGCTGGCTTTAGCCATGGCTGATGTCTGTCCTCACTGAGAATTCCAACAGTCCTTGCAGCCACTGAGGACCAACAACAGTACTTGCCAATGATGACACAGTTGTCAAAGCTATAGACCCCAATGGCTTGAGCCAAAAACCACAACAAACCTCCCTAGACCCAGTGCTACCATATACCCCTGCATTTCACACCCTGCACCACTAAACCTGGGATCATAACACTTCAGTGTGCCCTCACATGCAAAGGAAGTCTTCCCTTACCCAAATCTGTCCATAAAGTCTGGAAGAGGTAGCTGCTGCTTCAAATGTGCAGGTACCTATGCAAAGGTATGGGAATTACAAAGAATCAGGACAAAAAAAGATGACACAACCAAAAGAATACAGTAAACCTCCAGCAACTGGCCCCAAATAAGTGGGGATCCAGGAATTGCCCAACAAGACTACTAGATAATTGTCCTAAATATCTTCACAGAATTACAGGAGAATGCAGGTAAATAATTATCAATATCAAGAAAACAATCAACAAAATGAGAAGTTTAATGGAGATAATAACAACAAGAAAAAGGCAAAAAAGAACCAAACAAATTGGAACTGCAGAATATAAAAACTTAAGAAGGCTTCAGCCACAGACTTGAGAATTTCAGCAATAGACTTGACCAAGCTGAAGAATAAATGAGGGCCAAGACAGATCAACTGAAATTATCCAAATCAGAGGAGCAAAAAGAAAAAATGTGGGAAAAAGGAAAGCCTATGTGATTGATAGCACACCATCAAAACACCAATTTGAGAATTAACAGAACCCCAGAAGAGAAATAAAGAGAGAGAGAAGTAGTAAGTGCTTATTTAAAGCAATAATGGCTGAGAACTTCCTAAATCTGGAGAGAGATTTGGATATCCAAGCCCATGAAGGTCTTAGGTAACCAAACAAGATCAAGTTAAAGAGATCCACTCCAACATGGAGGTTCCTCAAAATGTTGAAAATAGAACTGCCCTATGACCCAGCAATTGCACTACTGGGTATTTACCCTAAAGATACAAATGTAGTGATCCAAAGGGGCACGTGCACCCGAATGTTTATAGCAGCAATATCCACAATAGCAAACTATGGAAAGAACCTAAATGTCCATCAACAGATGAATGGATAAAGAAGATGTGGTATATATACACAATGGAATACTATGCAGCCATCAAAAGAAATGAAATCTTGCCATTTGCGACAACATGGATGGAACTAGAGCGTATCATGCTTAGCGAAATAAGTCAAGCAGAGAAAGACAACTATCATATGATCTCCCTGATATGAGGAAGTGGTGATGCAACATGGGGGCTTAAGTGGGTAGGAGAAGAATCAATGAAACAAGATGGGATTGGGAGGGAGACAAACCATAAGTGACTCTTAATCTCACAAAACAAACTGAGGGTTGCTGGGGGGAGGGGGGGTGGGAGAAGGGGGTGGGGTATGGACATTGGGGAGGGTATGTGTTTGGTGAGTGCTGTGAAGTGTGTAAATCTGGCGATTCACAGACCTGTACCCCTGGGGATAAAAATATATGTTTATAAAAAATTAAAAATTAAAAAAAAAAGATCTACTCCAAGACTTATTATAATAAAAATGTCAAAAATCAAAGACAAAGGGAGAATCTTTAAAGAAGCAAGAGAAGAAATAACTTATAACTCACAAAGGAAACCCCATAGGTTATCAGATGTTTTCTCAGCAGAAATTTTACAGTTCAGGAGAGAGTGGGATGATATATTTAAGGTACTAAAAGGAAAAAAACAAAATCACTAACCAAGAATACTTCACAGAGTATTCTTCAGAAATGAAGGAATGATAAAAACTTTCAAAAACAAACAAAAGCTGAGGGACTTCATCACCATTAGACCTGCCTTACAAGAAATGCTGAAAGGAATTCTTCAAGCTGAGATGAAAATACACTGATCAGTAAAATGAAAACATGTGAATAAATATACACAAGAGGTAAGTATATAGTCAGATTCAGAATACTCAAATACTGTAATATGATGGAGTGTTAACCACTTGAGTATTAACATTAAAGGACAGAGCATTAAGAATAATGACAGTGACAATAATTTGATAGATACACAATATAAAAAAGGAAAATTGTGACATCAAAATGTAAAAGGAGGGGAAATAAAAGGGTAGAGATTTATATGCAACTGAAGTTTTTAGTGTAAACTGTTAAATCTATCAGATGTTATATGTAAAACACAGAGTATGCACAAGACAAAAACCTACAGTATATTCTCAAAAGATAAAGGGAAAGGAATCAAAGCATACAACTACAGAAAATCATAATTCCAAAAGGAAGGCAGTCCCCCCCCCCCCCAAAAAGCTGGAGTGGCGATACTTTTATCAGACAAAACAGACTTTAAAACAAATACCGGAACAAGAGACACAGAAGAGCATCATAATGATAAAGGGATTAATCTAAGCAGGGGCTGTAATAATTATAAATATCTACGCACTCAACTTAGGTACACCTAAATACATAAAGCATTATAGACAAAGGGAGAAGTTGGCAGTAATACAATAACAGTAAGAGACTGGAATCCTCCTTTTACATCAATGGATATACCACCAATGCAGAAAATTAATAAGGAAATAGTAGCTTTGAATGACACAGTAGATCAGATGGAGTTAACAGATAAATATAGAGCATTCCATCCCAAAACAGCAGAATAGAATGTTCTCCAAGAAAGGTCACATAGTAGGCCATAAAAAAAGCTTCAATAAATTTAAGACTGAAATCATATCAAGCATGTTTTCTGACCACAAAAATATGAAACTAGAAATCAATTGCAAGAAAAAAAAATCGGAAAATAAAAACACAACTGCAGGCTAAACAATATGTTACTAAACAACCAATGGATTAGCAGAGAAATCAAAGATGAAATTAAAAAATACCTGGAGGCAAATGAAAATGGAATATGATGTCCAAATCCTTTGGAATGTAGCAAAGGGAGTTTTAAAAGGGAATGTATGGTGATATCGGCCCACTTCAAGAAACAAGAAAAATCTCAAATAATAACAATCAAATCTGACACTTAAAAGAGCCAGAAAAAGAACTAAAATGCAATGTTAGTAGAAAATGAAAATTATAAAGATCAGAGTAGAAATAAATGGAGACAAAAGAAAAATTGACGAAACCAAGAGTCAGTTCTTTGAAAACATAAACAAAATGGATAACCTTTTAACCAGCTTCATCAAGAAAAAGAGAGGACTCTAAATAAAATCAGAAATGAAAGAAAAGTAACAACCAAAACCACACAAATGTCAAGAATTATAAGAGATTACTACAAAAAAATTAAGACAAGGAATTGGACAACCTAGACAAATGGAAAAATTCCTAGAAACATTCCATCTTTGAAAACTGAATCAGGAAGAAATGGAAAATATGGACAAAGAGATTACTAGTAAAAAAAAAAATTAATTGGTTATGGAAAGCAGCTCAATGAACAAAAGTCCAGGACCAGATGGCTTTATAGGTGAGCTCTACCAAATATTTTAAAAAGAGTTAATATTTATTCTTCTCAAAATAGTCCCAAAAATAGAAGAAAAATTTCCAAATTCATTCTATGAAGCCAGCCAAAACCAAAGACGCTACCAAAAAAAAAAAAAAAAAAAAAAAAAGAAAGAAAACTACAAGTCAGTATTGGTAAACACAAATGCAAAAATCCTCAATAAAATGTTAGCAAACCAAATTCAATAATACATTAAAGGGATCATTTACCACAATTAAGTGGAATTTATTCTGGGGATCAAAGGATGATTCAATATCTGTAATATCATTGTGGCATATCACACTAAAAAATGAAAAGCAAAAATCATATGATCTCAATAGATGCAGAAAAGCATTTGACAAAATCCAATATATTGTTAATAAAGCTCTCAACAAAGTGGGTTTGGAGGAAATATACCTCAACACAATAAAGGCTGTACATGAAAAAACAACAACAACAACAACAACACAGCTAATATCATATTCAGTGGTGAAAAACAGCTTTCCCTTTGAGATCAGGACCAGCACAAAGGTGTACATTCTCATCACCTTTATTCAAGATAGTGCTGCAAGTCCTAGGGGTGCCTGGGTGGCTCAGTGGGTTAAAGCCTTCACCTCAGGCTTTCTGCTCAGCAGGGTGCCTGCTTCCCTTCCTCTCTCTCTCTGCCTGCCTTTCTGCCTACTTGTGATCTCTGTCAAATAAATTTTAAAAATCTTAAAAAAAAAAAAATAGAGCTGCAAGTCCTAGCCATAGCAATGAGACAAGAAAGAAAAGGTATTCAAATTGGTAAAGAAGAAGTAAAATTTCCAGTATTTGCAGATGACATGTTACTATACCTGGAAAACCCTAAGGACTCCACCAAAAAAGCAATTAATGGTAACAATGAATTCAGTAAGATTACAGGACACAAAACCAATATACAGAAATATGTTGCATTTCTACACACTAATAATGAAGCAGCAGAAAGAGAAATTTTAAAAAACAGTCCCATCTGCAATTGCACAAAAAATAATAAAATATCTTGGCATAAACTTAACCAATGAGGTGATAGACCTGTCTTCTGAAAACTATAAAACACTGATGAAAGAAATCAAAGACATCACAGATATTTCATGCTGAAGGATTGAGACAACAAATATTGTTAACATGTTCATATTACTCAAAGCAATCTACAGATTTGATGCAATCCCTATCAGAATACCAATAGCATTTTTCACAGAACTAGAAAAAAAATATAAAATGTTATCAAACCACAAAAGATCCTGAATAGCAAAAGCAATCTATCTTTATAAAAAAGAATAAAGCAAAAACAAAATCACAGTCACAGATTTCAAGATATTCTACAAAGCTACAGTAATCAAATTAGCAAATTACTGACACAAAAATAGGCACATAGATGAATGGAACAGAATACAGAGCCCAGAAATAAACCCATGATTTTATGGTCAATTAATCTTTGACAAAGGAGGCAAGAACATACAATGGGAAAAAGATAATCTCTTCAACAAATGGTGCTGGGAAAACAGGATAGCAACATGCAAACGAATAAAACTAGACCACTTTCTTACTCCACATACAAAAATAAATTCAAAATGGATTTAATACTTAATGTGAGACAGACCTGGAGCCATAAAACTCCTAAAAGAAAATAAACAGAGTAATCTCAGACATCAACCTTGGCAACATTTTTGAGATATGTTTTTCTAAATAAACTATTGGAATTTCACTAAAATAAAGAGCTCTTGCACAACTAAGGGAACCATCAATAAAACAATGTGGAAACCTACTGAATGGGAGAAGATATTTGTAAATTATATGTCCAATAAAGGGTTAATACCCAAAATATATAAAGAATGTATACAATTGAACACCATAAAACAAATAATCCCATTAAGAAATGGGCAGAGGATCTGAATAGACATTTTTCCAAGGAAGACATCAGATGGTCAACAGACACATGAAAAGATAACATCACTAGGGAAATGCAAATCAAAACCACAATGAGATATCATCTCGCATTGGTTAGAATGGATAGGATCAAAAAAGACAAGAACTAGCAAGTGTTGGTAAAGATATGGACAAAAGAGAACTTTCAGTGGGAATGTAAATTGGTGAAATCACTGTGGAAAACAATATGGAGGGTCCTCAAAAAATTAAAAATAGAATTACCATGATTCAGTAATACCTCTACTAGGTATTCACCCAAAGAAAACACAAACCCTAATGCAAAATGCTACACACAATCTTGTGCTCTTTGCAGCATTATTTACAACAGCCAAGATATGGAATCAACCTAAGTGTTGTAGGTTAATGGATAAAGAAGATGTGCTATAGGGGTGCCTGGGTGGCTCAGTGGGTTAAAGCCTCTGCCTTCAGCTCAGGTCATGATCCTGGGGTCCTGGGATCGAGCCCCACATCGGGCTCTCTGCTCCACAGGGAGCCTTCTTCCTCCCCCCTCTCTCTGCCTACCTCTCTGCCTACTTGTGATCCCTCTCTCAAATAAATAAAATCTTAAAAAAAAAACAAACCCACAAGATGTGCTATATATGTACGCAACTGAATATTGCTCAGTCATAAAAAGGAATGAGATCTTCTCATTTTCCTCAACATAGATAAACCCAGGGGGTGTTTGGTTAAGTGAAAGAAGTCAGATAGAGAAAGACAAATACTGTATGATTTCATGTATATGTGAAATCTAATAAAACAGAACAGACAAAACCAGAAACAAACTCAAATAGAGAGAAGAAATGTGATTGTTAAAGGGGAGGGGAGTAGAGGGAATAGGTGAAATAGGTGAAGGGAGTTAAAAGGTAAAAGCTTACAGTTATAAAATAAGTCAGTCACAGGTATTAAAAGCACAGTATTGGGAATATAGTCAATAATACTGTAATAATGCTATATAATGACAGATGGTAACTCCATATATCATGGTGAATATTACATAGGTATAGAATTATTAGATCACTATGTTGTATACCTGAAACTAATAAAACATTGCATATTAACTATATTTCAGTAATAAAATTAAAAACAAAAAAAAGGCAGGAAAAGAAGAAAGAAACACTACTCAAAGAAAACCACCCAAAGCCACCTATAAATTCAAGGCAATGCCTATCAAAATTTTGACACCTGGTGGTGGGTATTATGGAGGGCACATATTGCATGGAGCACTGGGTATGGTGCATAAACAAAGAATGCTGGAACACTGAAAATAAATAAAATGAAAAAAAAATTAAATTAAATTTTTAAAAATTTCAATGACATTTTTCATAGAAGTAGAAAAAACTATCCTTGAATTTGTATGGAATTACAAAAGACCTCAAATAGCCAAAATAATCTTGAAAAAGAACAAAGTTGGGGACATCACACTTACTAATTTCAAACTATACTACAAAGCTACATTAATCCAATGTTGGCCCTGGAATAAAAATGGACACATAGACAAATGAAAGAGAATTGAGAACCCAGAAATAAGCCTTTGCATGTACAGCCAACTAATATTTGACAAGGGAGCCAAGACACTCAATGGGGAAAGAATAGTTTCTTCATGACTGATGCTGGGAAAACTGGAAATCATGCTCCGAAGAATGAAACTAGACCCCTGTTTATACCACTCACAAAAATTAACTCTAAAGGAATTAAAGATGTAAACATAACAACTGAAACAATAAAAGTCTTAGAAGATGATAGGGAAGAAGCTCCTGGATATTGGTGTTGACCATAATTTTTTGAATATGAAACCAAAAGTGCAAACAACAAAAGCAAAAATTATAAGTGGGACTACATCAAACTTATAAAATTTCTGCAGTCAAGACACTATTATCAAAATAAAAAGGCAACCTATGTAATGGGAAGAAATATTTGAAATCATATATCTGATAAGGGGTTAATATCCAAAATACTCAATAGAAAACAAACAGTGCAATTTAAAAATGGATAGAGGATCTGAATATTTTTGCGAAGAAGAAATACAAATGGTCAGTAGGCACTTAACATCACTAATCATCATAGGAATGTTAATTAAAACCAAATGAGAGATCACCTCACACCTGTTAAAAGGTTATCATCAAAATACCATAACTAACAAGTCTTGATCAGGATCTGGAGAAAAGAGAGCCCCTGTGCACTACTGGTATGAATGTAAATTCTTGCAATCACTATGGAAAACAGTATGGAAGTTTCTCCAAAGTTAAAAATAGAACTACAATATGGTCCAGCAACTCAACTTCTGGATATACATCCAAAAAATATTAAAACAGGATCTCAAAGAGCTATCTGCATTGCCATGTTCATTGCAGCATTATTCACAATAGCCAATATATGGAAACAACCTTTGTCTACAAATGAATGGATAAAGAGAATGTGATGTAGAAATACAGTGGAATATTACTCAGCCATGAGAAAATAAATCTAGTCATTTGTGACAACTTAGATGAAATTTGAGGGCATTATGTTAAATTAATTCAGAGAAAGACAAATACTATAAAACATCACTTATCCATGGAACCTAAAAAAAAAAAAAAAAAAAAAAAAAGCAAACTTGGAAACAGAGTAAAATGGTGGTTATCAAAAGCTGGGGATGGGGGAGATGAGGAGATGCTGGTTAAAGAGTATACACTTCTGTCATAAGATGAATAAATTCTAGAGATCTAACATACACCATGGTGATTAGAGTTAATAATACTGTATCATGATACTTGAGAGTTGTTAAGAAAATAGGTCTTAAATGCTCTCAACATAAAAGAGAAATGGCAATTATGTTAGCATGATGGAAGTGTTAGCAAATACTGTGATAGTAATCATTTTGCAATATATTAGCAGATCAAATCACCACATTGTATATACCTTAAACTTACATAATGTTGTATGTTAATTATATCTCAATACAACTGGGAAAAAAGATGTCTCTAGAGGTTGGCTGGGAAGACAGCAGAGTAGGAAGAGCCTAAGCTCACATCCTCCTAAATACAACTGGGTAATGTCCATTCCAGCATAAATAACCAAGAAAATGACCTGAAGACTGATGGAATAAACTTCCCAACTAAATGAAGAGAAGGAAGCTACACTGAAGGAGGTGGGAAGGGCAAAGACATAGCCATATTTCATCTGCAGTGGGGAGGGAACCTGTGGCACAGAGAGGGCAGAAAACAAAGTTTTTTTTTTACTAGGGAGACCATGAACAGGAAAAGGAATCTCCATAATATTTGCCTTTGAAGGTGAGAGAGGCTGAATTCCATGAATTCTCAAAACCAGTAAGATTTAAAGTCTGAAATTTAACAAATCAGTGGGCTCGGCTCTAGAAGAGCCCTGAAGTATTAGGAAGTGGAGTCTCCACCCTTAAAGAGACAGCATGGCAAACTGTGCAGATACAGCACAGAACTAGCAGTTTGAAAAAACTCTGGGGGGCAGATGTGAGGGAGAGTGATTTACTCATCTTGGAGCATGGCCCAGAGAGAGACAGGGATCATGGGGAGACTCCTCCAGGAACAAAGGAGCTAGCAGGTGCCATTTCCCTCCTCTATTTCCCCAGCATAAACAATGGCCATCTGTGGGAACCAGCACAGCTCCAACACTGCTTATATAACTTGCTTGCACCCTCCCCCAACCTGTGCTTCCCAGTCATGCTTGCCTCAGTCCTGGTGCTGTGGGCCTCTCCTCCAAAGACCTCGGCAAACCCTGTCAAGACCCGCACATTTTGGGGACCTTAGTTCCAGCAGGGGCAGGTCTTGCTTCACTGTCAGACCACTGCACACCTTCTGTTCACAACAGGCAAAGAGAACCTCTGCTGACAACTTTTCTGAAGGAAAACAAAGCCAAGACTCAATAGCAGAGCACACACAACACACATAGGAAATACTCGCTGAAGCATCAGGCCTATGGGAACAGGGGACACTGCACTGTAGGGTACTATTTCATAAGGCTACCATTAAAAACAAGAGAAGTAGCTAACTTTCCTAACACACAGAAATAGTCACAGGTATTCAGACAAAATGAGGAGACAGGAATATGTCCCAAATGAAATAAAAGGACCAAACCACAGCAAGAGACCAAAGCAAAATCAATATAAGTAATATGCACAATAGAGAATGTAACATAATTATACTCATTAGATAAAGATACTCACTGGATTTAAGAAAAGAGTGGAGGAACTCAGTGAGACCCTTAACAAAGAGATTTTTTTTAAAAAAACTACCAATCAGAGATCAAGAACACAATAAATGAAATTAAAAATACACTTGACAGAATAAATGGCAGGCTAGATGAAGCAGAGGGACAAATTAATGACCTAGAAGACAGTAATGACTAGAAGACAGTAATGACTTCAGTAACCAAGCTGAGCAAAGGAAAGGAAAGAAAATTATGCAAATTGAGAATAGTCTTAGGGAACTCAGTGACTCCATCAAGTGTAATATCTGCATTATAGATATCTGAGAAGAAAAGAGAGATAAGGGTACAGAAAACTTATTTGAAGAAATAATAGTGGAAAACTTCTCTAATCTGGAGAAGAGAACAGATAACCAAATCCAGGAAGCACAGAAAGCACCCCCCACCCCAATTCAACTCAAGGAGTTCCACAGCAATACACATAGTAATTAAAATGGCAAAAAATAGTGATGAAGAAAAAAAAAGTTTAAAGCAGCAAAAGAAAAGAAGACAGTTACATACAAGGGAAACCCCTTAAGACTATAAGCAAATTTTTCAGGAGAAACCTTGTAGGCCAGAAGGGAGTGGGAGGATATAGTTAAAGTGCTGAAACAGAAAAATCTATAGCCTAGAATACCCTTTCCAGCAAGGCTGTTATTCAGAATAGAGGAGAGATAGAGTTTATCACATAAACAAAACCTAAAGGAATTCATGAGCAGTAAACCAGTCCTACCAGAAGTACTAAAGAGAACTCTTTGAGTGAAAAGAGAATAAGTAAGAGTATGAAAAGTGAAAAACACAAAAGCAATAAAAACAAATATTTCTGTAAAAATCAGTCAGGGGATTAATAACATAAAAGTATGTAAAACTTGACACTATATACCTAAAATGTAGGAGGAAATGGAATAAAGAATGGATTTAAACTTAAGTGACCATCAACTTTATATAAACTGCTATATGCAGAAGATGTATATACAAACCTAATGGTAACCACAAATCAAAAACTAGCAATAAATATTCAAAGAGTAAAGAAAAAGGAATCTAAGTGTATCACTAAAGAAAGCCAACAAGAGAAGAAAGGAGCAGAGAACAATCTATAGAAACAACAACAAAACATAACAAAATGGCTACAAATACATAGCCATGAGTAATTACTCTGAAAGTAAATGTACTAAATGCTCCAATCAAAAGACATAGAGAGATAGAGCGGATTTTTTAAAAAGTGACTCATCTATATGCTGCCTTTAAGGGACTAATTTTAGACCTAAAGATACCTGGAGATTGAAAGTGAAGGGATGGAAAACACTTACAGTGCAAATGTATGTAAAAAAAAAAAAAAAACGGAGAAGCAATGTTTACATCAGATGTAATAGACTTTAAAACAAAGACTATAACAGAGACAAAAAAGAGCAATATATAATAATAGAGGTTACAATACAATAAGATATAAAAATTGTAAATATCTATACACCCAACATGGGAGTACCCAAATACATAAAATAGGTAATAACAAACAGCAGAAATAATTGACAGTATCACAACAATAGTAGGGAACTTCAACACCCCACTTACACTGATGGAAATGGAAAGATCATCCAAATGGAACTTCAACAAGGGAACAGTGGCTTTGAATGACACACTGGCCAGATGGATTTAAAAGACATATTCAGAACATTCTATCCTAAAACAGCAGAATACACATTCTTTTCAAGTACACATGGAACATTTTCCAGAGTAGATCACATGTTAGGCCACAAAACAAGTCTGCACAAATTCAAAAAGCTCAAAATCATACCAGGCATCTTTTGACCACAACATTATGGAACCAGAAATCAGCCACAGGAAAAAAGTCTGAAAAGAAGATAAACACAAAGAGGTTAAACAACATGCTATTTAACAATTAATGGGTCAACTAAGATATAAAAAAATAAAAATAAAAAGTACATGAAAACAAATGAAAATGAAAACACAATGTCCAAGATCTTTGGGATACAGCAAAGTGGTTCTAAGAAGGGAAATGTATAGTAATACAAGTCTACCTCAAGAAACAAATCTCAAACAACTTAAACTTACGCCTAAGGGAGTCAGAAAAATAACAAACAAAACCCAAATCCAGCAAAAAGAAGGAATATAAAGATTAGAACAGAAATAAATGACATAGAAACTAAAAAACAAACAATGAAACTAGGAACTGGTTTTTAAAAAGATCAGTAAAATTGATAAACCTCTAGCAAAACTCATTAAAGAGAGAGAGAGGACCTAAATAAACAAAATTATTAATGAAAGAAGAGAAATAACAACCAACACCACAGAAATAAAAACAATTATAAGAGAAAACTGAAAAACTATAGGCCAACAAACTGGACACCTTAGAAGAAATGGATAAATTCCTAAAAACATAAACTACCAAAACTGAACCAGGAAGAAATAGAAATTTGAGCAAACCAATCTCCAGCAATGAAATTGAATCATTAATCAAAAAACTCTGGAAACACACACACACACACACAAGTCCAGGAGCAGATGGCTTCACAGGAAAATTCTATAAAACATTAAAAAAAAAAGTTAATACCCATTCCTCTCAAATTACTCCAAAGAGCAGAAGAGGAAGGAAAGATTCAAAATTCATTCTATGAGGCCAGTATCACATCAATATCAAAACCAAAAAAAAAAAAAAAAAACCACACACATCACAAAATAAAAAGGAGAACCACAGGCTAATCTCTCTTGTGAATATGGAGGAAAAAAGTCCTCAGCAAAATATTTGTAACTCAAATTGAATAAATCTGACAATCGTGTGGGATTTATTCCAGGGACACAAGGGTAGTTCAATATTCACAAATCAAGCAACATGATAGGACACATCAATAAAAGGATAAAAACCACATGATAATTTCAATAGATACAGAAAAAGCATTTGACAAAGTACATCATCAATTCATGATAAAAACTCTATGCGAAGTAGATCTAGAGGGAACATACCGTAACATAACGAAGGCCTTGTATGAAAAACCTATAGCCATCATCATTATTCAACCTAATACTGATAAGCCTAGCCATGGCAATCAGACAACAAAAATAAATAAAAGGCATCCAAATCAGTAAAGAAGAACTAAAACTTCCACTATTTACAGATGACATGATACTCTATATAGAAAACCCTAAAGACTCTGTACACACACACACACACACACACACAATTTGGCAGTATCAATGAATTCAGTAAAGTTGCAGGACACAAAATCAATATACAGAAATCTGCTGCATTTCTATACACTAATAATGAAGCAGCAGAGAGAGAAGTTAAGAAAACTATCCCATTTGCAATTGCACCAAGAATACCTAGGAATAAACTTAACCAATGAGGTGAAATACCTGTATTCTGAAAACTATAAAATACTGATGAAAGAAATTGAAGATATCGCAAACAAATAGATATTTTATGCTGAGGGACTGAGACAACAAATATTGTTAGCATGTTCATATTACTCAAAACAATCTACAGATTTGTCGCAACCCCTATCAAAATACCAATAGCATTTTTCAAAGAACCAGAATAAATAATACTAAAATGTTATCAAGTCACAAAAGCTGTTGAATAATCAAAGCAATCTTTATAAAGAACAAAACTGGAGGTATCACAGTCACAAATTTCAAGACACATTACAAAACTACTGTAATGAAATTAGTTATTACTAGCACAAAAATAGACACATAGATCAATGGAACAGAATACAGAGCCCAGAAATAAATCCATGGTTATGTGATCAATTAATCTTTGACAAAGGAGGCAAGGATATCCAATGGGAAAAAGATGATCTCTTCAACAACAGTGTTAGGTAAACAGGACAACATGCATAAGAATGAAACTGGATCACTTCCTTAAGCCACACATAAACCTAAACTCAAAATAGATCAAAAATCTAAATGTGAAACCTGAAACCATAAAAATCCTACTAGAGATCACAGGTAGTAATTTCTCTGACATCAGCCACAGCAACACTGTCTCCTCAGGCAAGGGAAATAAAAGCAAAAGTAAATTATGTGACTATCACAAAATAAACAGCTCCCATACAATAAAAGAAACAATCAACAAAACAAGAAGACAACCTACTGGATTGGAGAAGATAAATGCAAATGACATATCCAATAAAGGGTTACTATCCAAAATATATGAAGAACTTCTAGAACTCAAAAACCCACGAATAATCAAAGTAAAAAATGGGTAGAACACATGAACAAACATTTCTCCAAAGAAGACATACACATGGCTAACAGACTCATGAAAAGATGCACAACATAAGGGAAATACAAATCAAAACCCCAATGAGTTATCACTTCATACCTGTCAGAATGGCTAAAATTAAAAATACAAGAGACAAGTGTTGGTGAGGATGTGGAGAAAATGAAACTTTTTGTACTGTCAGTGGGAAAGCAAACTGGTGCAGCTACTGTGGCAAACAGTATGGAGGTTTGTCAAAAAAATTAAAAATAGAATTACCATATGGTCTAGGAATTCCACTACTTGGTATTTAATGAAAGAAAATGAAAACATTAATTAACTGGAATAGATGTATGCACTTTTATGTTTATTGCAGCATTATTTATAATAGCCAAATTATGGAATCAACCCAGATACCCAGTGACAGATGAATGGATAAAGATGATGTGTGTACTCATATACACACACACATACACACAATGAAATATTACTCAGTCATAATAAAGAATGAAATCTTGCTATTTGCAACAACATGGATGGATCTAGAGGGTATAATGCCAAGTGAAATGAGTCAGAAAAAGACAAGCAAAACAAGTATCATATGATTTCACTCATATGTGGAATTTATTGAATAAAATAAAGAAGACAAAAAACCAGACTCTTAAATATAGAGAACAAACTGGTGGTTATCAGAGGGGATGAGTAAAACTGATGAAGGTGGTCAAGAATATACTTACCCTGATGAGCACTGAGTAATGTCTAGAATTGCTCAATAGCTATATTATACACCTAAAACTAATATAATAGCACATATTAATTATATTGGAAAGAATAAAAAGAGAAGAAGATAGCAAATCAATAACTAGCTGAAGGAAGAAATAATGAAGATTAGAATAGAGATAAACAAAATAGAGAGTTAAAAACCTAATGGAGAAAAATCGATGAAACCAAGAATTGACTGTTCAAAAAGATCAACAAAACAGACAAAACTTTAGCTACAATGACTAACAGAATACCTCAAAAACTAATACCAGAAATGACAAAGGGGGTATTACAGTAGACTTTACAGAAATAAAAGGGATTATGAGAGAATACTATGAACAACTATACATCAAATTCAGTATCTCAGATAAAGTGGACAAATTCCTAGAAACACACAAAACAACAACTCTCCTCAAACTCTTCCAAAAAGTTGAAGAGGAAGGAGTACTTCTAAACTCATTCTATGCATTACACTGATACCAAATCTCAACAAAAGCTATGACAAGAAAATTGCAGACCAATACCCCTGATGAATATTGCTGATAAAAACCTCAAGAAAAATACTAGCAGACAGAATTTAACAACAATTTAAAAGGACTATATACCATGCTGCAGTGAGATTTATTCCTGGAATGTAAGGATGGTTCAACAAACAAATATTAATCTACATTGATTAATGTAGATAATGTAATAAACTACATTAATAGAAAGGAACCTATGATTTTCTCAATTGATACAGAAAAGGCATTTGATGAAATTTAACACCCTTTCATGATATAAACATTCAACAAACTAGCACTATTAGGTAACTACCTCAACATAATAAAGGACCATATTCTGAAAAGTTTAGCTGAGTTAACACATTTAATGGTGAAAGACTGAGAGCTTTCCCTTTAAGATCAGGTATTAGACAAGTAGTCTATTTTCATTACTTTCATTCAACATAGTACTAGGAATCCTAGGCAGAGCAATTAGGCAAAAAATAGAAATAAAGAACATCCAAATTAGAAAGAAAGAAGTAATATTATCTCTGTTCACAAACAATGATTTTGTAGAAGACCCTAAAGTTTCCACACACAAAAATATTAGAATATGTATATTTAGCAACGTTAAAACCTACAAAATCAACACACAAAAATCAGTTGCTTTTTTATGCATTAACAATGAAAATCTGAAATAGTAATTAAGAAAATTCCATTTGCAATCACATCAAAACAAATAACATACTTGGGAATCAGTTTATCTAAGGGATGAAAGACTTGTACACTGAAAACCAGACACTACTGAAAGAAATTAAAGAGAACACCAATAACTGGAAAGACTTCCTGTGCTCACGGATTCAAGAACTTAATATTGGTAAGATGCCAATACTCCTCAAAATAATTCATGTGATCGCTATCAAAATTCTAGTGAATTTTTTTTACAGAATTAGAAAAGTCCATCCTAAAATTCATATGGAATCCCAAGGGACCACAATAGCCAAAACAATCTTGAAGAAGAACAAAGTCAGAGGTTTCATACTTCTTGATTTTAAAGGTACAGTAACAAGTCTGGTACTGGCAAAGAGACATATTAAAATCTACTTATAACCTATATGTGATAATTCAATATCAAAAGGTATTGGGTGTCTAATTTTGCTTTTATTGTATCTGTTAACATGGTCATACATAATGGTTCATTTCCTATGTGAAATTTTAACCTATGAAGTCTTATTTGGGGTTTAATCTCTAAGAATCCTTCAGAGCCTGAGTAAGAAGACAAGCCTCCATGGGGAATGTGCATTTGCTTTTGTCATGTGTTCTGGGGTCCTCTCAAATAACTTCTTGAATTCCTCAGGCTAGGGATTCCTAGACATTCAGGTAATCTAAAATTCAAATCCCAAACCCACACATGGGAAAGACTTGATTACATTTTTTTTCAGTCTGGAGCTTAGGTCCTGATAAGTAAGTGTCATTTTCATTTCATATAGCCAGTAGGTGGATTTTGTTTGTTTGTTTGTTTGTTTTTTTCCTAGTTCATTCCTTCCTTCAGAATGTATTTCTGAGGTCCTGGCTCTGGAGGGATCTTGAAGTTCCAAATCCCCATCCTGAAGGCTTTAAAACTCATCTTGTATCTACTGCCCAGCCATTAAAATGAAAGTCTGTTGATTATTAGAACTGACAGAGGCTCCCTGGGAAGTCAGTGCTTCAAGAAGAATTTCAGAGGATGCCTGGGTGGCTCAGTTGGTTAAGTGGCTGCCTTCGACTCAGGTCATGATCTCAGGGTCCTGGGATCGAGTCCCACATCAGGCTCCCAGCTGAGCTCATCCCTCTGCCTGCTGCTCTCCCTGCTTGTGCTCATGTGCTCTTTATCTCGCTCTGACAAATAAATAAATAAAATCTAGAAGAAGAAGAATTTCGGGAAGAACCACACAGGTTTCCAGCTCCCTCTTTGTTTTTGGCTCTTAGAGATTTTTCTAACATTTTTATCATTTCAGCTATGTGTTTAAAGGATGTTTGTTATATTTAATATAGAATTCCTTGGATTTCATATTGTACAGATTTTCAGGACATTTAGTCTAACATATTGCCACGTGTTACTGCTGTAATAAAAAAATGACGTTTTTCTTAAATGAAAATGAAGACATGGAGAAGTCTTAGACCAGGGTCCACTACTGTAAGATCTTTAGGTTATCTTATAAACTCCCATATTCACTTCTGTTAGGTCCTGTTTCTCAGGTTGCTTTAGAAGTGGGCTGCTTAAAATGCAACAGACATGGGCCCACAAAGCAGGGCCACCCGTGCTACTAAGGGGTGAATGGTGGGGCAATGGAAACTCCATCTTATCTAGACTTGAAAAAAGAAGACCTCCATGGACTATAATGAAATAGGACAGTTGTGAGAAGAGGGGGAAGAAAAACAAAAACAAAAAAAAAACCAAACAGGCCGAGTCCTTGAGGTTTAAAATCAGGAGAAAATATAAGAAACTCATCAAAAGCTGACAAGGAGCACAAGGACCACAAAGTTGAAAATATACAAATATTCAGGCAACAAGGGAGAATTCTTTAGTGCCCCTTAATCAGGTTACCCTTACCTTGTCTATTTATCAAGTATATTTATTCAGGTCACCTCCAAGGTTTAATAAAAAAAGAAAAAAGGATGTAGTCCTTAAGATTTTATTTATTTGACAGAGACACACACAGTGAGAGAGGAAACACAAGCAGGGAGAGTGGGAGAGGGGGAAGCAGGCTTCCCAACAAGCAGGGAGCTAGATGTGGGCTCGATCCCAGAATCCTGGGATCATAACCTGCCAAAGGCAGACACCTTTTTTTTTTTTAATTTCTTTTCAGCATAACAGAATTCATTGTTTATGCACCACACCCAGTGCTTCATGCAATTCGTGCCCTCCTCCTTAACACCCACCACCTGGCTCCCCTAACCTCCCACCACCCACCCCTTCAAAACCCTCAGGCTGTTTTTCAGAGTCCATAGTCTCTTGTGGTTCACCTCTCCTTCCAATTTCCCTCAACTCCCTTCTCCTCTCTATCTCCCCTTGTCCTCCATGCTATTTGTTATGCTCCACAGATAAGTGAAACCATATGATAATTGGCTCTCTCTGCTTGACTTATTTCACTCAGCATAATCTCTTCCAGTCCCGTTGCTACAAAAGTTGTGTATTCATCCTTTCCGATGTTGGCATAATACTCCATAGTGTATATGGACCACATCTTCCTTATCCTTTCATCCATTGAAGGGCTTCTTGGTTCTTTCCACAGTTTGGCGACCGTGGCCATTGCTGCTATAAACACTGGGGTACATACAGATGGCCCTTCTTTTCACTACATCTGTATACCCAGTAGTGCAATTGCAGGGTCATAGAGAAGCTCTATTTTTAATTTCTTTAGGAATCTCCACATTGTTCTCCAAAGTGGCTGCACCAACTTGCATTCCCACCAACAGTATAAGAGGGTTCCCCTTTCTCCACATCCTCTCCAACACACATTGTTTCCT
>NC_081562.1:81006179-81047612 GCF_022355385.1 Mustela nigripes
TTTGTTTCCTTTGCCTTTGGAGACATATCTTGAAAGAAGTTGCTGTGGCTAATAACGAAGAGGTTACTGCCTATGTTCTCCTCTAGGATTCTGATGGATTCCTGTCTCACGTTGAGGTCTTTTATCCACTTCGAGTTTATCTTTGTATACAGTTTAAGAGAATGGTTGAGTTTCATTCTTCAACATACAGCTGTCCAATTTTCCCAGCACCATTTATTGAAGAGACTGTCTTTTTTCCACTGTATATTTTTTCCTGTTTTGGAAAATTATTTGACCATAGAGTTGAGGGTCCATATCTGGGCTCTCTACTCTGTTCCACTGGTCTATGTGTCTGTTTTTATGCCAGTATAAAGGCAGACACTTAATGACTGAGCTACCCAGGCACCCCAGGACTACATCCTTAGATAAAAGTTTGTTTTCTGATCTCTTCAGGCAAGGAAACAACTCATGGAGAATTGAAGTAATAGGCACTGAAGCTAGCTTTGTTCATCCCTCAGCCAGGAATGAAACTCAGGATTGCTAGCTTTTGCATCTCTGTCCCTTTGACTTCTTTTCTGTCCCCAGAGCTCTCTTCTGTCATCACTCAGAAATAAGTCCACCATGTAAAAGGACGTGACAATAAATTTTCCAGAGGAGAGAACATTTGGGAGGACAGTTGTAGACCTTCGGAGTATCTCTCAGATTTAGAATGATATAGTACAAATCTTTTTAAAAGGGACATCTCAGAGATGCAGGTCAGCAAAGCTTTTCTAAATTCATAAAATTAATTTGCTTTTAGGAAAATGAAAGGACAAAAAAAATAAAAATTTCTTTAACCAAGACTAGTCACTGGCTTTCATAAATAAAGTTTTATTGGAACACAACCATGGTCATTTGTTTATGTATTCTTTATGGATTCTTCATACTACAATGACAAGGAAGTTATGACAGAAACCATGTGACCCAGAAGCCTAAAATATGTATTTCATGGAAACCAGTTTGCTGACCCCTGTCTAAACTCTCTATTTCAGTCTTCTTGTCTAATTATGATCTAATGTGGTCAACGGTAATGAAGATGTCTCAAATGAAGTTTCCTCAGTATTTTGATAGAGACATCCCAGCCTTCATTGTCTTCCTGGCTTCCACTATATTGCCCTTTTACTCATTACAACTCTAGCTATCGTTTTCCCATTTCTAAAAGAGAATACATGTAGAAACTTCTTCACTGAATTACTGTGAGAATTAAAGGACATGGGTTAAAGCACTCCATGTAGCACCTGACACATTGTAAACATTCAGTAAATGGTGGCTATGATTCAAATCCATCCATTCGTTTAGCACATATTTATTGAGTTTGTTATGGTTTGAGGAAGAGGACATGATTCAATCCATATGTGTTATGAGTATCTATATTCATATAGATAAATTCATATTATAAATTCATATTATATGAATTATATATATACTATATATCATATACAATATTATGAATATATATGAATTATTAACCCTCATCCCTCAGAACAGGACCTTGGAGATAGATGTTTTTTTACAATGGTAATCACACTAAAATGAGGTTATTAGCTTGGATCCTAATCCAATATGACTAGTATCCTTATGAGAAGAAGATACAGACGGATGCAAAGGGAAGACAATGTGAAGATGCAGGGAGAAAAATGGCCATCTGCAAGCCAAGGAGAAGGGTCTGGAGCAACTCTTTGCCTTACAGCCTTCAGAAGGAATCAACCCCAACACTTTGATCTGGATTTCTAGTTTTCAGAACTATGAGACAATAAATTTCCATTGTTTGAGTCCTGTGGACTGAACATGCAAATCCGTATGTTGAAACCCTAGTCCTCATTGTGATGACATTTGGAGATGGGGTCTTTGGGAGATAATTAGGTCCTAAGAATAAAGCTTCCATGGTGGTATTAGTGCCCTTATAAGAAGAGATGCAAAAGAAGTTGCTTCCTTGCTCTCTCCCTGCCATGTGAGAACACACAAGAAGGTGTCTATCTGCAAACCAGGAAGAGGGTTCTCACCAGGAATTGAATCAGCAGGCATCTTGATTTTCTATCCACCAGAGTTGTGAGAAATGAATTTCGGTAATGTATGCTACCCCATCTATGGTATTTTTGTTACAGAAACCTGAAGGAAGACATTAAGCCACCTCGTCTTTGATACTTAGTTATAGCGACCCTACAAAATGCTATAGATTTCAATAAGAGGAAAAAAAAAAAAACAGAGTAAACTAAGAGGTGCTACTTTGGATTAGTAACTCTTCTCTTTGAGATATCTGTATTGTGACCTCCGTAGTTACAAGGAACAAACCATATGAAAATTTGGGGAAAACTCTTTCCAGCTGGAGAAATAAGTGCAAAGGCCCTGGAGGAGGAGTACTTCTTCTACCTTTTTAGGAGAGATAGCTCCTATCTCTTCTACCTTTTTCTTACCTTGAACACGGATGATATAGGTGTGATGTCTGGAACTTTACAAACAATCTTGGGACCATGAAGTGATAGGCATAAGATCAAACACCAACATACTAAGGATGGAAGAGAAAAAAAGAAGGAATCTGAGGACTTCATGGAATCATTAAACAGCTGCACCAATACCACAAACTGTCTACTTAGGATTTCTTGTTCTTTAAGAAAAATTCATCCCTTTTTTAAAGACACCATTAATTAGTTTTTCCATTACTTAGAGCCAAAAATATTCTTAACAGACGTAACATTGTACAATGTGGTAAAGATTACTAAACTTTGAAGGTTTTTAATCCGGGGAAAAACAAAGTCAGATTTAAGTTTTTAAAAGAACATTCTGTGAAGTGAATAATCATAGAAAATATGGTCATGGAATTCAGAAATAGATCTCCTAGGGCTTTGTATGCCACGATAATCCTAAATTTTATTCTAAATATAATAGGAAGCTATTATAGGAAATGTCAAAATTTCTCTGTATTTTTTAGAGGATCTCTTGGTCGTAGAGTTAGGAGGTCAATTAGAAGGTAATTACAGTAGCCAGGCAAAATATGATGGGTGACTGACAAGGGTGTTATCAGTAAAGATGGATAAAATTGGAGGGAAAGAACACTGACTACTACTAGAAGGAAAGAAAACTGATAGCTGTAATAGTCATCAGGGTGAATGGTAATGGAGCCCAAAGGATTGGGGAACATTTGGGTGCAGTCTTGAATGGACTTGCTAATGAATTGAACATGTGATGGAGAGAGGGAATGACAGAAGTGAAGAATAACTCATTTTTTGCCTGAGCAACTAGGGATAGAAATGCTACTATTAAAGAGAGGTATGTTTAAAAAGTAAGAGTTCTCTTTTCATCACATTTAAATTTCAGATTTTAATATGGAGGAGGAGGGGGATAAGGCTCAGCAGAACTACCATGAGAAAGGAAAACTACAACTGTGTGTTACTGTGGAAGGAAGGAGAAGTTTCAGGTAGGAGACAGGGGGTCATCCGTTTCAAATGCTGACAGGTCAGGGAAGATTGGAAAGGAGGAAATTTGGATTTGTCAAAGTGGTAAACCTTGAAAACAGTTTCAGTGGATTGACAGTCTCAGAAGCCCCGTTCAAGTCAGATGTAAGAATCATTAGCCATAAAAAGGAAGAGATGGTGATCACGAACAATTATAATGGGGGATGCTGGGCAAAACACCTGTACTTTGCTGGAGGACTACATTCTTGCCACTTGCTAAGCTAGGGTCCAAAGCCCCGTGAGAAGTGGTCTGGGAGCCCCAGGTGGGAAGATCCAGGATAAGGAACAGACACTGTTCTTCCTCTTGCTGTGTTTCTAATCGCATGCCGGCACCGAAAGTTATCTGATCACAGTCAAAAACCATGAATTCGGAATTTTCTGACTCTATTGTATGTCAAATCTTCTGCCTAGCATCACCTGGGTTTCATTCTTTAATTTACTTAGCGTCTCAAAAGCAGCAGAGAACGGGTTGTATTTGTGTCAGTTTATTTTAATGTATAATGAGTGATTCAAATGATTGCACATCGCACATTCAAATTTTGTTGAATGTGTAATCATTTAAATGAACACAGGTGCCACGCTCCTGTGCGCGCCTGGAAAACCACGGTCTGTGCCTCATGTGGAAAGATGATGATGTACTTGGCTGTACGAAGCTCATATCTTAATTTCTTTTTAATTTTGTTCTTCCTCCACAGCTTTGGTGTTTCCATCCAGTAAAACAGGCGGAGCCCTGCGTGTTGGAAGGTAGATATTTGGCCCACCAGCTAACCTGAAACCATTCTTCAACACACACAAAACAGCAAGCTTGCAACCGTTCGGTTTATTTTTAACTTGGCGGGGGGGTGGTGAAAAATTATAAATCTGTGTGCTTTAAAATGAGCGTTTTCAGGAAGGTATGAAACCCTGGAAACAAGGATGAAAGAAATTAAATTATCCTCTCTGATGCTCCTGCGAGGTAGGACTAACAGCACTATAAGTTCTTTTATGTCACTCCTGACAGTTTAGTATCAATCCTCCCAGGCAAGCTAATGTAATCAACTCTGGTATGTTTCACTCTAGTGCGGACTGCTCTGGCATTGTTAATATGACCATGTTATTTCATAATTAATTTATCTTTTATTTTTCAGACAGGAACTATCCCTCGTAAAACGAAAGCACTTGGCATTTCTCTGAATAGGATCCTGAACTGTTTATACACACCTATCACTAGATCACAGTCAAAGCTCAGATGTAGGACATAGTTCATTCCCACTCACTAACTTGCTCCAGTCACTATGGGAAAAATCAGGGGTTCTTGTACATTACCAACACTAAGTATCATTAAAGATGTTCTTTGCCACTAATCACTTGCTATACCTGAATGTGTTAAGGATCAGCTGAGAAACCATGGCTTTTCAAAATGAGGTATACAGACCATTTTCATTGGACTCCTCTGAAAGACTTATTAAAAAGTACTGATTCTTGCTAACTACCCCTACACCATCATCTCTGGAGGGAGCTGTGGCATCTGCATTTTTCATAGGCAGTGCAAGAGTATGTATGCCCTCTAATGCTTAGAAGCCAGTGAATTAAACTGTTTTCTGTTTTCTATGACCCGTTTTTCACATATGATACCACTTGCTTGCCATTAAGCCATTTCCAGGGTGTGTGTACAATACACTAGGTGTCCAGCCAACACCCTCTTTCTTGGCAATGCTGCTTTCATAGACTCTAAAAAGTAAGTAACGTATTTACTGGTGGTGGTGCCATCACACCCATCAAAACTTATCAGACCTGGGCTGGACGGCTGACCCAAGTGGAATCAATCAGAGCCTGTCTCTTAATTTAAACTGAGATAGCAGAACAGTAGTAATTAGTTGTAGTCACTGGAAATGGAGAGTCACGTAGACCCTCAAGGCTGGGAGTTTGGGAACTGTGGGGAGAACCAGATCACAGTAAAAGGCAGAGGGTAAAGCAGATGTCTCAAAAGAGGTAGAAGTGAAATACACCATTGAAATAAAGAGAAGCTAAGCATGGGCAAGAAAGATGACAAAGAATGGCAATCTTGGTTCCTGAAGACTTCCCAGCTTATAATTCCAACTGCTCATAATATTCAGCTGTACTTCTGGTTCTTGCATTCCATTAACTTAACCTGGGGTTTGTTGGTTGCTGCTTTTTGCAACCAAATGGTCCTTTGAATTCAACAGGGAGTTCTGGCTTTTCAGTGTTCATGGTAAACTGAAAGTTCCTAGTCTATTACCAGGACCTTCCTGTTAAATTAGTAAAAATAGATAAATAAATAAAGCAAATGCTCCTGTTTTTTCCTTTGGAAAACTGCTCTTCTATGTTGTTAAGCAGAGTACAATTAAAGTCACAAAGCAGAATGCTGAGTACGTGGGTTGCAAGGCCACCAGCCAGAGTAGCTGTCTTTATTGTTCCCTGACCTGCCTTTGGAAAAGTTGAGGGATGAGCTGGCAGGAAAAAGTCCAATTGCCTTCAAGGTTCATCTATCTGCTTCTAAGCCAACAAACATGTCCATATTTTGAAACCCCGTAGCTGAGATCAACTAAAACCGAACCACACCAAACCAACAAACAGAAAACCCCACGAAACTCCAAAGTCCTTGCTTAAAAAATAAACAAAGGGCAAACTCTGCCAACGTTGACAGTGGCCAATACCTGGCTGGCTGGCTGGCTAATGGAGTGCTGGGAACTCAGGCTTCCGTCCACTTACTGCATTCATTAAGCAGAAAAGAGTTTTCATTTCCCCTCCAGACTCCAGCGATTGGTGGAAAGGTCTGAGAAGAGTGGCTCTCTGCTTCCCCCCACCCCCCGGCACCCATCCACTCTCCTTTTATGCCCCTCTCCCACTCCTCACCCCACTCCCCTGGCAGCTGTTCCAGAAAAAGGAGCTGGGAACAGGAGAGCCCCAGGCTGGTCTGTGTAAAAACAGGCCACGCCAGGTTTTCAGCTGCAATTAATTTTCCAGATAAGCTCTAAACCTCTGAAACGCATTTGAAATTGAAATGCTGATACCGTCATCAACCACCACGGTACACAGCCGTAAATCCTGAGTACGGATAGTTGTTCATGGGTAATAATGAAGTACAATATACGTTTAATTAGTGTGCGATTTAGGAAATGTGCAGCGTAATAAAACAATATTCTAATTAGGGTTGAGGAAACTTGTTGGAATACTATTTATACAGTACCATCGACGGAGTTCTTATAAATACATTGAAATCTGCTTTAGTAGGGAAAAAAATAAATCCAAACTGAAAAGACAAGATCTTAGGCTGTTGAATATTAGTCCCAGGGACAGTATCCGATTTAAACCAAATGCTTGTGGAGGTGGAGTAATGAGCCAAGAGGAAAAAATGGAATCCCAGTGTGAAAGCCGTGGCTTGACTATTAGTAAAAGGCCAGCCTGTTCTCATACCTTACTTTATTTTCCAGTGAATTTATGCTCTAAATTCCCTGATTTCCTGTTCAAAACCCATCATCTGTTACCTGGGGATGTCACTGGTAGCCATGCTCAAGAGCGCTGTGACTGTTAATGAAGCATTTCACGAGAGTGTCCAAATCCTGCCTGCGAAGGAGGCCGTAGTCTAAGCCCTCTAAGAGAACAGCCTCATGGGAGAAAAGCGCCTGGGTCAGGAAATTTAGATTCTAATCCCAGCCAGGATTGTAAAGTTCTGTGTGACCTTGATGACGTCCATGAAGCCCTCTGTGCTTCGAGCACCTTATGAAAACTAAGGATAGCTGGGTTTCACCTGGGCCACATTTTATAGATAATTAGGTAATGACTATATTATGATGAATGGGAGTAAAAAGCGTTAGGAGAAAACAAAATGACATAGCATTTTCCTCCCTGTGACATACATATACATACACACACAGGCACATAGATGCAGACACACGTGCATGTATAATAATTGGAAAAAGCAAGTTGTTTTTCAGCTTACTCAATTGGTTTTTGTTTATTTTTTTTCAAAGAATTATTTATTTATTTGACAGAGAGAGAGAGAGGGGGCACAAGCACGGGGAGAGGCAGAGGGAGAGGGAGAAACAGGCTCCCAACTGAGCAGGGAGCCCACAATGACTTGGGGCTTGATCCCAGGATCCCGAGATCATTAACTGAGCTGAGGACAGATGGTTAACTGATTAGGCCCCAAAGTTGGCCCCCGGTTTTTATCTTTTAAAGGGAAAATGTAAAGATTCTTTAAAGTCAGGGCACTTGGTATTTAGAAATACTTTATTTATAATTGTAAACCAGAAAATGTCCCTGAATTTAATAATCCACTTAAAGAGGGTAAAAATAATTTTAATGTCTGCTAAAGTGAAATGCAGATAATGGGAATTTTTTGAGGCTGCTCTTTTGGAAAAATAGATCTACATATATTTAAAATTGGATCCAAAAGACCATATACAAAAGTATAAAGTTTTTGTGTGATCTGGAGCAAGTTGATTAACCCTTCTGTGGCTCTGTTTCCTTATTTGCTAAAATACTACCTTACTAAGAATGTATTGAGGAGTAACTTGGCCAGACTAACCTCATTTTTTTCCTCTTCATTTGGAAATGTAATTATATGAATACATATAATATTATAGAATTTCATTTCTGGTACAGTCCTTAAAAGCCACCTAATCTAAATCCTGCCTTTTGTAGATAAATAAACTGAGGTTCAGAGAGGTTAAATGGACTTGTCCAAGCACACACAGGTGGCCAGGTCTTGCCTGTCCCTGTGTTTCTGCCCTGTCATAGCTGCCTCATGGAGTTGAAGGAGTTAAAGCCCCTCCAAACAGTAATCAGGGAAGTTTATTCATAGCCAACTGGTACCATTTGTCTCAATTCTGCAGTACTGCATATTTATAAAGATATTGCCAATCTTTTTTTAATATTGAAAATATATCAGGTGATATTACCATTATTTTGACAGTCAGCTAGAAATCCCAGAAAGAGAAATTAACAGCTTATCATTTTAGAACACCTCATAACACTATTAGGAAGAGCAATTTTGACATTTTTATATGATTAGGTGTGGTTTGTTGTAAACACTGCATTTGCTTAGCTAAAATCTATTTTATCCATCCTTGATTTCTGCAGAAGAAGCCTCACCAATTTAAGACAAGTTCACAAAACAAACAAGCAAAACAAAAACTGATGGCAAAACACGGTGCTCTGGTATAACATCTAATTAGTATGGGTTTCTTGTAGGGCATGTTTTGTTTGTCCTATCAGCAACTAGGAAGGACCTCTGCCTACAGGTTCATTTAATCCTCAGCTAATATTCATCTTCTAAATTTGATTTCTCTACATTGGATGAAGGTAATGGATTATAAAGGTGGTTTCCTAGCTTTTGGATTCATATGCCATGAAAATTCTGCAACTCCTCCTGCACACCACCAAAATTAGGAACATAGGCAAGATTTCTAACATTCAATTTCCAACTAAGCAAGGGAAAAAAACATAGCTAACCAACTATCATATCATTTCAAAAAAGAAATAATTTAAACAAAAAAGAGATAATAGCACATTCTCAAAATAAAGAAGTTTCCAAACTGAATACTCTGACTTTATAAAACCCTAACCACTGTATCCTTATTTTACAATTAAACAGTGATGATTACATCACAGAAATCACCCAATAAAGTATATTTCAGATGTGTCATTGATTAAGAGAACTTAAATGTATTGGGCAAAATGCATCTACGTTGTCTGTTCGACTTTCTAGTTCCTTAAATGAAGTTAGTGAATTACCTGTGTTTAATATTTAAAAATCTCTGAGCTGCACCCAAGTCTCCTGGAGGTGAGTCAGAACCTCTGCTATCCTAGGTGTGATCTTTAAAAACAATAACATTTTATTTATTCATTTGAAGGAGAGAGCAACAGTGAGAGCAGAGGGAGAAGGAGACTCCTCACAGGGAGAGGAAGCAGCTGGCTCCTCGCTGAGCAGGGAACCCAACCTGGGACTTGATCCCAGGACTCTGAGACATTGACCTAAGCCAAAGGCAGACACTTAACTGACTGAGCCACCCAGGCACCCCCCTCAGTGGGGTCTTATTGTGGAACAGCGGAAGTACAAGAAGCCAAGCAAAACATTTAAAGTCTTTGGGGGCGCCTGGGTGGCTCAGTGGGTTAAGCCTCTGCCTTCAGCTCAGGTCATGATCTCAGTTTCCTGGGACTGAGTTCCACATTGGCCTCTCTGCTCCACGGGGAGCCTGCTTCCCTCTCTCTCTCTCTCTCTCTGCCTGCCTCTCTGCCTACTTGTGATCTCTCTCTGTCAAATAAATAAAATCTTAAAAAAAAAATTTAAAGTCTTTGTATTGTGACATTCCACTGGTCCATCCCAACATCAATGAGAAAAGAAAATATGTTGTTCCTGCTCTTGTGGGGGACATTGCAAAGTCAACACAACAAGAGCATATATGTCTCACAATTCTGTAACAAGGTATGAAATAAAGAATTGGAACGTAATCCAATATATTTCAGCTATAATATCTTCAAATGGGCCATATACACTAATTATGATGGTCTAACCTCATCATCCAAGCAAGTAGGCAAGATTCCTATTCTCCCAAATAACAATTTCCTTAGGAGTATTTCCAGAGAAACGTACACATATCAGCAGGCCTACTGTTTGGTTTGGTTTCCAACTATTCCTGTAGGTGGTCTGTCATATTTTATATCATGAACAAAGTTTGCTTTTTGTTTTTCCTTTTAATAATTTTATGTTAAATCCTTGTTAAAATGCATTGTACCATCTTACCACTTAGATGAAAAACTTCTCAAGGGCAGACTTGTCATAGATCTGCTGTGTGGAACATAACAGTAATTTCTGCACCTGTTTTACTTCATTGCCTAGGGCTGTGGTTCATTAAATCTGGCTCTCAGATCCTGGGCACTGGTATTTTTTAAAACCACCTCCAGATGATTCAAAAGTGTAACCAGGGTTGAGAACCACTAGCTAGGGCCTTTGACCCACACATGAATAAAAATACCACAAAGAAGTTGTACTCATGCCAAATCTCCTTCTGCAAGACAAAAACGACATAGCTAGTTTGCAAGAAGGTAGGTCATTTGTAAAATTTCCCTCTGAGGCCCACTCAGACTAGCAGCACCACCTGGGAGCCTGTGAGACAGGCAGACTCATGGGCCTCTCCACAGACCAACTGAATCAGGAAACTTTAGTTTAAAAAGATCCCAGGTGATTCATATTTATGTGAAAGTCTGAGAAGCAGGGCTAAAAATCCTAAATCCTAACTAGGCAAGACAAATCAGTTTCCCCTTAGAGAACTTTCTTCTTAGCAGGTTCCTAAGACTCAAGTCTGGGATTCATCATTAAGAATGTTGCAGGTGAATTAATTACTATAGTGGTAGAGAGAGAGATAGGTAGATATAGATAGATACATATATATGTGCGTGATGAAATATAGTGTAATGTAATATCATGTATAGCAACATAATTTATCTTCCTTTCCAAATAAATTTACTTGCAGAGGGGGAAACCTTAAATTGCGTTAGGAATAAAAGGAGCAGCACCCACTACCCATAAGTATCCTGTACTTCATTGCCATTTCATTTCCTCCACTGTGGCAGAGATAAAATGGATGTGATCTAGTTCTTGCCTTCAGGCTACTTATATTTTAATAAGGGATACTGATAAGTAAATAATTAGCCAGAACTTAATGTACTCTAAAATCTTAAAATAGAAGTACAGCCAAGAGCTGGGCAAACATTAATGTGCATGACAATCACCTAGAAGGTTTGTTCAACCAGCTTATATCTCCATCCCCCTACGCACCCACCCCAGCACTCCAGGTTTTCAGTAAGTCTATGGTAAGACCTGAGAATTTTCCCATCAGACAAGTTTGCTGCTGGTCAGGGACCGTACTTTGGGAACCACTGGGCTATGGAAACAGTAAAAAGAACAGAATGCTGGGATTCTTCTGGATGGCAAAGGACGAGCCAAACATCAACAGAGAAGAAAGAGAAAGGTATTCCTTCTTGGTACCACAGCTGGAATACGGCATATCTGAGCATCTGACATGGTGGGGCACTGGGCTATGATCAGAGGTCAGAATACATGAACTGAAAAATAGATAAGACCATAGATAAGACCAAAGATAGATAAGATCCATAAGTCAAGGTCAACTCATGGATGATTTAGGACAGCAACAAAGGAGCTTAAAGTTTATTCTGTGGACAGGGAGAAGTGATGAAGGGTCTGTGAGGGTAGAAAAAAATTTTTTTAAAGACATGATCCAAATTTTACTTTGGGATAGTATTCTAGGGAGCAGCAGGAAGGATGGTAATGAGAAGCAAGAAAACAGAAGTCAGGAGAGCAGGGGAGAGGCTATTCTAATGATCAAGGAGAATGATCCATAAATAGGGCCGTTGCAAGAATATCTGGTGACCTCCACACTTCTGGGAAGCACCAGAAGAACCCGTGTTTAGACAGTGACAGAAAGGAGGGGCATTCATTTATTTAACACACCTGTATTGAACTCTCAACTGGATTCCAAGCACTGTGCTAGGCACAGACGAACAGCGATGAAGGAGACAAATTTCTTATCCTTGTGGAGTTCTCAAGCTAGCAGGGAAAAGAGACAAGGCAATAAAGGTCAGCGAAGAAGAGAGACTGTGGAACCTTATGTGTGTGATGTCAGAACAGAGAGTGGGGGCTGGTTGCCTCATCCAGCTGGGGAATGAAGGAAGGCTTCCTGGAGGAAAAGACACCTAAATCTGAATTCCTCAATGGCCAGAATGCTTAACAGAGCCTACCAGACTCTACCTGATCTGGGCCATCCCTTTATTTAAGTCAATGTCTCCCTTCCTCTTCATGTTCTGGAACTAGATCCTTTCAATTCTTTTTAGCCTTAGGACTTTGTACATGTTATTTTCCTTGGCTTAGAATTTTCTTCTCTCCCTTACCTAAAGAATAACTGTTCCTCCTATGAGAGTCAGCTTAAATATTCTTCCCACAATGTTTTCCCTGTGTTTACAAGATAAAATCAATATTCCCATTTTGCTCCCTGAAATCTTCCTGCCTATCTTTCAGCTTATCATTGATCACAACTGTAATTATTTGAAGATTATTTGTTTAATATATCCCTTAGGTATATCTCTAATATACCTAAGTATCCCTTCTTAGATTATAAGGTCTATATTGGACAGGATTATGTCATTTCATTATCTGTATTCTGAGCAATTAACACAGTATCTGGAATAAGATAAATATTCAACATTTTCCTTTGTAAACAAAAACCAAGAACTAAAGAACAGAGGGAGTAAGAGAGGAAGGAATAGCAGGCGAGTAGGCCCTGAGGCTGAGCAGACCACTACTCAGAAAGGAACTGAAAAGAGACCAATATGACTGAGATAAGAGGTGGGCCTGGAGAGGCAGTCAATGGGAAGACACTGAAGGGGTCAAAACTAGGCAATCTTTCACCAGATCTGTTTTTATAAAAGCCTACCCTGCTTTATGGAGAGTAATTTCAGGGGAGCAAGAGTGAATAATGACATCACTGGTTGACTTATCCCAGAGTCCAAGTGCATGTTGGGTAGAGAGGTGGTGGTGGAAAGCGAAACAAGGATACTCACGCAAGATATTTAGGAGCTAGAGCTGATGGAGCTCAGTGGTAAATTGATTGTGGGGATAAAGGAGAGGAAAGGTTGTGACAGTTGACATGCAGATTTTTGGTTCGTAGAGATTATCAGCACCATTTACTAAAGGTGGGAACAGTGAAACCCCCAGTCATGTAGAGCTCCTCCTAGCAATGACAGAGTCCTTCTAAGAGTATAGATGCTGAGACTTCAGGCAAACCTAGAGCCACAGAACTTTAGAGACCACCAGAGGGACTTTGGAGATGAATCCAGGGACCAGTCCGAAATGTGTGTATTCATATCATTTTTGTATATCTAAATATACAAATTTTGTATATAAAATATATAACATAAAAATATAAAATAAAATTATATAAAAAATATATATCATATTGAACAAGTAAACTAATAAAAAAAACTAATTTAAAAAAACAGTTCTGCTGCTAAAAATGTCCACCCACCACTACCATGCAATAGTGTCAATGCCTCTACAACTCGGTATACTGGCAGGTGATTGGCAATCCCAGTCTGGTTAGAGTAGTTTATTAATGTGATTATGGATTTTATTTCTATAGCCAGAGGCAGACATTTTTCTTCTAAATCTGAGGTTGGTAAAATTTTTCTGTAAAGGGCCAGATGGTAAATACTTTAGGCTTTGTAGATAATATGGTCTCTGTGGCAACTATCCTCCTTGGTCATTGTAGTTCAAAACGAGCTACAGAGAGGGGGTAAACAAATGAATGTTGTTGTGTTTCAATAAAAGTGTATTTGTGGACACTAAATTTTGAATTTCATGTAATTTTCACATGTCACCAAAAAAGTACTCTTTTTGGGTTTTTCAATGAATTAAAAATATAAAATCCCTTCTTAGCTCCCAGACTTTACAGCTACAGCATTTGGCCCAAAGACTGGAGTTTGTGGACTTCTAAACAAGGGACTTTTGCAGAGATATGGAATCATAAAGTAGAGGTAAAGGAACGCAAGCATTCATGCCATGGCCTGGTCTCATGTAATCCAATGAGGAAAAGGGGAGAAGATTCCTAGCCAAGAAGTGGAATGAAAGTTTCTCATGATTCCAGGCAGTTGTGAGCTCCTGAAGCAGAAGTGAAAGGGGAATCATTCCATGTGGTCTGCTTGGGAGCAGCAGATCTCAGGGGCTGGAAAATGGAATACCTCAGGCTGCTAGGTGCAGTTGATTCATATTCTTATTCTTACTCAGTACCTGAGTACATCAACAGAACCAGATGTAGTCACTCACATGTTCTTTTTAGACATAAAGTTAAATGTCAATGACATTCTTAGTTTTCAAGCATAACACTGGAACCTAAATTTAAACCACTGTATTATCATCAGGTTGGGTAAACGTGCCTCATGTAAAAGACCTATAGACTTCAGGGTGCCTGGGTGGCTCAGTGGGTTAAACCTCTGCCTTTGACTTAGGTCATGATCCCAGGGTCCTGGGATCGAGCCCTGCATTGGGCTCTCTGCTCTGCAGGGAGCCTGCTTCCCCTTCTCTGCCTACTTGTGATCCCTCTCTGTCAAATAAAGAAATAAAATATTTTTAAAAATACATAAAAGATCTATAGACTTCAATGACTTTGGGGACAATACAAAGCTTAAAGAAAGGTGGTATCATTACAGTGGCATTTGCTTAACGAACTGTAAGTCATCTCTAAATTGTTTTCCCTGGATCTCCTAGCAATACCCACAAACTCAAAAGACTGTCCGCAGACTAAGAATATGCACATCACAGGAGCTGCATGTACATATCATCATATATGCACAGCAATGCTTTTTAAAATAAATTACAATTGCATATATGTAATTGTTTACCTCAAAGCGTTTAACTTCTGGACTATGAACCGCTTGAAGCTAAGGATCTTACTCATCTCTGAAGTATCAGTATCTACTATAATTACTATCACATAGATGACACCTAATAAATGTGGTCAGAATGAGTTAATAAAAGGGTCAAATATTATTAAAATTGTTAACAGGGGAATAAAGCAACGTACGCGTTTGTTCCAAAATACAAATCTTATCTTAAAACAGAAACTGAGAAATACACTTTGTGCATGCACCACTCTATCAGAGTACGACTCTGAAGACTAGAAGTCTGTGATGAAATGAAGGCACAGAATTTCTTGCTTACTTACCTGAGAACCAAGTAGAATTTTCCTCATTGAATTCCCCCCGGGGAAACACTGCTGGATCAGTTTACCCAACAGACATTCCCACCCTGTTTCTCTCTTGCCACCTTCTACAGCATAGGCAGGAAAATGTAGACTCAATTTCTCAGACTCCTCTGTAGCAAAAAAAGGCCATGTGACCATATTATGGCCAGTGAGCTGTAAGTTGAAGTCTCTCAGTGCTTTCCTGATAAAGAGTCTGATAATTGGAACCAACTTTGCTCTTCTTTCTGCTCCGAATATGGGGCAGCAGGAACCAATCTGCAACCACGAGGCAAGGCCAGAAGCATGCCCACACACATTCTGGCATTACTGAGCTGCTGAACCACCCCCTGACTCTTTCTACCTCTAGATTTTCCTTATGAGAAAAAGTAACTGAATATATTAAACCATGGGGAGGCAATATTCTTTGTCTTGCAAATGAACATACTTTAAACGGATGAAAAACCTATTTTGCAAAATAAAAACTTTTAAGCCCCAACTGAGTACTTTAATCTCCATATGTTAGAACTCAATCACTAAATATTATCTTATTACTTTCTGGTCAATTAAAGGTTATTTGGAGGTCTTTTTTTAAACTTCTGGTCCCCAGGTCTATAACTATTTAGACTACCGCCATTCACAGCTCCTTTAGCACTTCCTTGTACTTACTCTGAGCACCAATGTCTAAAAAAATCTTAGTTTCTTCTACTCAATTCTCTAAAGCACAAATACATTAATATTCTATAATTCACTTCTCTCTTAATCAGCATGGTTTCATTTCATTCAACTGTTTCATGACATATTTCCAAAATGATGTAAGGTTACTTACATCAGAAGACTTACACAGAAGAGTAATTTCAGCCAGATGGCAGACTAGTAAAGTCTACACCTACTCTCTCACAGAAACACCAAATATACAACTTACAGACAAAAGTAGCTATGTGAGAATTCTAGAAATCAGTTAAAGAGTTGTAGCAAACCAGTGAATGACTAACCAAAGAAAGTCACACCCAAAAGGGTAGGAAATTTCAGGGGTTTCTGCCAATCCTTGTCCCATTTCCTCCCCAGTGCTCTGAGTTTGGAAAATGCCCATTCGTTGGTACCTACCTTGAAAGAGAAAGAAAAAAAATGTGGAACTTGCTTGTGATATTCTGGCTTGTTTGGGGATGCCCAGGGGACTAATTTCTGTCTCACCTTTCTAGGACACAGATGGGATGGTGGCATAGTTTGGATATCCAGAAGCAGTGGTGAGCACTGTGACATAAGAGCTGCAGGAAGGCCGCAGACCTGTGGACACCTGGTTCAAGAGATTATGGGCAGAAGAATACAACAGAAATCTGAGTCCTTGAGAAGAGCACGGGCAAGGCTCACAGGAAATTAAGACATCTAAAAGCAAATATATATACAGGGGAATTTGGGGAAAAGCACACAAACAGGATGGGACAACACATGCTCAGAAGAGGCTTGAGAGGACCTTGAGAGTCCACACTAAACTAATTAAGGAAGATTTATCCCTGCACAGACCCAGTCCACAAAAACATAGAGACTGTTCTTTTCAAATATCCAATTTTCAATTTTTAACAAAAGATCACAAGAAACATGGAAACATGGCTGACTCAAAAAAAAAAAATAACACTCCAGGAATTGAAAATTATCAGAGGCTTCAGCCTTACTCCACAACAACTTTAAATGTCTTTAAAATGCCCCATGAGCTAAAGCAAAACATGACAGACAAACAACATCAGGAAAATGAGAAAGGAACAAAATGAGAATATCAACAAGAGATCGAAATTACTGAAAAGAATAAAACAGAAATTCTACAGCTGAGAAACATAACAATTGAAAAATTCAACAGAAATTTTCAGCAGAAGACTTGAAAAGACAAAAGAAAGAATAAGCAACTTTGAAAACAAGTAATTTGAAATAATCAAGTCTGAGAAGAAAAAAGAATGAGAAAAGTAAGAGAGTATAGGGGCTAAGGGACAGTGTGAGGTAGACCTACACTAAGAGAATGGTCAGAAGAACAAGAGAAAAAGCTTATCTGAAGAAATAATGATTAGGAAGTCCCCAAATTTGAGGAATAATATAGACACACAAATACAAAACGTTCAACAAACTCCAAATAGGAAAACCAAGACTCATTATAATCAAACTGTTGAAAGTCAAAGAATTGTGAAAGTATCAAAAGAAAAGCAGTTCAACATGTCCAAAGATTTTCAATAACATTATCAGTGGATATCTCAGCAGAAACCTTGCAGGCCAGAAGGCAATACGGTGATACATTAAAACTGCTAAAAGAAAAAAACCATTGACTGAGAGTACTGTCCTTTGAAAATGGGGGAGAAATTAAAACATTGCCAGATAAACAAAACCTGAAGTAGCTCATTACCACCAGACCTGCCCTACAAGAAATGCTAAAGAGAGTCCTTCAGGTTGAAATGAATGGACACTAGACAGTTATTCAGAGTCATACAAAAATATAAAGTTTTTTGATACAAATAAATAAATGGACATAGGGGACCTGGGGGCCTCAGTTGGTTGAGCATCTGACTTGATTTGGCTCGGGTCATGATCTCAGTGTCCTGAGATTGAGCCCCATGGAGACCTCCATGCTCAGCAGGGAGTCTGACCGAGATTCTTCCACCCTTCTCCCTCTGACCCTCTCCTGTTCTCTCTCTGCCCCGCCAAATAAATAAAATTTAAAAAAAATTTTAAATAAATGGATAAATATAAATCATGTATACTCTATTTTTGATTCACAACTCTACTTTTATTCTATTATAGGATTTAAAGGCAAAAGCGTAAAGTATATTATAAATCTACATTAATGGGCACACAATATATAAAGATGTAATTGGTGACATCAATCAAAAACAAAGTCAAGTGCAGAGATATGAAGGAGTAGAGTTTTTGCATTCAATTGAACTTGAGTTAGAGTTTAAAATAAATTATTATAATTTAGGTAACTGGAAAAAATGTCTATAGAACACACACACAAAGAGAACAGAATAAAAATGTGTCACTACAAAAAACCAACAAAATAAAAGGGAACACAAGTCAGTCAGAGAAAGGCAAATACTGTATTATTTCTCTTATATGTGGAATCTACAAAATAAAAACAAGTGAACAAACAAACAAGCAAAAATAGACCCATAAATACAGATAGTTGTCAGAGAGGAAGTGTGTAGGAGATTGGCAAATGGGTGAAGGGGGGTGGGAGGTATAGGCTTCCAGTTGTGGAATGAATAAGTCACAGGGATAAAAGGCACAGCACAGAGAATTAGCTTATATATTCTAATAGCACTGTGACAGATGGTAACTACGGCATAATGTATAGACTTGCAGTAAGTATAGAATAATATATAAAGGTCAAATCACCATGTTCTGCACCTGAAATGAATGTAACATTGCATTTCAAGTATACTACAATTAAAAAAAGAAAAATAATCATGATAATAAAATAATATCACTTAGAAAAAAAAAAGGAAAGCAGTTTTGAAGGAAATGAGGGGCATAAAGCTGTAAGACATATGCAGAAAACAAATAACAAAATGCCAATAATCTTTCCAGATCAGTAATAAATCTAAATGTAAATGGATTGAACTCCCCAAATCAAAAGACATAGATTAAGAAAAAGGATGAAAAAAATAAGATTCAACCATATGTGATTTACAAGAGACTCACTTTATTTATTTATTTATTTATTTTCATTTTGGTGAAGAGAATGTTCTTATTATATTTATTTATTTATTTATTTGTTTGTTTGTTTGTTTTGTTACGTTAATCACCGTATAGTACATCATCAGTTTTTGATGTAGCGTTCCATGATTCATTGCTTGCGTATAACACCCAGTGCTCCACACAATACATGTACTCCTTAACACCCATGACTGGCCTAACCCATTCTCCCCATCCTGCTCCCCTCTAAAACTCTCAGTTAGATTTCTGGAGTCCATAGTTTCTCATGGTTTATCTCCCATTCTGATTCCCGCCCCCCTGCCTTCATTTTTCCCTTCCTTCTAATGTCCTCCACACTATTCCTTATGTTTCACAAATAAGTGAAACCATATGATAGCTGTCTTTCTCTGTTTGACTTATTTCAGTTAATCTCCTCCAGTTCCAACCAGATTGATGCAAATACTGAGTATTCATTCTTTCTGAGGCTGAGTAATATTCTATTGTATATATGGACCACGTCTTCTTTATCCATTTGTCTGCTGAAGGGCATCTTGACTTCTTCCACCGTTTGGCTATTGTGGATTTTGCCACTATAAACATTAGGGTGCATATGGCACTTCTTTTCACTACATTTGTGTCTTTGGGATAAATATCCAGTAGTGCAATTGCTGGGTCAGAGGGTAGCTCTATTTTTAACTTTTTGAGGAACCTCTGCACTTTTTTCAAAGCGGCTGTACAAACTTGCATTCCCACCAACTGTGTAAGAGGGCTCCCCTTTCTCCACTTCCTCTCCAACACTTGTTGTTTCTTGTCTTGTTCATTTTGGCTATTCTAACTGGTGTGATGTGGCATGTCAGTGTGGTTTTGATTTGAATTTCCCTCATGGCTAATGATATTGAAAATTTTTTCATGTGTCTGTTAGAAATTTGTATGTCTTCTTTGGAGAAGTGTCTGTTCATGTCTTCTGCCCATTATTTGACTTGACTATTTGGTTTTTGGGTGTTGAGTTTGATACTAACACTTTATCTGTAAGATCTTAGATACCAGCCCTTTATCTGTACTGTCATTTGCAAATATCTTCTCCCATTGCATGGGTTGCCTTATAAGAGACTCACTTTAGATTTAAGACATGCATAGGTTGAAAGCAAAAGGATAGAAAAGGATATTCCACATAAATGGTAACAAAAATTAGGCAGAGTAGCTGTATTAATTTCAGACAAAGACTTTAAGTCAAAACGTGTTAGAAGACACAAAGGTGGACATTATATAATAATGAAAGTGTTTATTTACCAAGAAGGAATAAGTTGTGCAAATATAGCACCAAACATCAGAGCTCCTAAATATATGAAACAAACATTGACAAAATTGAAAGATAAAATAGAAAGTTCTACAATAATAATAGGAGACCTATAACACATTATCAGTAATAGATAGAACAACCACAAAGAAGATCCATAAGGAAATAGAGAACTTGAACAACATTATAGACCAATTGGATCTAACAGGCATATATAGAACACTCTATCCAGCAGCAAGATACACATTTTTCTCAAGTGCACATAAATGCTCTCCAGATTAAGCTATATATTAGGCCACAAAAATGTCTTAATAAATTTTAAAAGTTGATTATATAAATGATATTTTCAATTAAAATGGAGGGAGACAAACCATAAGTGACTCTTAATCTCACAAAACAAACTGAGGGTTGCTGGGGGGAGGGGGTTTGGGAGAAGGGGGTGGGATTATGGACATTGGGGAGGGTATGTGCTTCGGTGAGTGCTGTGAAGTGTGTAAACCTGGCGATTCACAGACCTGTACCCCTGGGGATAAAAATATATGTTTATAAAAAATAAAAAAAATAAAAAAATAAAAAAAATAAAATGCAATGAAAATATACATTAATAGCAGAAGGAAAACTGGAAAACACAAGAATATTTTGAAATTAAACACACTTTTTTTTAGAGAGAGAGGGTGAGAGAGCATGAATGGGGATGGGAGAGGGATAGAAGAGGGAGTATCTTAAGTAGGCTCCATATTCAGCATAGAGCCCAACACAGGGCTTGATCTCATGACCTTGAGATTATGATCTGAGCTGAAATCAAGAATTGGACACAGGGACGCCTGGGTGGCTCAGTGGGTTAAAGCCCCTGCCTTTGGCTCGGGTCACTGTCCCAGGGTCCTGGGATCGAGCCCTGCATTGGGCTCTCTGCTCAGTGGGGAGCCTGCTTCCTCCTCTCTCTCTGCCTACCTCTCTGCCTACTTGTGATCTCTGTCAAGTAAATAAATAAAATCTTAAAAAAAAAAAAAAAGAATTGGACACTTACCTGACTGAGCCACTCCAGTGCCCCCAAGCAACACATTTTCAAAGAATCATTGAGTCATAGTAGAAGTCACAAAAAATTTAGAAAATTGAGGCAAATGAAAATGAAAATATATCAAATTTAGGGATTTGGCAAAAGCAGTGCTAAGTGGGGAATTTGTAGTTGCAAATGCTTATTTTAAAAAAGAAGAAAGATATCAAATATCTCAAATCAATAACTTAACTTTACACCTTAAGAAACTGAACAAGATGAACAAATCAAATACAACGATAGAAGAAGGAAGAAAATAATAAAGATTCAAGGAGAGATAAAAATAGAGAATAGAAAAAGAACAGTGAAACCAACAGTTGGTTCACTGAAATTATAAACAAATTTGGCAAGACTTTAGCTAGATTGATTATGAACAAAAGAGAAGACTCGAATAACTAGAATTATAATTCTAGAAGGGATATTATATTTTACAGAAATAAAAGTTATTATAGTAGAGTACTATGAACAATTGTACACCAAGAAAATCCCACACGAATGGACAAATTCCTAGGAACCTGAAACGTACCAAGACTAAATTATAAAGAGATAGAAAATCGGAACAGACATAAAATGTAAGGAAGTTGAATAAATAATCAAAACCTTCAAATAAAGAAAAGCCTAGGACCAGAAAACTTCACTTGTGAAGTCTACCAAATATTTCAGGAAGAATTAACACCAATTCTCCTCAAGCTCTTCCAAAAAATTGAAGAGGAGGGAATACTTACGATGCCAGCATTACACTGCTACCAAAACCCAACAAATACACTGCAATACAAGAAAACTGCAAACCAGTATCCCTGATGAATCTTGCTGTTAAAATTCTCAAGAAAATACTGGCAGACAGAATTCAACAACACATAAAAAGATTATACATCATGATTAAGGGGGATTTATTCCTGGAATTCAATGAAGGTTCAGCATTCAAATATCAAACAATGTTATACAACATATAAACAGAATGAAGAGGCAAAAAACAAACAAAAAGCCAAGGCCCCAAAATTATGATCATCTCAATTGATGCAGCAAAAGCATTTGACAAAATTTAACACCTCTTCATGATATAAACACTCAACAAACTAAGAATAAAAGGTGACTCCCTCAACAAAATAAAGACCATATGTGAAGAACCCACAGCTAACATCATTGATGAAAGACTGAGAGCTTTCCCTCTAAGATCGGGAACTAGACAAGAGATTTATTTTCATCCTTCCAGTCCACATGGTACTGAAAATCTCAGCCAGAACAATTAGTCAAGAAAAAGAAATGAAAGACAACCAAATTGGAAAGGAAGAAGTGAAATTACCTCTGTTCACAGACAACATAATTTTATATGCAGAAAACCCTAAAAATTGCACACACTCACACACACATATACACACAAAACCTGATAGAATAAACTAATTTAGGAAAGTCACCATATGCAAGATCAACATGTAAAAATCAGTTGCATTTCTATTTCAATGAATAATTTATAAAGAAATTAAGAAAACAATTCCATTTATGATGGCACTAAAAAGAATAAAATACTTGGGAATAAACTTATCAAGCAGGCAAAAGACATTTCTCCAATGATTTCTGAGTGGGTAAGAGTATGAAAACACGCTCAACATCATTTATTGTTAGAGAAATGTCAATCAAAATCACAACAAGATACCACCTCATACCCATTAGATGGTTACTGACAAACAACGAAAAAAAATAGTGTTGGGAAGGATATAGAAATATTTGGAACTCCTGTACACTACTGGTGGGATAAAATGGTTTAGTATTCTGGAAAACAGCATAACAATCCCTCAAAAATTTAAAGAGATTTCCATATGATCCAGCTTCTCACTATATACTGAAGTGAATTAAAAGCAGGGCTTTGGAAAGACATCTATACACTTATGTTCACAGCAGCCTTATTCACAATAACCAAAAGGTTGAAGCAACCTGTTTCAATTAATAGCTAAATGGATAAACCAAATGTGGTATATACATACAACAGAACTGTATTCAGCCTTGAAAAGGGAGGAAATTCTTACACCTGGTACAACATGCACGAAACTTAAAGATATAAGAAAAACAAGCCAGTCACAAATGTACAAATACATATGAATCCACTTATACATATGCAGAATAGTCAAAATCATAGAGACTGAAAGTAGAATGGGGGTAGCTAAGGAATGAGGAGGGAAGAGGAAATGGGGAATTGTTTTTTTCATGAGTATACAGTTGTGCTTTTTTTAAATTTTTATTTATTTATTTATTTATTTTTAATATAATTTTTTATTTTTTATAAACATATATTTTTATCCCCAGGGGTACAGTTGTGCTTTTTTAAGATGAAAAGAGTTCTTTAGATTGGTTGCAGAACAATGTGAATGTACTTAACATTACTGTATACTTAAAAATGGTTATGATAGTAAATTTTATTTATATGTATTTTGCTACAATTAAAAAATTTTAAATTATATAAAAAGTTAATAAAATAAAGTAAGTGACAACCAAGAACAAAAATTCAGATATTCTATCATGTTAGTTAACATGCTACAGAGCTTAATCATCATAGCTTCCTGTTATTTGGAGCAAAAAGGGAAATATGATAGTTTCATAACTCTTTTACTGAAAGGGGGGGAAATTAGTTCTCTGGAAGAGGTATAGTTTTCCTTAGCATGAAATCCTGGATCTTTTTCCTTTGTAGATAGCCTCAGTTATTTTGTTTTGCTTTGCTTTCTCTGTTCTCTGAAAATGTTTCTAACTTTTCTCTTTATCTCTGATATACAAAATTTTATCATGATTCATCTTTGTAGGCCTTTTTTTTTCATTTATTTAGCTTTTGGTGGGTACTATAAATTCAAAGATTTATGTCTGGGGAATTTCCTTCCATTATTCTTTTGATATCTCCTCTCCTCGATTCTTTGTGTTCTCCTCTGCTGCAATTCCTGTTATTGTGCAACATCTACCATAGTGGTGTTGGGGTTTCTGAAATTATTTTCCATGTCTCTCTATTTTTCTCTCATATGTTACCCTTTTGCTTTATAATCTTGAAGAATTCCTTAAAAATTTTCAATACTCCCACTTTGTAATAGGTTCTTTAGTTATCTCATTCTTCTGATAATTTATGTTATTTATGTATCTATTTAGATTTTTAAAATTATGTTTATATTTCTAGAATCCCCAACTGGCTCTATCTTACAGTAGGATTTCTCATTTGGTGGATACAGTAAAGATTTTTTTTTTTACCTATTCACTCTGTTTGCTCAGGTGTTGACTTTTGAATTTATTTATTATCTTTCTTTCATGGTGTTGCTTTCCTAAGTGGTTAGTGAGTTTTAGTTGTGTGTTCATCTTTGTGGTTGAGACTCCCTTTCTCTGTGGCTACTACTTCTATTTACTCCATGTTGACAATGGCAGTTAGGTGCAAAGATCTAAAACTCCATTCCTCATGTCATGTCACTGAAAACATTTTCATATACTACTTCAAGTAGTTTCAGTCCTCTGAATTGTACTCAAGGCTTCAATGAAATCTCGTTAAACAGACAACCTGGTCCAACCTACTATGATGGGGAATTTAGGGATGGCTGTCTGCACATCTCTGCCCATACCTGAAGCAAAGTAGCATAGAGAGAACTGCAGCAGCACATAGAAGACCTATCTCAAGGCAGTGAGAAGGGCCTACAGAGGAGCGAAGTGGAGGTCAAGGCCAGATGGCCAGCTAAAGTGACAGCCAACCAGGATACATGGGGGCAACATGTAAGCATGAGAGAGTATTCTGAAAGACATCTGAAAGAAAGAAATGGAATTTCCATAGGAAGGGGGATTCAGGTTGCTGAAAGTTGCACATTAAAGGGAAATGAAATGTGAAACATTTGGATTATATAAACATCAAGTAATAAATGATATAAAGATAAACTTGAAAGCTTCTTATTCTTGATAATTTCAAAAAATTTTAATATAGAAAGTAGATGTTTCTATGAGAAAATTCACACAATACCATTAGAAGACAATATTCAAGATTCTCTATAGCTCCTTGACAGACTGAAAAAACTTGTTTCAGGACCATAATGAGTAAGAGGTTGAGCACAGTAATGAACTATAGCCAACAGATCACTACCTTGAATGGTAGGAAATATTTTGAAACATTACACAAAATTTGTATTAACCCATAGAGGCATGTATCAGTGAAAGAATAGAGAACACAAGGACACCCAACTGGGGCGCCCGGGTGGCTCAGTTGGTTAAGTGGCTGCCTTCAGCTCGGGTCATGATTACAGGGTCCTGGGATCAAGCCCCGCATCAAGCTCTCAGCAGAGAGCCTGCTTATCTCTCTGCCCCTTTCCCTGCCACTCTGCTTACTTGTGCTCTCTCTCTAGCTGTCAAATAAACAAATAAAATATTTTTTTGACAAAGGTAAAAAAGCAATATAGTGGAGGACAGTCTTTTAAATCAATAATACTGGAACAAATGGAATTGCACAGAAGAGAATGAGCTCAACCCATCTCGTACCTTATGCAAAAATAACTCAAAATTAATCATAGACATACATTTAATATACAAACTATAAAACTTTTAGAAAATATCATAGGAGAAAACTTTGGGACCTACAGCTTAGTTATTTTTTAGACATGACACCAAAAGCATGATCTATAAAGAAAAAAAAATCAATAAATTGAACTTTAACAAAATATAAAGCTTTTGCTATGTGAAAGAGCCTGCTAAGAAGATAAAGAGACATGCTAGAATATGGGAGAAAATATTTGCAAACCACATAGGTGACAAAGGACTTACATTTTATGTAGAAGGAATTCTCAAAAGTATTCACACACACACACACACCCCAATTACAAAATGGACAAAAGACGTAAAGAAATAGTTCACTGTCCATGTATACATGGATGGAAAATAATCACCTGAAAAGATGTTTGACATTCCTTGCTCATTTACAGAGGAAATGAGTCTTAAGCCTGGCCTTCGATGAGTAGGATTTTATAAATAGGAGTGGTGTAAAATATAAGCATAAGAGTCCCTTTGCATCCCAACAACATTCTTTGATATTTCCCCTTAAATTTTTCTGTAAGTTATATAACACTATGTCTAGTATAGTTCCACATTCATAAAAAAAAAGAATTACATATGTTTAATTGGGAAAATTAGAACACTAGGTTCTTTGATGTTATTTATGAGTTATTCATTTAAAAAATTTTAAGTGTTGGGATGCCTGAGTGGCTCAGTCAGTTGGGCATCTGCCTTCAGCTCAGGTCATGATTCCAGGGTCCTGGGATGGAGCCCCGCATCAGGTTCCTGCTCTCCCTCTGCCTGCCACTCCCCCTGCTTGTGTTCTTTCTCTAACAAATAAACTTTAAAAATCTTAAAATAATTTTAAGTGTGGTTATAGTTTTTAAAAGTTCTTATCTTGTAGAAATAAATACTAAGGTATTTACTAATGTAATATTATGACTTAGAAAGATTTGCTTACAAATAATCCAGTGAGGTAATGAAGAAAGTGAGTGGGAATATGGATGAAACAAGACTGACTATAAATTTAAAACACTTGAGTGAGAGGTAAATATTGGTTCAATATAATACTCTATTTCTTCAAATTACAATTTTTCATAATGAAGATTAAATTAAAATATACTTACATATATATTTCTATGTCCACAGGAAAACAAAATCTAAGTGATATATATCAAACTATTCACCCTCTTCACCTATGGAGTGGAGAATTGGAATGAAAGGAAGGGAAATTACTATTTTTTACTTTATACACTTTAAGATTTTTACAGTGAACACACATTTTCATCAGAAAAAACAATGAAAAATTAAATTGTATAAGATTGCTTTTTCACATTTAATTCTTCTTTTAATTAGTCGGTTATACATTATAGATATTTCTCAAATGTAAAAAAATTTTGAGGAGACTCAAATATTGCTAAAACTATATAGGAGAAACATGCAAAAAATACTGTGAAGCTAAACTTGAGAACCTTATACACAACTTGATACAGATCTTCCAAATTTAAAACAACTAAGATTACCCAATTGCATGGACTCATCCATTATATTTATTTTTTTAAGGCATCAGAATAATATAGGGCAAGTTATATACTGGAAATTATTAAATAATAATCTAGAAGGGTCAATTTACCCTGGGATCAGTTCTTGAATGCTGAGTCTTAGAAAAATACACTTATTCTATTGGTAACCACTAGGGCTCAGTGTCTTCTTTAAAATGTAAAATTAATGCATTTTTAGAAAACAAAATAATCACAAAACTTAGTTTAAATTAATACTGAAGAGAAAAAAGACTATTTTTCTGATAGTCTCTGGTCTTAAAACAAAATTCCAGGGAAATTCTGAAAGGTGAGGGTGGGTCCTTCATTAAGGCACTTCTTTTATTGCTCTTTCTCCTGAGATGATTGAGGGGAATTGTGTCTGTATATTAAAAAAAACAAAAAAACAAAAAAACAATATTGCCCTGGAGATGGATTTAAATATTTAGTCATTATTTGAATTTCTTCTTGTAGAGAGTTTCCTATATTGTGGTGGGCATGCTCATTGAAAAGAAATGAGCAGAACTGAGCCTCCCACTGTATGACTGTGGGTAAACTGAGGCATGGGTTTAGGGCTCTGCATTTGGATGCATGATGCCATCTCTGTCCTTACATATAGGCAGCCTTTCAATACAGAACTTCGTGTTTTTAGATTTCCAAGGGGCTTCAAGGTGAACACAACTATCAAAGTATGCTTTACAGGACCTTCAAACAGTTCTGCTGCCCAGTGGAAACCTTTTGGTTTTCACAGTGAACCTGTCATGTTAATAGGCTTGAAGGTGGTCAAATCTCTCTGTAGTCCTGACCACCTCATCCTGCAAATAGCCCTTCCCCTGAAGCAGCATTTTAGGAAGAAGTAATGATGTTCCTCTTTTCGTATTCCTGAGTTGACCTGGAAGAGAAGGCAACATCTGCAAACACTTCCTCTGTGACAAGGAAGCGCTAGAGAGGCGCCATCCACCTCCACTTACTCCTGACTCTCTTCCCTGATCAGACTGGACAGTTGTTGGGTCATGCTCTCTACTCGGTGGCCTGCTCACAGCCGGTGTGCACGAGACACATGAGCTCTCACTCTTAGGACCTCAGAGTGCTCATCTGCTCTGTGGGCACAGCTAGCAGAGCCAGCCTCTGCCAAGGTCACCAGGTCTCCCTCTATTCTCTCCCAGCATGAAGACTGAGGGTGTGCTCTGACGGTCTGCTGTCTTCCACGGGGATGGGTGCTGAGACACCCCAATCTCCAGGCTGGCCCTGACCAGAAAGTCTTAAGGATTTCATTCATTCTCTCTGTCAATCCATCTTTTGTCTGTTTACCAGCCAGTATCCTGGGGGAAAAGGGGCAGGGGCAGGTGAGTAAAAGGACACATGCACAAAATCTCATCCCAACCCCCCCAAAAGCACTTTAAACAAGGAACCAAAACGTATCCTAGAAACTCGCATTGCCTTCATACATAGTCATTGTTCCACTATGTAGAATATGTCCAGTACCAGCATTATCCAGATCACAAGTGACACCCTCCGGGCTAGCTTTTAGCAGAATGGGTGCTTTCTTTTCCCTGGGTGTTATGTGTAAACAAGCACTTCTTTAGTTTTCTCTCAGAGAGAAGGGTACACTTACTTATATGTGTATAGTTTTACAGTTTTGAAGACTTATTCCATGAGAAAAGATTTTCAGAGGAAGGCTTTTTGTTTGTTTGGTTTTTTGTTTTTTAGTTTACCCCTTCGTCTCCTGAGAGACTAATAATCTGTTTATGACAGAGAGCTGTAGTGTTCTACAATTAGGGTTGCCAGCTTTCATAAAAACAAAATAAAACAAGATGCCCAGCTAAATTTGAATTTGAACAACAAATACTCAGTATAAGTATGTCCTATGCAATATTTGATGGCATATACTTATTCTATGGGACACACTTCCACTAAATATTTTTTTATATTTAGCCTAGGTGGCTCAGTGGGTTAAGCTGCTGCCTTCCTCTTCATAAAATCCAGAACTCAGTTCTACCTACTAAGTATATCATGAATCTATTTACCTCTCTCCATCTCTACCACTATAACCTAATCTTAAAAAAAAAAAAAGGGCACCTGGGTGGCTCAGTGGTTTAAAGCCTCTGCCTTCGGCTCAGGTCATGATCTCAGGGTCCTGGGATCAAGGCCCGCATCAGGCTTTCTGCTCAGTAGGGAGCCTGCTTCCCCCTCTCTCTCTCTATCTGCCTCTCTGCCTACTTGTGATTTCTGTCTGTCAAATAAATAAATAAATAAATCTTAAAGAACCCCTGTAATTACACTGGGCCCACCTGTATAATCTAGAATACTCTCCCTCTTAAAAAAAAAAAATTTTTTTAAAAATTTTTAAAAATTTAAAAAATTAAAAAAAATTTACCTGAAATTCATATTTAACTGGCTACCCTGTATTTTGTTTATAGGATTATAAATAGGCAACCCTCTCTATAGTAGAAGACATTCGCCATAGAAGCCAAAGATCTTTTAAAAGCCCATATGTGTATTAAATCTTTTACTTTATTGTTAGGCAACGAATAATACTCTTTCCTTCTTTCCTTTCCTCAAGAAATATTTTAGTAAGGATTGACTGCATGTCAGATACTGCTTTTGTGCTGGACTAAGAAAATAGTCAAGTCAAAGAAAAACTAAAAATAAATCATATTTTTAAATGATGAGGAAAATACAATAGGTGATGTGATAAAGAATGTCTGAATGGAGCTGGCTATCTTAGCTCTGACAGTCAGAGAAGTCTCCTCGAAGAGGTACTATTTCAATTGAGTCATAAGGAACAAGAAAGAGGCAGACATAAGAAGGTTTCATAAAAATAAGCTACAAGCAGAAGGAACCATAAATATAGGAACCAGGATATATTAATTTCCTCTGGATGCTGTAACAAACTACCACAAACTTGGTGGTTTACAACAGAAATCTATTTTCTCACAGCTCTAGAGGCCAGAAGTCTGAAAACAAGGTGTTCGCAGGGCCACGCTCCCTCTGGAGGCGCTAGAAGAGAATCTGCTCCCTGCCCTTCCTAGCTTCTGCTGGCTGCCAGAATTTCTTGGTTTTCCTTGGAATTGTTCCAATCTTCGAGGCCAGCATCTTCAAAGCTTCTCCTGTGTGAGTGTCTGACTAATATCCCTCTGCCTCTTCTCTATAAGGACACCTGTGATAGCCTGTAGATCCCATCTCCCAGGATAATTAATCTCCCCATCTCATGACGCTTCATGTAATCACATTTGCAATCAATCGATTGATCCATTATACCCCCCCTTTTATTTTTTATCATAGAAGGTAACATCCACAGGTTCTGGGGATCAGGACATGGATATATTTTGTGGGTTGGTGGGGGAGGGGGACAATGTTCAGCCTACCAAAGTAGGAGGAGCCTGGCATGTCCTAACCGGTGTGTGTGGCTGAAGCAGCATACACCAAGGCGGGGAGTGGAGGCATGAAGATTGAGAGATAGACAGAGCCTGTGGGCCCAAGTAAGGGATTCAGGTTTAAGTTTAATGTCAGTGGGTAACCAGTGAGATGTTCTAAACAGAGAGTAGTAAGACTTGCTTTTTTCAAAGTTTTTCTCAGGGTGCCTGGATGGCTCAGTCTGTTAAGCGTTGGACTCTTGATATTGGCTCTGGCATGATATCAGGTTCATAAGGTTGAGCACACGTCGGGCTTGGTGTTCAGCACAGAGTTGGCTTGGGATTCTCTCTCTTTCCCTATGCCGCTCCCCTTGCTCTCAATCTCTTAAATAAATAAATAAAAATCTTTAAAAAAATTTAAAAAAAAAGTGTTTCTCTGGGCACCTTGTGGAGGCTGGACAGTAATAGGGGCAAGAATGAAAGGAAATGGACCTGTCAGAGCTTCAGCTCCTACCAGAGAAGGCAGGCAGAGGCAATGGTAGCTTGGATTCAGGGAGCAGCAGGGGAGAGCAAAAGACGAGTTTGCACTGAGGGAATAGATTTTGGAAATAGAGTCATAATTATTTATTGAAGGATTAGATAAGGGAGGGAAAGATAGAGACTTAGAGTTCTCCTAGGTTTGGGGCTAAATGTTTATGAGTAGCTGAATGTTGACATTTGATGGAACTGGGTAAGAACCTCCAGTCTGCTCTAGGTAGAGAATTTCACATAAAGTTAAGGAAAGGGTAGATTTTGTCTTGTCCTAAAATGCATTTGATGAAGTAAGCATGCTCTTCGGGAAAGAAACATTCTTTTTCTTCCCTCCAAACCTGAGTCTTAACAAAGGCATCACACTTCTGAGCAAGGTTAAAAAGAATGAGAGCAGCACTGTTACAAAGATTGATGACGACTTGATGTGCACCTGTTAAAGCTGCGAACCTCTCGCCTTCTCGGTCAGGTTCACTTGGCAGGCAGCATCTTTCACGTCCAGGGTGAAGAGTGGCTCAGCAACCAGGAAATGCTGTGTACAATGATGTTTTTCCACCACGTGGTGTTCATCAATAAAGAGTGATGGCAACAAATCAATAGCTGTGTTGCAAGTTAGGGAGAGATAAGAGTGATGGTGAGAACTCTTATCAGGTGTGGGAGTTAGTTCTGTCTGTGTTCTGTCACCAAAGACCAGTCACCCATGAGCACTGCAAATCATTCCATCCCTCTGGCCTCAGTTTCCTCAGCCATAGGGGGTACGAGTTGTTGAGAAGATCAAATAAAATAATGAATGTGCTGAAACAATGAAGACCTAACTATAACTCGTCTACATGATATCAAATCATATATCAGACCATATTGAATTACATATTTTATCACATCTGATTCCTCTACAATACCTTATACTTAATTATTGCCTTGCAATAATTTTTTTAGTCAAATTTAATTAAGTCCAACCAAGGTAGCCATAAGACAGGTAGATTTTTTGGCAAGGGCTGACGAATTGATCATTAGAGATTGGTACCATGGTTCCCTGACTCATATTCATGTGTCCTTTATCTAGAAAGCAAAAATGGCCAGCTCCAGCTGCCCTCAGTCTGGTACAAAAGATTCCAGCCTAAAACACGATACATCAGGGTCATGCAAGCTCTAATATGTTGCAGGTGACTTCATTAAAATATCAAACTATTAATGAAGGTCACTTCTAGGATTTTTTAAAGATTTTATTTATTTATTTGATACACAGAGAGAGCACAACCGGGGGTGCAGCAGGCAGAGGGAGAAGCAGGCTCCCCACTGAGCAGGAGACTAATGCAGGGCTCAGGACACTGGGATCATGACCTGCACCGAAAGCAGGTGCTGAACTGACTGAGATACCCAGGCACCCTATGAAGGTCACTTCTAGTTCAGTATTAGGACTTGAAAAAGTGGTCATTATTTCCAAAGGCAAGTTGTTGGGTGGACCTATTTGACTGAAAGAATAAAAAGTTTTATTTGGTTAAAAAATGTTGAATATGATTCTTGAAATTTTTATTTGTTTAAAATAACTTATTATTTCTGGTTTCTATCAAGTAGATTTGAGGAGATTACTATGACCGACTGGCAGCCATCACCCATGTCTGAGGCTTCCCTGAGATCCCACAGAAGAGAAAAATAGTGTTGGAGAGAAAATAGTGGGATTCTATGTCTTTTCATATACAACATCATTTAAGAACAATAAAATACAAATGATAAATTATAAATGCAATTTGCTTTTCTCCACAACCTACCTCATCAACTAAGATTGTTCACAAAATTAAGAAGTTAGATTTATAAGGTAATGTTCTAAAACATATGCCATCTAAATTCACTAACTTATGAATCAGTTACCTTTTAAATATTGCCTGTTTTATCTAGGAGCTATTGTCGCATCTTTTTACATTTCTTTTCAAAAGTCCAATCTCCATCTTCCTTTTTGTTTTCATTTGGTCTTCGGTTTTGATAGAAAAGGTGAAATGTCATATTTAATTTAAAAATTAGTATTTTCTGTGGTGCCTGGGTAGCTCAGTCATTTAGTGTCTGCCTTTGGCTCAGGTCATGATCCCAGCGTCCTGGGATTGAGCCCTGCATTGGGCTCCCTGCTCAGCCTGCTTCTCTCTCTACCACTCCTCCTGTTTGTGTTTCCTTTCTCCCTGTCTCTCTCTCTGTCAAATAAATAAATAAAAATCTTAAATAAATAAAATCAGTATTTTCTGAGGTCATGTTGCAGGCAGATCTGGACCTGGACTTCTAGAGCAGTCCAATAGAACAACTGCCCAAAATATATCTTCAAAAATAATTTATCACAACTATGGCTATAGTAACAGGAGTTTTTGTTTTGTTTTGTTTTGTTTTTTGCATGTGTGAATATTTCTTGTCAAGTCCATCAATTTTATTACTGAATGTTACTGAAGAACTAATAAAGATACTTATAACAACTGTAACTGGTAGAAATAAATGACAAAACTCTGATTCAGTTTAATCTTCATGTAATTATACACCATAGGAAGCCTTTGGGTCATCTTGTCTATTTCCATGGTATTTAGGGTAACCAGACATTATCCGTTGTCCTTTGTATCTATTTTAAAAGTAAGGTAGATTAGGAAATATAAATCGAGAATAGCAGTTACCAGCAGCTTTTACTGTCAAGTAGCTTAGATTCATGGGAAGGTGCCCAGCCTGGTTCATAGCCATCATCACACTGTACTTGATAAATCAGAGCAAATTAAAAAAAAAAAAAGTATTCTGGTCATGAAACAATTATTTATCCACATATTCCCAGATAGAGATAATCAGAAAGGTCTTCATGATAATCACCCACTATAAAAGAAAATGTAGCCTCACTTTTTACACCTTTCACAAGAATTGTGTTGGAAAGGAAACTCTTAAGCATTTGCTACATCTGGCAAATTCTGCTTGGGGACCCTCTAGAATATTATCCGATAAATGTGGTATCCATGAGGTCTGTGCCTATAGGTCTGTGAACCCTTAGTCATGTTCTTGATTCCACACATAGGTGGGCCTTATGAGTCAATTCACTTTTCCAAATGTATAAGGCAAGAAGTGCTTTTTCCAGAAGTTTCTCATTTTCTAGAAGCTCAGCTCCTTATTTACACCAACATCCTCTCAAAAGTAAATGGTCTTGGGGCGACTGGGTGGCTCAGTGGGTTAAAACCTCTGCCTTCGGCTCGGGTCATGATCCCAGGGTTCTGGAATTGAGCCCCGTATCGGGCTCTCAGCGGGGAGCCTGCTCCCCGGCTCCCTCTCTCTGCCTGCCTACTTGTGATCTGTGTCTGTCAAATAGATAAATAAAATCTTAAAAAAAAAAAAAAAAAGAGAGAGAGAGAGTAAATGATCTTCCCCTTTTTAATCCAGGGATGCCACTGTTAAATTGCCATTTCCCCCAAAGATCTCTAACTCTTCAAATCCAGAACTAAACCACTCACACACCCCTCCCATACCTGTTCTTTCCCCACTCCTTTATGCAGACTTCAATCAGGTAGAGAAGACTCTGAAGCCAGTGCTTCTCAAACTTTAGTGTGCACCAAATCACCTGGAAAATTAGGACCTTGATACCAGAGATTCTGATTCACTAAGTCCAGCTTTAGGTCTGAGAACATACATTTCCATCAAGCTCACAAATCATGTTTTGAGTAACCTGCTTTAAGTCACAGCAGCATCTGAATTGCAGAGCTTCAAATTTCCATCCCCTCAGTCACCATTTACTTTGCTAGAGTAGAGGAGCCTTTCCTTTATCGATAATGATTCTTACCTCTTCTGGGTGGTAATGGTCTAATTTGCCATGACTCTGCCATTATTTATCACGCCACTGGAATATTATAGCCCCATCTGCTCTAGTGAATGGAAACCTCATCCAAATTTTGATAGCTATACAATTTCCATTGTCCCACAAGCCTCATGCAGGGCTAGATTCATGGAGTTCTCCACCAACTGTATCACTGGAGGAACACACATCCTTTAGCTGTGGCTAGACTCAGAATAATCACCTTGCTCAAATTTCCACCTGTATCATTTGCTATGGTCTAATGTTTGTGTCCCCCCAAAATTCATATAGAACATAATCTCTAAGGTGATGTCATCAGGTGATGGGGGGTGTGGCAGTGATTCAGTCATGAGACAGAAACTTTATAAATGGGACTAACGCTCCTATAAAAGAGACCTCCCAGAGCTTCCTACCACCTTCTGCCATGTGAGGGTGGAACACAAATCTATGACCAGGAAGAGAGCTCCCACCCAAAAACCATGTTGATCTTGAACTTCTAGCCTCCAGAACTGTGAGAAATACTTTTCTGTTGTTTATAAGCTACCAAGTTTATGGTATTTTATTATAAACCAGACAGGCTGAGACATCATTATGTCCTGTTTTACACACAACTCCTGCTGAATGGACAGTGGGCTCTATGACTTCCCATCACAATTCATTGAGTAAGAAATGAACCCTTGACCTAAAGAAAGACGGGTTCGCAGAATAATCTGAGCCACTTAGATCCCTTTGTTCTGTTTTATTGTTGTTTTAAATATTTTATTTTTTAGAGCAGTTTTAGGTTCACAGCAAAATTGAAAAGAAGATACAGAGATTTCCCACATACCTTCTGCCCCCAACACGTGCATAGCCTCCCCATTATTAATGTCCCACACCAAAGTGGTATATTTGTTGCAATTGATAAATCTACATTGAAACGTCATAATCACTCAAAGTCCATAGTTTACTTTAGGGTTCATTCTTAGTGTTGCACATTCTGTGGGTTTTGATAAGCATGTAATGGCATGTATTAACTATTATAATAACATAGAGAGTATTATGCTTACCCTAAAAATCCTCTGTGTTCGCCTATTCTTCTGGCTTTAGGCTTCATTTGTTTTCATTTTCTAGCTCCTTTAGGAATAAGGCTAGGTTGTTTGAGACTTTTCTTGCTTCTTGAGGTAGGCCTCAAGAAGCCTACATGCTTCTTCAGAATCCCATTTGCTTCATTCCAAAAGTTTTGGACAGTCATTGTTCTCATTTTCATTTGTTTCCATGTATTTTTTTAAAAATTGATTTTTTGATCTAAGTTGACCCAGTTATTCTTTAGTAGCATGTTGTTTAACCTCCGTGTATTTGTAGTCTTTCCAAATTCTTTTGTGTGTTTGACTTCAACTTTCATAGCATTGTGGTCAGAAGATATGCATGGTATGATTTCAATCATTTTGTACTTGTTAAGGCCTGATTTGTGATCTAGTATATGATCTGTTTTGGAGAATGTCCCATGTGCACTCCAGAAGAATGTGTATTATGCTGCTTTAGAATGAAATATTCTGAATGTATCTGTTAAGTTCATCTGGACAGTGTGTCATTCAAAGCCACTATTTCCTTGTTAATTTTCTGCTTAGATCGTCCGTCCATTGCAGTGAGTGGGGTGTTGAAGTACCCTACTATAATTGTATTACTACCAATGTGTTTCTTTATTTTTGTTATTAATTGATTTATATGACTGGCTGCTCCAATGTTGGGGTATAAATACTTATAACTGTTAGATCATCTTGCTGGGTAGACCCTTTAATTATTATATAGTGTCCTTCCTCACCTTTAATAGAGCCTTTGGTTTAAAATCTAATTTGTCAGATATAAGGATTTCTACCCAAGCTTTCTTTTAATGATAAATGGTTTTCCATCCCCTCACTTTCAATCGGGAGGTATTCTTGGGCCTAAAATGAGTCTCTTGTAGGCAGCACATCAATGGGTCTTACTTTTTTCTTTTTTTATCTAATCTGATATCCTGTGTCTTTTCATTGGGGCATTTAGCCTATTTACATTCAGGGAAACTATTTAAAGATATGAATTTAATGCCACTGTATTACCTGTAAAGTCACTGTTTCTGTATATTGTCTCTGTTCCTTTCTGGTCTGTATTACTTTTGGGCTCTCTCTTTGCTTAAAGGATCTCTTTAATATTTCTTGCAGGGCTAATTTAGTGCTCACAAATTATTTTAGTTTCTGTTCACCTTGGAAACTTTTTATCTCACCTTCTATTGTGAATGACAGCCTTGCTGGATATAGTATTCTTAGCTACATATTTTTCTCATTTAGCACCCTGAATATAACATGCCAGTCCTCTCTGACCTGCCAGGTCTCTAGGGATAGGTCTTCTGCCAGTCTAATATTTCTACCCTTATAAATTATGGACCTCTTGTCCCGAGCTGCTTTTAGGAATTTCTCTTTATCTCTGAGATTTGCAAGTTTCACTATTCTACATCAAGGTGTTGACTTTTTTAATTGATTTTGAGAGCGTTCTTTGTGACTTCTGGACCTAGATATCTGTTTCCTTCCCTAGACTAAGGAAGTTCTCTGCTATAAATTGCTCCAATATACCTTCTGCCCCTCCTTTCCTTTTCTTCTGGTATCCCAATTATTCTAATATTGTTTCACTTTATGGTATCACTTATGTCTCAAATTCTCCCCCATGATCAAGTAGTTGTTTATCTTTTTCTCAGCTTCTTTATTCTCCATCATTTTATCTTCTATATCACTAATTCTCTCTTCTGCCTCATTTATCCTAGAAGTTAGAGCCTCCATTTTTTATTGCATCTCATTAATAGCTTTTTGATTTTGACCTGATTAGATTTTAATTCTTTTATTTCTCCAGAAAGGAATTCTCTAGTGTCTTCAATAAATAACTAAATAATATTTAAAAAATAAATAAACAACTCATCTGTAAAACCATCTGGTCCTGGACTTTTGTTTGTTGGAAGTTTTTTAATTACTAACTCAATTTCATTGTTGTTAATCAGTCTGTTCAAATTTTCTGTTCCTTCCTGATTCAGTTTTGGGAAGTTATATGTTTCTAGGAATTTATCCATTTCTTCTAGGTTGTCTAATTTTTTGACATGTAATTTTTCATAATATTATATTATGGCATATATCTTATGGCATAGTATGCCATAATTCTATGGCATTGGGTGTTATTTCTCCTTTTTCATTTCTGATTTTGTTTATTAGAGTCCTCTGTCTTTTTGTTGTTGTTATGAGTTTGGCTAAATGTTTATCAATTTTTTCTTTTCAAAGAAACAGCTCCTTTTTTCACTGATCTTTTCTATTGGTTTTTTAGTTTCTACTTTGCTTATTTCTACTCTAACCTTTATTATTTCCTTCCTTCTACTGGTTTGGGGTTTGTTTTTCCTTCTTTTTCTTACTACTTTAGGTATAAAGTTAGGTTGTTTATTGGAGACTTTTCTTGCTTCTTGAATTAGGCCTATATTATAAACTTCCCCCCTTAGAGGAAATTTGCTGCATCCCAAAGATCTCGGACCATTGTGTTTTCATTTTCACGTAATATTTTATTTCTTCTTCACATCTTAGTTGACCCATTCACTGTTTAATGGCATAATATTTAACCTCCATGTGTGTCTTTTTTCCAGATTTTTTCCTGTGGTTGATTTTTGGTTACATAATATTGTGGTAAAAAAAAAAAGATGCATGGTATGATTTTGATCTTTTTGAACTTGTTGAGACTTGTTTTGTGGCCTAACATGTGATCTATTCTGGAAAATGTTCCATATGCATTTGAAAAGAATGTGCATTCTGCTGTTTTAGGATGGAATGTTCTGAATATGTCTTTTAAGTCCATCTGGCCAGTGTGTCATTCAAAGCCACTGTTTCCTTGTTGATTTTCCATTTGGATGATCTCCCCATCAGTGTAAGTGGGGTATTGAAGTTCCCTACCATTTTTGTAATACTGTGAATTATTTCTTTTATGTTTGTTATTACCTGTTTTAGGTATTTGGGTTCTCCCATGTTGGGTGTATAAATATTTACAATTGTTATATCCTCTTGTTGCTTTGTGCCCTCTATTATTATATAGTGCTCTTTTTTTTTGTCTCTGTTACACTTTTTGTTTTACAGTCTATTATATCTGATATAAATATTGATACTCTGGTTTTCTTTTGTCATCCATTTGCATAATAAATGTTGTTTCTCCATTCCCTCACTTTCAGTCTGCAGATGTCTTTATGCCTAAAATAAGTCTCTTGTAGGCAGGATATAGATGGGTCTTGGTTTTTTTATACATTCTGACTACCTATTTCTTTTGAATGGAGCATTAAGTCCACTTACATTCAGAGTAATTATTGATAGATATGTATTTAAAGCCATTTTATTCCTGTTTTGTTATTGTTTCTGGAGATCTTCCCTGTTCCCTTCTAGTCACTGGCACTTTCAGACTTTCTTTCCCACTCAGAGTACCCTTTAATATTTCTTGCAGGGCTAGTTCAGTGGTCACAAACTCCTTTAGCTTTTGTTTGTCTGGGAAACCCTTTACCTCTCCTTCTACTCTGAATGATAGCTTTGCTGGGTATTCTTGGCTGCAGCTTTTTCCCATTCATCACATTGAATCTGACATGCTACTTTCTTCTGCTTTGCCAAGTTTCTGTAGAGAGATCTCCAGCTAGCCTTCAATATGTCTTCCCTAGCAAGTTAGGGACTTCTTTTGTCTTGCTGCTTTTAGGAATTTTTCTTTCTCACTATACTTTGCAAGTTTAACTACAATATGTCTTAGTGTTGGCCTGCTTTTTAAAAAGTTTGATGGGAGTTCTTTGTGCCTCCTGGATTTGGATATTTCTTTCCTTCTCCAGATTAGGGAAGTTTTTGACTATTATTTCCTCAAATAAAATTTCTGCCCCTTTTCTCTTTCTTCTTCTTCTGGGACTGAATGTTATTATATTTGATGGAGTCACTGCATTCCCCACGTCTATTCTCATGATCCATAGTTCTTTCTCTCATTTGTTCAGCTTCATTATTTTCCATTATTTTATCTTCTATATCACTTCTTTGTTCATCTGTTTCTTCTGTCCTTGTGGCCATTATATCCAGTCTGTTTCTAATCTCAGTTATTGAATTTTTCATTTCTTACTGATTATTTTTTAGTTCTTTTATCTCTGCAGTAAAGGTCTCCCTGATGTCTTCCATGTTTTTCTTAAGACCAGCAAGTATCCTTATGATTGTTGCTTTAAATTCTGGAACAGAGATATTACTTATATCTGTTTGATTATATCTCTGGCCATGACATTTTCTTGTTCTTTCTTTTGGTATGAATTCCTCAATTTTGGCACTTTGTCTAGGTCTCTAGACAAAATGTCTAGAGACATTTTGTGTCTTCTCTATGTTAGAAAAGCCTATTGTTTCCTGCTTCTAAGAATAATGGCTTTATGAAGAAGAGGTCATACAGTGTCCAGGTCATGACTGCTCAGAGAGTGTCTGCTGTGTGCTGCATGCACTTTGCTGCTGTGTTTTAGCTGCTTTATCCCTCAAGTCAGTCATCTGCAGAGGTTCTTTTGCCTGCAGTGGGCAGTATTTGGACCTTAACCAGAGTGTGGCAAGTTTTAGCCAGGTGTACACTTGTCTGCTTGTTAAATGAGACCTAATGCTATTTTTGCTAAAACTGAAGTCTTGCAGAACTCTGTGGTAGGTAGACATGGTACATGTGGATGTTTCTCCTGGCATTCCCCAGGAAGGCCATGGGCACTGGTCCATAAGCACACCTGGACACTATATGACTGAGAAATTCAGGGTTTTTGTCATGAATGGATGATTTTTTTTTTTGGCTTTCTCTTATTGATGTGATGTATTGTGTTGATTGATTTGCTAATTTGAACCACCCCTGTATCCCAGGAATAAAATTCATTTGATCGTAGTGAATTTTTTTTTAATGTATTTTTGGATTCAGATTACTGAGACTTTGTTGGGGATTTTTGTATCTATGTTCATCAGCTATATTAACCAGTAGTTCTCTTTTTTTTTGTAGTGCCTTTAATTGGTTTGGTGTCAGTGTGCTGGCCTCATAGAATGAATTTGGAAGCTTTACATCCTCTTCTGTTTTTTGGAAGGGTTTGAGAAGAATAGATCTTAACTCTTCTTTAAATGATTGGTAGACTTCAGACTTCAGCTACCAGGAGATCAGCTAGATAGCTTATCTAAAAATTGCAAACACCTGAAAATCCATCGACAGATGGAAGAGAAGAAGAACAGCAATTCTGGAAACAAAAAAACAACCACTTTCTGAAAGGTAGGACTGGCGGAGATGTGAATCCAAAGCGACAGGAAGATAGACCCCGGGGGGAGGGGCCAGCTCCCGGCAAGCGGCGGAGCAACGGAGCACAAAATCAGGACTTTTAAAAGTCTGTTCTGCTGAGGGACATCGCTCCAGAGGCTAAACCGGGGCAAAGCCCACGCGGGGTCAGCGTGGCCTC
>NC_081562.1:81052612-81063177 GCF_022355385.1 Mustela nigripes
GGGGGCTTAAGTGGGTACGAGAAGAATAAATGAAAGAAGATGGGATCGGGAGGGAGACAAACCATAAGTGACTCTTAATCTCACAAAACAAACTGAGGGTTGCTGGGGGGAGGGGGATTGTGAGAAGGGGGTGTGATTATGGACATTGGGGAGGGTATGTGCTTTGGTGAGTGCTGTGAAGTGTGTAAACCTGGTGATTCACAGACCTGTACCCCTGGGGATAAAAATATATGTTCATAAAAAATAAATTTAATTAAAAAAAAATGATTGGTAGACTTCACCTATGAAGCCATCCGGTTCTGGACTTTTGTTTTTTAGGAGATTTTTATTATTGCTTCAATCTCATTGCTGGTAATTGGTCTGTTCGAATTTTCTATTTCTTCCTGATTCAGTTTTGGGAGATTATATGTTTCTAGGAATTTATTTATTTCTTCTAGGTTGTTCAATTTTTTGGCATACAATTTTTTATAGTATTTTGTTATAATGTTTCATATTTCTGTAATGTTCTTTATTTCTCCCCTTTAATTTCTGAACTTGTCTATTTGAGTTCTCTCTCTTTTTTTTTTTTTTTTTTTTTGTTAAGTCTAGCTAACAACTTATCTATTTTGTTGATCTTTTTGAAAAACTAGCTCCTGGTTTCACTGATCTGTTTTATTCCTTTTTTCATTTGTATTTCATTTATTTCTGCTCTAATGCTCATTTTTTTCTACCTTCTTTTTTTTTTTTAAGATTTTATTTATTTATTTGACAGAGAGAGAGATCACAAGTAGGCAGAGAGGCAGGCAGAGAGAGAGAGGAGGAAGCAGGCTCCCCGCTGAGCAGAGAGCCCCATGTGGGGCTCGATCCCAGGACCCTGAGATCATGACCTGAGCCGAAGGCAGAGGCTTTAACCCACTGAGCCACCCAGGCGCCCCTTCCTTCTTTTGTTTTTGGATTTTGTTTGTTCTTTTTCTTGTATCCTTAGGTGTACAGTTAGGTTGTTTGAAATTTTTCTTGTCTTTTAAGGTAGGCCTGTATTGCTATAAATTTCCCTCTTGGAACAGCTTTTCTATATCTCAAAGATTTTGAGCTAAATGATATATATAATGATATAAATGATACAATGTATCATGTTGTAATTGCAATGTATAATGTAATATAAAAATAAAAAATAAAAATGATATAAATAACACAACAGTTATCACTTTCATTTGTCTCCATGTATTTTTTTTTTAACTTTCCCTTTGATTTTTTGGTTGACCCTTTAAATCTTTAGTAGCATGTTATAGAACCTCCATGTCCTTTTCAGATTTTTTTCTTGTGCTTGATTTCTAGTTTCATAGTGTTGTGGTTGGGTAAGATGTTTGGTACAACTGTAATCCTTTTGAGTTTGGTGAGACTTGCTTTGTGGCCTGACATGCGATCTATTCTGGAGAATGTTCCGTGTGCACTTGAAAAGAATGTGTATTCCACTATTTTAAGATGGAATGTCCTGAATATATGTTAGGCCACTCTGGTCTAATATATCATTCAAAGTCATGTTTCCCTCTTGAATTTCTGTTTAAATGAACTATCCATTTGTGTAAATGGTATGTTAAATTCCCCTACTGTGATTGTATTACTATTGACTTCCTTCATGTTTGTTATTAGCTGTTGTATGTATTTGGGTGTTCCCATATTGGGTGTAAATATTTGTAATTGTTCTATCTTCCTGTAGCGTGTTCCCTTTATCATATGCAGCGTCTTTGTCTCTTGTTACAGTCTTTGCTTTAAAGTCTATTTTGTCCCTTATAAGTATTGCTACCTCAGCTTTCTTTATACTTCCATTTGTATGATAAATGCTTTTCCATCCCTTCAATTTCAATCAGCATGTCTCTATGTCTGAAATGAGTTTTTGTAGGCAGTATACAGGTCTTAATTTGTATCCATTCCATCCCCCTGTCTTTTAATTGGAGAATTTAGTCCATTTACATTCAAATTACTGATAGGTAAGCACTTACTGCCATTTGTTACCTGTTTTATGGTTATTTTTGTAATTCTTCTCTATGCCTTTTTTAAAAAATATTTTATTTATTTATTTGATAGACAGAGATCACAAGTAGGCAGAGAGGCAGGCAGAGAGAGGAGGAAGCAGGCTCTCCGTAGAGCAGAGAGCCCGATGCAGGGCTCAATCCCAGGACACCAGGATCATGACCTGAGCCGAAGGTAGAGGTTTTAACCCACTGAGCCACCCAGGCATCCTCTATGCCTTTTCTATCTTGCTCTCTTCTCTCTTAGTTTGCTAGCTTTCTTTAGTGTTTTGTTTTTTTTTTAAGATTTATTTATTTGACAGACAGAGATCACAAGTAGGCAGAGAAGCAGGCAGAGAGAGAGGAAGGGAAGCAGGCCCCCTGCTGAGCAGAGAGCCCGATGTGGGACTCCATCCCAGGACCCTGAGATCATGACCTGAGCCAAAGGCAGCGGCTTAACCCACTGATCCACCCTTTAGTGTTATACTTTCTTTAGTGTTATACTTGGATTCCTCTGTTTATTTTTTGCATATCTGTTACTACTTTTTGTGTTTACCATTAGATTATATGTAAGATCTTATACATATAGTAGTCTATATTAAATTGATGGTCACTTAAGTTTGAACTTATTCTAAAAGCACTAAAGTTTTCTTCTCTCCCCCAACATTTTAGGTATATACTGTCATAATTTACATCCTTTTATTTTATGAATCCTTGACTGATTTCTATAGATATACTGAATTTTATTGCTTTTGTGCTTCCTACTTTCCTTATTTCTGCTTGTAGTCTTTCCCTTCCACTTAAGTCCCCTTTAACATTTCTTATAATTTTAGTGGTGATGAATTTCTCTAACTTTTGTTTGTCTGGAAACTCTTTCTCTCTCCTTCTGTTCAGTATGATAGCCTTGCTGGATAGCATATTCTTGGCTGCAGGATTTTTTTGTGTTTGTTTGTTTGTTTGTTTTCAGCAGTTTTAATATACCATGCTATGGCCTTCTGGCCTGCAAAGTTTCTACTGAAAAAGTCCTTATAAGATTTCCCTCATATATAGAAATATATATTATATATAGTATATATACTATAACTGTTTTCTGTTGTATAACTGCTTTAAAAATTCTCTCTTTATCACTACTTTTTGCTATTTTAATTTCTGTGTCTTGATGTAGAGCTCCTTGGGTTATTTTGTTGGGCCTCTCTTTGCCTCCTGGATCTGGATTTCTGTTTCCTTCCCCAGATTCAGAAATTTTTCTGCCTCCTTTTATCTCTTCTTCTTGATCTCTATAATATGAATGTTATTACATTCATATGAATGTTATATATGAATATTACATTCATATTATAGCACACACTTCATGTTCTATGAATGGTACTACATTTGTATTATAGAACCCACTTGATGGTGTTGCTGAGTTCCCTTAATCTATTTCATTTATTATCTCTCTCTCTCTTTCTCTCTCTCTCTTTCTCTTTAGCTCTCCTATTCAGCTTAACTGCTTTCCTTTATTCTGTCCTCCAGGTTGCTAATCCATTTTTCTGCATCTTCTTGTCTCCTATTTATTCCCTCTGGTGTATTTTTGAGTTCTTCATCTCTGAATGGTTCTTTTTTATCTTTTCTGTTTGTTGAGGATCTCACTGAGGTCCTCCACTCTTTTCACAAGTCCAATAAATATCTTTATGACCATTGCTTTAAATTCTCTGTCAAGCATATTATTTATCTCCATTTTGTTTAGCTCTCTTGCTGTAATTTTGTTCTGGTCTTCTATGTGGGGCATATTTCTCTGTCTCCTCATTTTGTCTAACTCCCTGTGTCTGTTTCTATGTGTTAGAAAAGTCAGCTCTCTGGCACTTGAAAATAGTGGCCTTATGAAGAAGAGGTCCTGTAGTGCCCTGCAGTGCAATGTCCCTGTACACCAGAACCTAGCACTTCAAAAGCGTCTCCTGTGTGTGCTGCATGTGCCCCACTATTGTGGTTGAGCCTCACTTGCCTTCAATCCAGTTGTCTGCAATAGATCTGTTTGCCTGTTATGAGCTGGGTTTTGGGCCCTGTGTTGTTAGAGGACCAGTCTGTGGCCACTTTTTGTTTGAGATGAATCAGATCAGGCATTGCCAGAGCTGCAGTACACTGAACTGCAAGGAGGTCTCCTTGTTTTGTCCCCTGAGAGCCTTTCATTAGTGGGCAGGACCTGTGGTCAGACCAGATGTCTGCCCACAGCACACTGCTGGAGACACAAGCTAGTGTGTGTGTGGTTTTTCTTTTTCTGTCCCAGGGCATGAGTCACTTTGGGGTGGTGAGGACCCCTGTCAGGGCTGCTTGCACACTACCACACTTATGACACTGCTTTGAGTGGACTCCTGCTGAGACTGGGTTGGAGGGGAGAGGTATCTGTAGGAGAATGCAAGGGCAGGGCACATGGTGTTAGCAAGGTTTGCAACATCCGCTGTGAGGGAGGACCTGGAGCCACTTTGGAAAACTCCTACTGAGCTGGAAACAGGTCCAGAGAAGAGTGTGGGAGAAGGGTGTGCTATTACCAGCTAGGTGTAGAGTGTTCCTGCTGGGCTGATTCTTGCAGGGTCTGTGTATTTAGTCTGAGGTGAGGGGAGGGAAGTGACTCCTGCCAGCTCTTTTGTTCTTAGGGAAGTCCCCCAAAGATCACTGCCTCTCCGGCACACACTCTGAGATTAGTAAACAAATCTCACTCCTGTATACCCAAGGTATTTTTCAAAATATTGTTTCTGCTGTATCTCAGCATAGCTATTTGTCTTGCAGTCTCTTTGAGGAGGGACTCCAGTTCCTAATGCCCTTAGGCTTTCCCAGAACTGAGCCCACTGATTTTTAAAGTTCCATGTGTTAAGTCCCTCTGGTTTTCTAAGGCAAATGTTATGGGAATTCATCTTCCCCGTGCAGGACTCCAGTGTCTGGGGTGCCTCGTATGGGGTCTCCTCTCCCCTCTCCATGCCCATGTTGTCCCTTCCTCGTAGAGATGGTCCCATAGGTCACTACTCCTCCTGACAGCATCTCCCTCCTTTTTACCCTCTTCAATATGAGCTCTTCTCTACATTTAGTTGTGAATGATCTGTTCTACCAGTCTTTTGGGGTCATTTTCTGCTTACACTGATCTGGGTGTTATCTAGGTGCATCCATGGGATGACATGAGTCTGGGATCCTCCTACTCTGTCATCTTCCCTGGAACTCTGGAACAGTGTCAATTTTTTTTCTTTTAACATGTGGATGTCCAGTTTTTCACTACCATTTGTTGTAAAGACTATCTTTCCCCCATTGTATTGCCCTGTTCCTTTGTTAAAGATCACTTGAATATATGTATGTAGGCCTGTTCCTGGAATCTTTATTGTGTTCCATCGATGGATTTATCTATTCCTTTGTCAATACCGCATTGTCTTGATGACTGTAGCTTTATAGTAATTCTTGAAGTTGGGTAATGTTATTCCTCCAGCTTCATTTTTCTTTTTCAATATTATGTTGAGTTGTTATTCTGGGTGTTTGCCACTCTGCATAAACTTTGGAATCAGTTTATTGATATCCACAAAATAACTTTCTGGAATTTTTATTGGGATTACATTGAATCTTAGATCAGGTTGGGAAGAACATATCTTGAGAATATTGAGTCTTCCTATCCATGAACATGGAATATCTCTTCATTTCTCTAGTTAATTTCATTCGTCAGATTTTTATACTTTATTTCATATAAATTTTATATTTTCTTAGATTAATAACTAAATATTTCATTTTTTAGTGCTAATGTAAATTGTATTGTGTTTTCAGTTTCTAATTCCATCTGTTCATTGCTGGTATATAGAAGAGTGATTAACTTTTGTGTCATTATCTTGTATCTTGAGACCTTGTGATAATCACTTAGTAGTTTTAGGAGTTTTTATATTAATTGCTTCAGATTTTCTACATAGATAACCATGTCATCTACAAAGACAGTTTTACTTTCTCTTTCCCAATATGTATCACTTTTATTTCCTTTTCTTATTTCACATTAGTGAGGACTTCCAGTAGGATGTTGAAAAGGTGTATGAGAAAGGATATCCTTGCCTTCTACCTGATTTTAGTGAGAGAGTTTCAAGTTTTCCACCATTACATTATGTTACTGTAACTTTTTGTAGATACTCTTTGTCAAGTTGAGGATGTTCCCCTCTATTCCTACTTTACTGCCAGTTTTTACATGAATAGGTGTTGTATTTTGTCAAATGCCCTTTCTGCATCTGTTTAGATGATCATGTGGATTTTCTTTCATTGTCTGTTAATGTAATGGCTTATACTTATTGATTTTCAAATGTTGAATCAGCTGCCATATCTGGGATAAATTCTATTTGGTCACTTGGTCATTGTGCATAATTCTTTTTATATATATCATTGGATTCAATTTGCTAATATTATGCTGAAGATTTTTTTGCATCTTCATTCATGATAGATAATGGTGTGCAGGTTATTTTCAACTTACAATGCCTTTGTTTTTGTTTTTAAGCCTATGTTGGCCACATAGAATGAGTCAGAAAGTATCCCTCTGCTTCTAGCCACTGAAAGAAATTGTAAAGAACTAGAATAATTTCTTCCTTACATGTTTGATAGAATTCACCACTAAACCCATCTGACCCTGGGTTTTCTTTTTTGCGAAGTTATTATTTATTTATTTAATTCCTTTAATAGTATAGGCCTATGCAGATTGTCTATTTCTTCTTGTATGAATTTTGGTAGATTGTATCTTTCAACAAATTGGCCCATTTCATCAAGATTAAATTTGTGAGCATGAAGCTATTCATTCTGTTTATTATTCTTTTAATGTCCATGGGACCTATAGTGATATTCCTTTTTTCATTTCTAATGTTAGCAATTTATGTCCTCTCTGTCTCTTTAATTAGCCTGGCTAGAGGCTTACCAATTTTATTATCTTTAAGAAATTTTTTTTAAAAAACCAAGCTTTTGGTTCCATCAATTTTCCCTATTAATTTCCTGTTTTCAATTTTATTGATTTCTCCTCGGATTCTTATTATTTCCTTTCTTCTGCTTATTTTTGGACTTATTTGTCTTTTTCTAGTTTTCTAAAGTGAAAACTTAGATGATTGATTTTAGATATTTTTTCTAATATATATACTTATTGTTATTATTTTCCTTCTAATTACTGCTTTTACTACATCCTACAAAGTTTGGTAAGTTATTTTTATTTTCATCTTGCCAATATATTTTTAACTTTCTCTTGAGATTTCTTCCTTTACTTCTGTGTTATTTAGAAGTGTGTTGTTTAATCTCCACTTCTTTGAGGTTCTCCAGTTACATTTGTAGGTTAATTCCATTGTAATCTGAGAGAAGACATTGCATAATTTTTTTCTTTTAAAATTTTTAAGGTATATTTTATCTCCCAGAATGTGGTCTATCTTGGTGAATGTTCCATGTGAGTTGAGAATAATGTTTAGAATAATGTGCTGTTGAAGAAAATAGCTATAGATGTCCAGTTGATTGATGGTATGGGTGAGTTCAACTATGTCTTCACTGATTTTCTGTCTGCTGTCTCTGTCCATTTCTAATAGAGAAGTGTTGATGTCTCCAACTATGACAGTAGATTCATCTATTTCTCCTTGCAGTTCTATTAGTTTTTTTTCTCATGTAGTTTGATATCTTATTATTAGGTGTATACATGTTAAGGATTATTATGTCTTCTTAGAGAACTAATTCCTTTATCCCCGATAACTTTCCTTGCTCTAAAGTCTCTGCTGTTTGAAATTAAAATAGCTACTCTTGCTTCCTTTTAATTAGTGTTATCATGGCATATCTGTCTCCATTAATTTACTTTTAATCTATATGTGTCTTTATATTTAAAGGTAGTTTCTTATAGATAATATAGTCAGATCTCTTTTTAATACACACTGACATTCACTGTCTTTTAATTGGTGCATGTAGAACACTGATGTTAAAATGATTACTGATGATAGATTATTATCTATCAATTGCCATTCATGTTTTCCTGCCCCAACACTGGTTCCTCTGGCAGTTTCTGCTTATGGGTCTCTGTGCCAGTAAGCTATGTCTCCCAACATTCACCTGTCTATATCTCCAAACTTGGAGGCATGAATTTCCCCTGAGTCCTCTCTTTTTTATAGACTCTAGAAGAGTTGATTTTTCAATCTGTTATGCTTTGTGCCTGTTATTAGAAAGAAGTGGTGACTTCTAAGCTCCTTATATGGTGAACCAGAAATCAGAAGTCTTTTTTCTGGTTTTGACCAAGAAACACAGAAGAAAGTTCAAGTCCATGGTAGACACTTCGACAAATAAGTTTAAAACAAACAAACAAAAAAATAGACTGAGGCAACCGGGCTAGTCAATGTGCAAGAATAATAACAATAGGAATAGAGCAAGTTGGTCAATTAGGATGGATTTGATGGTAAGTTCTCTATAGCCACTGAAATGCTAGATGTCAAATGCTCTTGTGTCATTTGTGGCTGCATTGTGCAGAACCTGATCAAGTCAGTAGCCCTTCCAATGCAAGCTTTGTTTTGTTTTGTTTTGTTTTGTTTTTGGTGACAGTACTGTAAGAAAATGCTGGGAATAGTTTGCCATCAGTAAGTACTAAGATAAAAGTATTGAATGTAGAGTAATGCTCTAAGGTAGGAGTAAAAATATTTTGGTTTTTCATAGAGTCATGGGTCCATGGACGTAGGCAGAGTAATGCACATTTTGGGAGCCTAAGAGTTTGGGACACAAACCAAGCCAATTTACACGATCATTAAATTCAGAGGTTTTGTTTTGTTTTTAAGTATTCTTCTTTTTTTTAAAGATATATTTATTTATTTGAGAGAAAGAGAGAGATAGCGCACAAGCAGGGACAGAGGCAGAGGGAGATGCAGGCTCCTCACTAAGCAAGGATCATAATGTGGGATTCAATCCCAGGACCCCGGGATCATGACCAAAGGCAGACGGTCAACCTACTGAGCCACCCTGGTACCTGTGTTTAAGTATTCTAAGTTACCTCATTGTTAAAGTATATATAAAACTTTGATCTGTCCTTTATGAAAAAAATGACTATAATTCACTTGTGTACATTTCTGTGTCTAAAAAGTCATTTTTAATTTATTTTTGTACTCTGTTGAGTACATATTATGTGCTAGTTTCTATATTCCATGCTAAAGATACAATGGAAAACAGTTTAATTTCCAATTTTGTGAATTCAACTTTTCATCACCACATAAATAAATAAAAATAATAGTGAACACAATAACATTAGAAAAGTTTTGCCCCAAAGAAGTAATGCTGTAGATATGGTGTGTTTCTTGATTTATTTATATATCTATTTTTTCCCTAATCCATGTTTTGTTTCCATTTCTTTATTGTTTTAGATTGCCTAATTATTCTAATTTTATATCAGTATTTGAGTATGTATCTTGAAGTGAAAGGTAAAGCAAACAATAACAAACCAGATTCTAGGTAAACATCATGCCCATTTATGATTTTTCCTGTGACAACCTTAGGGTATTCAGCTAAGGTATTTAGGATATTAGGGTATTCAAAAAAGTAGTGGGTAATGGCCCATTGACATTTATAAATAACCATTACATACCATCTTTTAGGTCTTGGGAATTAAATAGCCCAGTAGCCTTTCTTCTTGTGGCACAAAAATGAAGAGAAATGCCTGATAATTTTGTAGGAAGTTCTTTAAATCCTTGAGAAAATAAGATCTAAGGGAATTACGTATTTAAAGCTTCACAGGGAAGTAATCCACAAGATATGTTGTCGAAATCTGCTCACTGTAAATTGTTCTAGACTTCTGGATTTCAGAAAGGATCTCTTTATGTCAACTGGACTGTAAAAATACCCTCTTTGTAGTTGGAACAAATGGAGAAATCAATGTAATTGCTTGTGTCTTATATTTTAAGAATCAAAGTCAAACGTCTACAGAAACCAGGCAGGTAATATAAAAATGTGACAAGGACCATGTAGGGATGTTGGTACACTGGAGAACATGTGCCCTGTTTAAGGGCTCTGCTCAGCAAGAGCAATAGGGCCATGGAGATATGTAGGTTCAGGACTCCCAGACTGTCCCATGTTTCAATTAAAATTAAGGTTATTAATGTAGAGTACTTTAATTTTAAGTGTTGCAAACTACTCAAAAAACTCTAATCCCTTTTCAAGACAAACAAAAATATTATGTTGATCAAATATATGTGACTGTCACCATGACCAGTTACAACATCTGATCTAGTTTATTACATCAATTCTCTGCTTCAACTGACCAAATTTTTGTATGGCTTCCTCTATGCATAGAGAAGTTAAGCCCTCAAGAGGAAGAAATGGAGAAGTGGGGAAGTAGAGAGTTGTACTATAAAAAGGATTTTTAAAATCCACTATACCTTCAGAAATTATGTAAAAAAAAGAGCTTTGACGTCTCCTGTTAGGACTATAGAGTCTTCTTCTTTTTTTTTTTTTTTTTAATTTTATTGATTTATTTGACAGAGAGAAATCACAAGTAGATGGAGAGGCAGGCAGAGAGAGAGAGAGAGAGAGAGGGAAGCAGGCTCCCTGCTGAGCAGAGAGCCCGATGCGGGACTCGATCCCAGGACCCTG
>NC_081562.1:81063277-81193901 GCF_022355385.1 Mustela nigripes
GCAGGGAGCCTGATGCGGGACTCGATCCCAGGACCCTGAGATCATGACCTGAGTCGAAGGCAGCGGCTTAACCCACTGAGCCACCCAGGCGCCCCTATAGAGTCTTCTTGACAGGGAACTGTCTGCTCTATTATGCTAGGTTACTCATTTGACATCCTCTATCTTTTTAAAAATTTGAAATCTGATCACTCTTTCCAGATTACCCACAGCTCAAGTCTAATTTAACAAATAAGATGCTTGGTTTTTCAGGATTCTTTCCCCATATTAAACATCTAGGGAATGTTTAAGATTATGTCAAGTTTTTATAATTACATTTTGTAAAAGAGTGATTTAAAGAAAAGCAAGTCAGTTTCCTTTCTAGATACAATCTAGAAAGATCTTCCTAAAGACCACCTTTTCTCATCTTCTCTGAAAGGACAGTCATAAAACTTCCACTGACCACTAAGAGCAATTTTCAGACGATCCTCGTGAGAAGGGGAAAACTTCCATATATTTATGACTTTTCACAATCTATTTCCTTCATGTTTCAAATCATGTCAGATACCTTATTGCCATGACACACAATGCCCAGTAGAGACAGTTTGGTATGGCTCCCATCTCTTCTGATAACACATCACTCAGAGCAATTATGCATTAACTCCAAGTGATTTTTTTAAAAGGCTGTCTCAGGAAAACTATTTCTGTTTTTCCAACTCAGTCTTTAAGTTGAAAATACTGTCTATATCCTAAACCAAGACTGGCATTTATTCACTTATTCAACACATGGTTATTAAAGGCCTCCGTAGTTATTGAGACACTCTGCTAGGAGCTAAAAACATAGCGTGAGTCACAAAGACACAGTCCTGCCTTTATGGATCCCAGGCAGCAGAAATTAATCAAACAAATAAACATACAATCACAAATTCTGGTAAGTACACTAGAGAATCATGAAATGCTATGAGAGTCTAAATGGAACATGACCTGTTCAGAGAAAGAAGAGAAGCCTTCCCTGAGGAAGTGCTGCTTATGCTGATAGCTCCAGTGCTATCAGGTACCAACACAGGGAAGAAGTCAGGAAGAAGGTTCCATTCTGAGACAACCATACATGTAAAGGTCTAGGGAGGGAACATGACAATTTAAAAATGTGAAAGCAAATTAATGTGGCTGAGGTTCATAAAGGGAAGGGGGTGCAAAACAAGGCAGGCCCAATAGGTAGGTAAGGACCAAATCACCCAGAGCCTTCTAGGAGGAGCAAGAAGAAGCTATTGATGGATTTGGACTCAGGAGATCTCCTATTTGTCTTTTTAAAGGATCTTTTACTTCGGTATTGGGGAGTAGATTCAAAGAGACTGGTTACAAATGTATTAATTATGTGTTTCTGATGTTTTGACACTTGGAGCTTGCTGACCCTGGAGAGGCTGCCCCTCCCAAAAGTAGCCAAGTTTTAGAGATAATAAAGGACTTGCCTGTAAATGTTCCTGTCACATTGAAACCAACCAATCCAAAGGCCAAGCACCCAACCACTTCCTTTACTGAGCTCTTATACTCCAGTCCCTACCCATCTGACCTAGTCACCCCATGACCAGGTACTAGACAATAAAGACAACCTCTATGCCCCCAGAGCCCACAGAAATTTTTCCAACTAGCCAATCCTAAGTCTGCTTATACCACTTCACCCATGTTCTCGCACGGAAACCATAATAAAGGCTCTTGCCTCCGTTGTCCCCTTGCTCCCTTCTGTCTCCTGATCAATCCTAGGGTTTCCCCATGCAGGGTCCTTCAGTGGCATGCCAGGCATCCTGTTCTTAGAGATCTATGGTTATAAACTTCTTCATTTATGATAGTCATTTCTGTGTTTACAGGTCTTACAATACCTGATTAAAACAAATCCTAGGTACATTTTAAAACTCAAGGCCATGGTGGTAAGACACCTGACTTCTAATGGTAGTTTAAACTAGGATGGTCTCAGTGCAGAGAAAGAAAAACAGATAGTTATAGAAGAGACAAAATGAATTGGATAAGGGGGTGAGGAAGAGAGAGGTATCTAGGATGATTTCTGCATTTATGCTTTTTTCAATTAAATGGATGATGGCGTCATGTACAAGGAGAGGAAATCCAAGAAAAGGACCAAATCTAAGTGGGAGAATAAAGAGTAAAATACGCTTTCAAGACAACCAAATGTAAAAGTTGCACGGACAGTTAGGATTTAAGATCACAGCCAAGGAAAGGAATCCCTACCACCATTGTCCATCTACCCACAAATGAGGACTCCAAGGCAGCACTATTTATAGACTGTGAATTTTTTCCCTAATATATCACATTTCTGGTTGATGTAAATGACACTTTAAAATGAAAAACATTACTATATTTATATCTTACTGGTTGTGAAAAATTAATTTTCATGTGCTGCCAATGCTATTTGATACACATCTGTCTGCCTGCTGTCCATGTCAAACTAAAATCCATTCTCATAGTGAAATATTCTCTGAACTTGAGCCAAATTGCCTTTAAGTACACTTCATTCTATGAACCATAAGGATAGTACTTCTAATGGGATGAGAAATCACATTGTTAGGTTCTCCTGATTCACCCTGATAATTGCATTTACTTGATTCACACTGCAACATTATTTGTTCTCAAATTGATCTTTAAATTTATGGCATGAAGAAAATAACCAGTTAAAGGGAAAAATTCCAAGTTTGCTGTTATTCTTATAATTGGCAGGTCTCTTCATAGTCTCAGGATAAAAATAAGGAGACCAACAGGGTGACACAAATATTCCCCCCCCCCTTGAAATGCAAATCACAGTGGCACTAGAATAATGACTCTGCTACTATTGTTATTACCAAGGAGGTTTGAGGGTTGTCTTTTTCTCTTTATCTGTGTCTTGAGAAGTTTTAACAAAAGTGACTTCTGAAGTTGTTATCTAGCTCAATTTTGCCTACGGGGCTAAATTGAATGAAAGAAAGGAGTCTACACCCTTTCAGAAAGAGGCAAGATTATTGCACAGTAACTAATCATACACACAGGATCCTGATGTTGGATTATGTGAGAAGACTAAATTGTCTACAACCAGCAGCTGTTACTTAGGCAATATAGCTGCCCGAATATGCCAAGATAAAGAAGGACATAGATATAACCAGTTTTTATAGAGTCTTAATGGGATAGAAGCAGGAGGATGCAACTGGTGGTCACATCCATGATGCATTATGGACCCCAGTGAAATCTGACTGCTGAAGGTCGCATAGTCAAAACAAGCCAGGCATCTAACCCCCTACTGGAGAAAGGAGAAAAGAAATTCCAAGCCCATTTTCTCTTCTTTCTCACTTACTATGGAATAAGAAGGGGGCATCTACAACATACTTTCACATTGCTTAATAATAATAGCACTAATAACAAAACAATAATAATAGTATGATTGCTATTAACCTTTAAAAGCCCTTACGATCTACTGGCATTGTACCACATGGACTTAACTTAAATTATCCCATTTAATCTTCATTACAACCCAGTGAGGTAATTACCGCCATTATCTTCCAAAAGAAAAAAAAATACTACATATGTTCATTACATTTTTTTCCCAGAATTATCCATCAGAAAAGTTGCTTCATGTGCAATTCTATAGAAATTCCTCTCATATTAAAAGACATTATTTTAGTTACTAAATTTTGAACATCAGAATAGTATGAGAAAGCCATATTGAGGAGAATATTTACCCGATCACAATTTGTGCTAGTTTTGAGAGTAAGGTGGTAAAACTGGTTACTCCCAGAGGGAACTAATAAACCTCCCTATTCAAGTCTTTTTTTTTTTTTTTCTCCTCCCTATTCAAGTCTTTTTAAATCACTCTAAGAGTATGTTGTAAACATAATGGTTAGTCACCTAATGAATTTTAAAATCCACTTTCCTAATGTTATGTCAATGTATACTTATAGAATGGGAAAAAATTTCCAGTGACATCAAGAAACAGATTCAAAAATTTAGATTCTTGTGTAATTTGGATATGAAGGTATAGCCCAAAAAATTGTGTGCAGGAGCTCAGAAAGCAGCTGAAAAACAACAGACACTGATGTCAAAGGGGCTTGGGAAGAGTTTGAAATCTAAATATTTCATGAAGACTGAAAAAAAGGAATACTTGTAAACCAATAAGTTATTTCATGTGTTATATAATTTTAAATATCTGCATACATTACAAATTATATCTTACAGCTGGATCTTTTTTCTTCTGTTTACATATTTAAGTTGACCAAAAACATATTTTTGAGGTCCTCTGACTGTAAAAGTGAAACCTCACCTCATTTCCAGGTTTGCCTAATTTGAGTATGTGTGGTATTTTCCTCAAGGGCCACCCAGTTACCAAGGGGCAGAGGTACAAATTGAACTCAAGTCTTCTGAATCTAAAACCCGCCCTTGTTTACTCTTCTTTTCTGCTTAGTATGTGTCCCCAGGTTTCCTCTTCATATTACTTTACAATCGTGTGATAATTAATTTTATGTGTAACTTCATTGGACTGTAGTGCCCAGATAGTGGTCAAATATCATTCTGGATGTTTCTGTGTTTTTGGATGAGATCAATATTTAAATCAGTGAACTCTGAGTAAAGCCAACTGTCCTCCATAATGTGGGCTGCATCAGTTGAAAGCCAAAATAGAATAAAAGATGGACTTCCTCTGAGTAAGGGGGAATTGAACTGTAACACTGACCCTTTCCTGGCTTTTCAGCCTGATGACCTTTTGACTTGAACCACAGCAATGGCCCTTCTCTGCCCCCACAGGTTTTGGACTTGCCAGCCTCTATAATCACATGAGTGAATTCCTTATAAATCTCTCTATGTTGGTCCTCTTATAAACAGATCCTATTGGTTCTGTTTCTCTGGAAAACCCAGCCTCATATGGCAGAAACCACATTCTACCACATTCTGAATTTCTTTGAGATTCTTTTTTTAAATCCCTTGTTCCCATAGTAATTTCTGAACATAAGAAGTATTTGTAGTGCTTATTTATAGATTTAAATTTTGTAAATATTACAAATAAATACATTTTCTTTTAGACTACTTAAGACTTTCATGATATAACTGTTGCTGATAAATACTTCTACTCCCCTCCTACTCCATAGGTGTTTTTAAAAAAGCAGTTTTGCTAATACATAGACATGGATTTCCCTAGCTTTTCTCCTCCTCTCCTAGAATGCACCAGCTTTGCCCCCAAATTTATGTTTTCTTCCAGATCCAATGAAGTCCCCTAAAGTAAAGAGAGTGAACCAGAAGGGGGTAGGCAAGTTGAATCAGAGGATAGGACTAGACTTTCTGAATTCGACATGGAGATCCAGTTATATCACACTCAACAAATCGTAACAAAATTTCTCTGATATGCAAGTCACTTGGCTAGACCTGAACAGGGTTCACAGGTAAATATCTATGGCAATGTTATTACCACCCGTCTCCCCATGTTAGAAACCTTGGAGATTTAATAATAATAAAAATACCTGTAATTATAGAATTGATACCAGCTACCATTCTATATGCTTTTTATTTTAAAATTGTCTTTAATTTTTAAGACAACCCTGTGAGGTATAAAGGATTACCATGATAATTCCCCTTTTACAAAAACTGAGGTTAAGTAACTTGTCAAAGATCATACAGTTAACAAACAGCCAAGTCAGGGTTCAAAATCCAGGGAAGCTAGTGCCCAAGTTGGTGTTCTTCATCACTAGGTTATCTGCCCCACTATTCATTTCCTCCCTCTTTCCCTACTTACAGAGCTAATCTGTCCCCACATTTTATAGAGAAAAGATATGCCTCCAGGAGTTTTAGCTAATACATTTGTGAGTTACAATATAAGAGAGGAAATAATTGGAGTATTAACTCTTATCTTTTCAGAAAATACAAGTTCCCTTCAATATCTGATGAAAGCTACAAATCCTCTCAACATAGTCACAAATTTTACCTACAACTTTAGGCGATTCACAGCCTAACCAGAACGCAGTATAAAACCTCTTAAACTGGGGCACTTGGGTGGATCAGTTGGTTGAGCAGTGAACTCTCAGTTTTAGTTCAGGTCCTAATCTTGAGGTCATGGGATAGAGCCCCATGGCGGGCTCCATGCTCAGCAGGGAGTCTGCTTGAGGTTCTCCCTCTCCCCTTGCCCTTCCGTCCCTCATGTCAAATAAATAAATCAATCTTAAAAAAGAAACCCTTAAACCAGACAAATGTGACTACAATTGATGAATGTTCCCTGTTAAGAACTAGATTTCGAGCAACAGTGGCTACAGAGACTGACAATACTCACTATGAAAGGAAGTGATCAGCCTTGAGTAAACCAGCATGGAATGCCAAACAGCCAGCATAACATAGGATGAAGAAAATGAAGCAGGGCCAGTACAACATAGGAGGAAAAGAATCTGGGTGGCATCGAGATTGACATGCCCATAGTATTTCTGGCCTATGCCATGTTTATAAATGTAGATTGTTTATGATTAACTGCCAGTGAAGCAAGATGGCAGAGAAGTAGTGGTTCACCCCTCTCAACCCCCAACTCTGGATATGTCACAAAAGGAAGAGACTGGTTCGTAGGTCTCCAGGGAGGAATATTTGGGGAGATAGACAGAGTGGGATCCCAATCGGGTGAGGAAATGACCTCCTGGCACATAGAGCCAAGGAGCAGGAAAAGCAATGGTTTGGAAGTAGCATTTTCTATTTGTGCTTTTTTTTATATGGTCCACTTTTCCTTGGTCTGTCCTATGGCCACTATGAGAGGGACAAACAACAATGCCAGAGGATGGAGTAAGGTCAGGACAGTATTAGAACCGTACTTGGGATGAGAAGTAGATGTTAATGGGTGCAGGTGGGCTAAGGGGCCCATGAGCAGCTTCTTTCCCCACCCCACTATGAACCAGTCTATTACCACATAGGGAAGTAGCCTTGGGACAAAGCATACACAAGATTTTACTGGGAGGGTCCCTGAGGGGTAGGGCCCCAGGTGTGGAGGGGAAGATAAAAGTGAATGATTACAATACCAGAGATTTACATACTAATTCATACCCTTCCCTCATTCATTTAGGTGGACACAAGCTAAGGCGTATACTTTCTGTGGGTCTATCCCCCCATGTGCACAGTCCCAGCTGAGTCATCTGGTAGGCCACAGCGAACATGAACTCCCAGGAGGATAAGATAAGACACCTGAGGAGTGCAAGCACTGTAAAAGCAAAGAAACAAATTAAACAACCTATGTAAGAGAAAGCAGAATTAATTGGTCAAATTGAACAAGAATTTAAAATATATAAAATAAAATTCCTTAGAGATATAAGGGAGAACATTAGAAAACATAAAGGAGAAAAAGCAATTGGAAGGAAAGCCAACCGGAGACACTGGATATAAAAAATACTGTTAAAAGAAACAACTCAATCAATTAACCAAATGGCAGAATAAACAGATCCAAAGAACAAATTGGTGAGCTGAAAAACCAGGTTGAAAGTCTCAGAAAGGACTAAAGAGAGGAAGCATAAAAAAGGAATTGAAAAGATATGGAGGAAAGTCGTAAAAATGTCAGGATCTATATAATAGGAGCTCTAAAAGAAGATAAAAGTAGATTGGAATAGGAGGGCCGGGCAGGAAATACTGGAAAAAATATTGACCAAGAATGGACGAAAGATGTAGGACCCCCGTATAAAGAACTCACAGAGAATAGGACTCACAGAAAACTCAAGAAAAAACTTAGAACCAAATTCATTCCAGTGAAATTTGAGAAAATCAAAGACAAAGAGAACATTTGAAAAGGCTTCCCAGTGAGAAGAGCAAATCACTTGAATACAAACAGAATCAGACTAGTATCAGACTTCTTAAAAACAACATTCAACTTTAGAAGATAATGGAATAATGTTGGAAAACATTTACTGAAGCTGGGATTTTTTATATCCAGCTAAATTTTGTTTGAATGGGAGGCACAATAATGATATTCTCAAGTATAATCAAGAAGTTTACCATATGAAGACCTCCTTGGAGAGCACCCTCAGGAAAAATAACCCAATAAAAAACAAATAAATTCAGAAAACAAAGCCAAGCCTCAAGAGAGGGCAAGAAATAGCATTGATCACTTAAACATTGTTGTTTGTTACACCAGTAGACTCCAAAGGGTGACAAATGAAAGGCAGGCCAACCTAAGCAGTGGTGGTGGCAGGATGGTTATGTGTCAGCTGGACCAGGTATTTAGTCAAATGTATCTGAATGGTGCTGTGAAGGTATTTTTTTAGGTGGTATTAAAATCTACATAAGGAGACAGAGGTAAGCAGATTAGCCTCCATAAAGGAGGTGAACCGCATCCAATCAGTTGAAGGACTTAAGAAAAGGACAGACTTCCCCTGAGGAAGAAGAAATTGTGCCAGAATACTGGCTTTGGACTTGCACCGCAACATGAACCCTTCCCTGAGTCTCCAGCCTTCCCTGAACCCTCCAGTCTCCAGGAACCTCCTCCCTGCAGATTGTGGACCTGCCGGCCTCTACAATGGTGTACCCTAGTTTTGTAAAAATCTCTTTCTCTCTCTCTCTTAGTCAGTCTAGAAAACCTTGACTAATATAGGTGATGTGCTACAGAAAGGTATTAAAACTCCTACTTATATTTATTTTTAAATTTCTTTTCTAAAAAAAAATCTACTACAGTGGAACTTTTACAATGTGCATAATCTATTAATACAGTGTATGTTGTATAATTTAAAATTAAGTCTAGGTATGCTTCCATTTTTTTTCCCTAATACAGGCACATGATCAAAAAAGTTTATAGATCACTAGTCTAAATAATGACTGCATAGCATATTCATAAAAGTGTATGATGAATAGTATAGTGTGTACCAAAAATGGAGGGGAGGTGGGAGAGAGAAGTGGAGACCAATGGGAAGGAATGTAAACTACGGTGTCTATTTTATTCTGAAGAAAGATGAAAACATTTATAAACTTAAGATATTGACAGAGGAAGATAAGCATTATTTATAATAATAATATACATGGTATATAATTTATATAAAATATATACACTGTAATTTATTCTAAAGGACATGAATTTAAGATTTCAATTGTTTTTTTCTTTTTGTTTATAAAACTGAATTAAAAGTACCTTGAGGTATTGATAAATAAATATATATGTGGATGCCCATAAATGAGTCCAAATATTATTTTTTTAAAGATTTTATTTATTTATTCAAGAGTGAGAGAAATGAGGGGCAGGGAGCAGAGGGAGAGAGACAAGTCCCATGCAAGTTCTATCTGAGATCACAACCTGAGCTAAAACCAGAGTCAGATGCTTAACTGACTGAGCTACCCAAGTGGCCCAAGACCTAATATTAAATTGCAAAATGGAGTGCCTAAAACATTGGAAAGAGAGAAAAATACATATAAACTTTCATTTATATTTAATTTTATCTCACACATGTTAATTTCTATGCACATGTTAATTTACTCACACATGTTAAGTTCTATAATGTGAACTACAAGTGAAATAGAATAAATGTGAAATTTATTAATCCATAAATATGGGAGTTTGTTTCAATGCAGGCTACTACCACCTTGGAGAATAATGCCTGAGCAGAGTCTAGTCCTCCCTGAGTGTGCTGCTCCCCAACCTTTTTTTCCTGACAAACTTGTATTCAACCTTCATGTCAGTGTAGCTCGGGAGCCCCCCTCTGTCATAAAGGGTCCCATCCAAGGACTCTGGCCAGCAGGTACCTTCAGTTGCTCCTGTACTCACAGGGACAGGCCCCACACTAGACTGAACTGGAACCAAAGTTAATCTAGATTCCATCTCTCAGAAATTTAAATTCAGAGACATGAATGAAACTGTTTATCAATAGAAGCAAAGACATATAAACTTGGAACCTATGGGGTAGGCCCCTTCCTTCTAGGACCAGAGGAAGGTGTTTCATCTTTGCTTCATTTTTCTCCTGGAAGCATCATGGGAAGAGCTTCATTTAGACTGTAAAGAACTTCAGTGTTTGTATTTTTTCTCTAAACTTTAAATTGTGAAAACTTTTAAACACACCAAAAATTGAAACAAATAAACACCTATATACCCTTCCCCTAGATTATTAATGTTTTACTACATTCATTTGCTTAATCTTTCTCTCTCTCCATACATATGTAAATATATGTATATGTTATATATTATATGTATGCATACACACATTTTGAACTGAAACATCTCAGGTTAAATTGCTGATCTCACAACACATGACACCTTATCCCTAAATATATCAGCGTGTTTATCTTAAGAATATTCTTCTTTGTAACCCCATGGTAAAATTATCATAACCAAGAAACTCAATGAATTATCATTTAATATATAGTCCATATTCAATTTTTTTCCCTTTGATGTGAAAATGTCTTTTAAAACTGTTTTTTAATTTCTGGTCCAGAATCCAATCAAATAAAATATCGTATTTGGGTGTTACATCTCTTTCGTTTGTTTTAACATAGAATAACTTGCTTTTTTATTTTTGTTTTTTAGGACATTGTTTTTATAAGAGTCCAAGCTAGTTGTCTTGTAAGTTGTCCATCCTACAGTCTGAATTTCTCTGGTTGTTTTCTCACAATTAGTCAGAATATTGCAAGAATATTACCAACAGTGCTCTATATTCCTTTTTGTTGTTGTTGATGCTCTCCATTTTTCATTGCATTGCATAAGATAAGCTTGTCTTATTACTGAAGTTACTAAATTTGATCCATCATAAAGGTATCTTTTCCCTTTTTAACCTAATAGGTAGTCTGTGAGATGATACTTTGAGAGAGTGTGAATAACCAGATCCCCAATAAATTTCACCCAGTGGTTTTAGGATCTATTAAGATCTTTCTATCTGTAGGCTCTTACTTCAATTAATTATTAAATTAGGAGTTGCAAAATGGTGATTTCCTAATTTCATTTACATATTAGTTGGCATTGTACTTTAAAGAAGAGCTTTCTTTCTCTTCCATCCCACACCTCTTTATGACTCTCTATTTTTTTTTAATTCGACATGTTGCAATTCATTACAAATATTACGCTTTATGATACTCAGAAAGTCCCAAATTTGGCTTATGTTATTGAATCTCAAAGACTCTAGGAGTTACACCAACGGAGAAAGCAAAATGTAGTGGGCAGAACATGGGCTTTCAAGCTAAAAGGCTCTTCAGGAAGTTACCACTTACTAAGAGTGTAGCAGTATTTAAATCCACAGAGCTTCTATTTTTCCACCTACAAAATAATACTAATATTTTCATAGGATCAGAGCCATGTTTCTTTGGTTCATAGCTACATTCCCAATATCTCAGTCACTGGAGAGACTTAATACTTCTTGACTAGGGAAAACATCTACAACAGTGCCTGCCACATAATAGTAGCACAATAAATGAGTTGTTGTCAAGTATTTGTTAAGTTGTTCCTCACATTTATATACTATGATGTGGATTCATTAATTATTATTGAGACCTCTTTATGTGTAAACCATTTTATAGGCCATTAAGAAAGAACTAGAGGGTAAAACTACATCCAGTTCAGTTTAGCAATGAAAATGATGATTATTACTACTACTGCAATGAGGACTAACATTTGTATAGTGCTTCCTGTGTGAGTGTTCTAAGCTTTTAACTCATTTGTTCTTCTCAACAACCATATGGGTTAAGTGTTATTATTGTCCCAGTTTCAAGATGAGGAAGCCAAAAATGCATAACACAACACATACCCAGGCCGTGGAACCAGGATTCCCATGCCAGCAATGTGGCATTGAAGGGCTCTTAGACACACTGTGCTATGCTAAGGAAAGAAGAGTTTTTTAAAAATAAGTTAAATAAGAACAGAAGGTGCCCTTTCTACCGGACAGTGTATAGTAGAGTCCATGACAATTATTTGAGGGACATATTTTTCTAGCCCAGAACTGACCACCATAATTTGTTTCAAAAAATCACATTTTGGAGGATGCTGAGACCATTGTAAATGAAGTCCTCATTTCCAGAACTTAAGGAACTAAAGGCAATTAAAGTCTTGGGAAATTAGAAGTAGATGCCAGCTCTTATCTTCATCTGGTGTTTTATGGCAGCCATTCAGTGATATACACAGTTATGTCTGAATAACCCACCAGATGGTCCAGCTGTGAGAATGTTATTGTTTTGTACCAATTTATATTTTTCCCATGGTCTCACAAGTTCTAGTTCTTGAACCATCAAACAACACCACAGCTTTTTCCTTAAGCTATGACAGAATAATAGGCTTCCCAAATCCATCATGAAGCTTTCACCAGATCTATAGGTGAATTCGCAGGCAAATGTCAGTGTTTTTTACAATCTCTTTAAAAGGCTGCATGTTTAGTTTCTAGAACCTTTGTCTTACAAGAGAGATGACAGGTTTGATAGTTTTCCGATGAGCAGGCTGCATGCCATTGCTACCACTGGCAATTAGTTAATGCACTTTGTGAAAAACAATCCTTCTCTCAAAGGCCTTTTTGTTATTTCTCTTTCCACTCTTACCTTCTTCAGTGTTATGCAGAATCACTTGCCTAATGTTATTTGAGTGAGCATACTGGTCATTCACAGGCACTATATGTTCCTAGCTATCTGTATCCTACAAGAAAGATAAGCAATAAGAACTCACACAGTGTGAATTATAGTCTAATAATTAGTATCTTGTGCATTAGGAGATGCAGGGCTGAGGGCTATGCAGCCATTCAAACCGTTAAGCATGAATTACCACACTATAATTCAGGGCCCGAAGCCTATGCTATACATAGAAGCAGATGTCTCTTTTGCTAGGAGAGGGATGCCAGTGGTAATCTGGGTGGAAAAAAATGTTGGTCTTTTTTTAAAGCCAGTGTGACCCCATTATTGCTACTACATCCAGAACTAAGGCATATAATATTCATCTAAATCCCCCCGAAGCAGGATTTCCATTGACCCAGACTTCATCAGGCTCCTTGTGGTATTTGCAGGTGTATGTTTGCAACAGATTCCCACACCCATTCAGCTCATGTAATTTCCCCTTATGCCAGTGCAAAGGAGTCCTTTTCACAATAAAAAAACACAACAACAATGTCCACCCAAAAATTCTACGGGAAGCTACATTTGACTGTGTTTATGTGTGTTTGTGTATATGTGTATATGTGTCTGTGTGTGTGTGTGTATGTGTCCAGGAATAATTCCCTTATGGCATTTCAGGAAAAATAGGCATTCCAGAAACTTCTTACCACAGCCTACAAGGTCCTACACCATCTGGCACCAGCCTGTGTTTCAGACCCGATCAGCCCTGCATTCTCTGCTCTCTCACATTGTTCCACCACGCCTGCCACATTGCTGTTCCTCACACAAACCAAGCATATACTTGCACCAGGGAATTTGTCCTTCCTTCTGCCTGGAAGACTCTTCAATCAGACGTCTGCATGGCTGGCTACCTCACTGCATTCAGGTCTCTGCTCAAATGTCAACCCTTCAGAGATGAAGGGAAGATGTAGAATAAGGAACAGAATAAGGACAGAAAAAGAAACCTCAGAGGGTCCTTTCTAGATTAATTCATCATAGCATCCCATGCCAGTTTTTTGTTTATTTCTTTACCTGAATTATTTTCTTTCCAAGCACTTATCACTACTGATATTAAATTATATGTTTATGGGTTTGGGTCTGTCTCTTTCACTACAAGATAAGCTCCATGAAGCCAGTTTCTTTATCATTTTGTTCATTGCTTTTTAGCCTTATATACTTGGCCCTTAGAGGAGTGCATGACACACAGTAGGCCCTGAAATATTTCCTGAATGGAAGAATGGATTAATGCACTCCCAGTTTCATGGAATAGAAAAACCAGTATTTTCGTTTTTTCTTTTAAAGAAAAGGAAAGATGAAACCTTCAACTCAGCCCTTTGAGTGCTTTCCTCTATACCCCTTTGCCACTTGAATGATTAACTACTTTGTGATATAATGGCGGGGGCATACCTCCAAGGACTTGCTCTGGAAATGCACAAAAACTCTGGTGCCCCCTTCCATTTACAGAGACTATAGGTTGGTATGAGAAGCAAAGGTTCTCTGACCTGAGCCCTTTCTAAAATGTAATCTAGAATTTTGAAGTATTAAAGAAAAGCTGTCATTTCGAAGCTTCTGCTGGTCCTTTGTAGGGCTTAAAAAAGAAATGCAGGGAAACACATTAATGGGATTTTGACTATGAATGACAACACAATGAGTTTATCCTGGAATGAGACTATTGAGGCCAAGGAAATGCAATTGCTCAACATAAAAACTAACAAAAATTTTCTGTTTGCACCAAAGTTTCAAAAAGGGAGACTTCTAGACTTGAGGAAGCAGGAAGATAGGGAAATATCTTTGTTGAGGGAAAGTGGGTGCAAAAAAATGGTGGCAGCAAAAAAGGGAGACAGTAAGGAGAATACAAAAAGCAAATTATAGTCCTACTTGACCTACACATGTAGATTCAAAATACCAAAGTAAAATATTAGTAAACAAATTCTAAACATTTAATATATTTAATACATAAAATAAATTGCTATTTATTTATTTATTTTTTTTTTTAAAGATTTTATTTATTTATTTGACAGAGAGAGATCACAAGCAGGCAGAGAGGCAGGCAGAGAGAGAGGAGGAAGCAGGCTCCCCACTGAGCAGAGAGCCCGATGTGGGCCTCGATCCCAGGACCCTGAGATCATGACCTGAGCCGAAGGCAGCGGCTTAACCCACTGAGCCACCCAGGCGCCCAATAAATTGCTATTTAATTGGCTAAATATATTAGATAAACATAAAATAAACAATAAAATTAATTTAAAATAATATATCCTAATCAGTAATGCAGGGAACAACATCAGAAAATCAGTATCAGAAAATACATTATTGAACATGGAATGTATAGTTTAGTAACTATTGTTAATAATAACGTACTGTATATTTGAAAGTTGCCAAGGGAGTAGACTTTTTAAAATTTCTCACCAAGCAAAAACACTGGTAACTATGGGTAGTGATGGATATTAACTAGACTTACTATGATAATCATTTTCCAATATATACAAATATCAAATCCTTATGCTGTATACCTGATATTAGTATAATGTTACATATCAATAATATCTTAATAAAAAAGTATTTCTAAAAATATATATATTATTAAAATTTGTGACATTAATAGACTACAGGAGAAAAATCATGTCATTATCTGAATTGACACAGAAAGCCATCTGATGAGGGTTAGTCTGTTACGATTTTAAAAAATAGGAAAAGAGCTAAAAATAATAAAAAATATTCTTGGTAAAATTTATGTAACAAAACCGCTGATACTATACTTAATAAAGGAACTTAGATGCATACCTTCTAAGATTAGGAACAAAATAAAGATACCCCTATTACTTATACTGTTGAATATAATATTGGAGGTCAGGGCTAATATCATAATGAAAGAAACATAAAGAAAATATGTCTATTGATAATTACATGCTACATATTTCCCTTTTCATCCTGCTTTAGTTGCATTCCACAGATTTTTATATGCTTTATTTTCTTTTTCATTCAATTGACAATATTTCCTAATTTTCCTCATGACTTCCTCTTTGACCCAAGCATGGATTCTTTAGAAGTGTCCTTGTTCATTTCTAAATATTTGGAGAATTTTCCAGATGTTTCTTATTGTTGATTTCACATTTAATTCTGTTATGATCAGGGAACTAACTTACTTCATATGATTTCAGTTATCTTAAATTTGTTGAAGTTTGTTTTATGGCCCAGAATATGGTCTATCTTGGTGAATGTTCCATGTGCAATTGAAAAGAATGTGTATTCTGCTTTTGTTGAGTTTAGTGTACTATAAATGTCAATTAGGTCAAGTTAGTTGATAGAGTTCTTTGGTCTCCTATATCCTTATTGATTTTTCTGCCACCTTGTCCTATCAATTATTTAAAGAGGAGTGCTAAAGCCTCCAAGTATGATTATGGATTTTTCTAATTCTCTTTCCAGTTCTATCAGTTTTTGAGGCTCTATTGTTAGGTGCATCCACATTTAGGATTGTCATGTCTTCTTGGTGAACTAACACCTTATCATTACACAATACCTTTCTCTATCACTGGTATTAAACCTTTTCTGAATTGTATTAAATCTGATGTTAATATTGCTATTCCAGCTTTCTTTTAATTAGTGTTTACATGATTTATTTTTATTCCTTTGCTTTCAACCTATGTCATCATTACTGAAATGAATTTCATGTAGACAGTTGGGTCATTTTTAAAATCCATTCTACCAGAGACTTCTAGGAAGATGGTGGAGTAGAGAGATCCTGAGCTCACCTCATCCTGATGACACACCCAGATAACAGCTACATCTATGCAACTACTCTGAAAATGACCTGCAGACAGGCAGAACAGACTTTCCACAGTTAATTGTAGAACTGAGATCACACTGAAAAGGGTAGGAGGAACCAAGACATGGATGTGAACCAAACCCCTCATGGAACTGTGCAAATGGAAAGGAGGCCACAGAAAAGTGAGAGGAGCAGACACCAGGCACCCCTTGTATAAGGGAGCCATACCAGAGAGACTCCACAAATTTGGCTTTGCAAACCTATGGGGCTTAACTTTGTGAATTTTTACAATCAGTGGGGCTTAACTCCAGATATTTCATAAGAAGTAGCTGGATGGAGATAGGAAACTGAATCCCTGTCCTTGAAGAGCCAAGATAACAAATAACCCAGCCAAGATACAGCATAGAAGCAGCAGTTTGAAAGTGCCCAGGGTACATTTGAAGATTTATTCACTAATATCAAAATATACGCTGGAGGAGAAGGGATCTTTAGAACTTCTCCATAGCAAAAATGTTGGGGGGTACCATTTCTCCCCATAACTCCAGTCTAGATAACCAGATATTTGTGTGAACTAGTATAAAACCCTAGCAACATGTGCCCCAACCCCCTATCGCCCTTTGAATCTACCCCATCCAACTTGCTGTACTTACTCCTGCCCAACAGACCTTACAAGCAACCCCAGCAGGGACCAGCATGACTCCAAAGTGACTGCTGTCCTGGAGAGAGGAAAAGAACCACACACAGTATGCCCATGGTCCCCAACAGTGCAGAGAGACCACCCTGCTGATCAGTGCAACTACTACCCCAGCAGATGGACTGAGGGCAGGCATCTGGTCTGATTTCCAGCCCCCCACCAACAAAAACATCTCAGGGGACAACACAGAGAGAACAGTCTGAAGTTTGATATGACCACAACCCTGGCAAAAGGACTAAGGAAAGATATCTGATCTGACTGCTGACATTGCCCAACTACAAGTCCACAGCAGCCCCAGACAACTCCCATAATAGCACAGGGACCAAACACTGCCTGGTGTGCCCACAATAGGCAAAGCAGACCACTGCAGCCAGCTGGACTGATGGCATATATGACTCAGCCACAAAAGTAGGGCACGTGCAGCCCATATAGGAGATACCCCTGGAGTGTGTGCGTCTGGTAAATAAAGAGTATTGCACTACAGGACACCATAGGACCTCTTCTTCAAAAGGCCATTACTTTCAAGATCAGGAGATGTAGCTGACATTCCCAATACATAGATACAAACCCAGAGTCTTGGACAAAATAAGGAGGCAGAGGAATATGTCCCAAATGAAAGAACAGGATAAAACCACAGCAGAATAGTTAAATGAAATAGAGATAAGTAAATGCCTGTTAAAGAATTCTAAGTAGTGGTCATAAAGATACTCACTGGACTTGAGAAAAGAGTGGAGGACCTCAGTGAGACCTTCAACAGAAAGACAGCAAAAATTAAAACAGCAAAAACAAAAAAACACAGAGATGAAGAGCTCAATAACAGATTTTTTTTTTTTAAACAGTGGAAATCAATAGCACATTAGAGGAAGAAGAAGACAGACCACCAATCTGGAAGACAGAGTAATGGAAATCTTCCAAGCTGAACAGCAAAAAGAAAAAAGAATAAAAAATAAGTATAAGCTAAGGGAAATCAACATCGCCATCAAGTGTAATAATGTTTGCATTATAGGGATCCCAGAAGGAGAAGAGAGAGAGAGAAGGAGTCAGAAAGATTATTAGAAGAAATAATAGCTAAATATTTCCTTAATCTGGGGAAGAAAACAAACATCCAAAACAGGAATCACAGAGAGCTCCCAACAAAATCAATCCAACGAGGTCTGTACCAAAGCACATAATAATTAAAATGATAAAACATAGTGATAAATAGAATTTTAAAAGCAGCAAGAGAAGAGAAAAACAGTTATATACAAGGAAACCCCACAAGACTATCAGCTGATTTTTCAGCAGAAACTTTGCAGATTAGAAGAAATGGGCATGATATATTCAAAGTATTGAAAGAAAAATCCTGCAATCATGAAAACTCTACTTGGTTATCATTCAGAATAGAAGGAAATATAGAGTTTCCCACACAAAAATTAAAGGAGTTCATCACCACTAAAGCAACCTTATAAGAAATGTTAAAAGGAATCTTTTGTATGAAAAGAAAAGGCCATAATAGGAGTAAAAAAATTATTAAAGGAAAAAAATTTCACAGATAAATGTAAACATATAATAAAAGTAGTAGATTAATCACTATTACAACTAGTATGGAGGCTAAAGCACAAAAGCAGTAAAATCAATTAAATCAGTCAAGTCTGACATCATATACAGAAAAAGGGTAGGGGGTTGAAAGTTTAATGTTTTTAGAATGGGTTCAAACTTAAGTGACCATCAACATACTGCTATATGCATTAGAAGTTATATATGCATAATATGTTATATATCAACTGCTTTATGCATAAGATGTTATATATGAACCTAAATATATATATAACATATATATGTTATATATGAACCTAATGGCAACCAAAATAAAAAACAGACATATGAAAAATAAAGAGAAAGGAATCCAAGCATAACCCCCCCCCCCAAAAAAAAAATCAAACCAACAAGCGAAGAGAGCAAGAGAAAAAGAACAGAGAGAAAATAGCATATAAATCAACCATAAAACAAGTAACAAAATGGCAATAATACATACCTACCAATAAATACTTTAGACTAAATGCTCCAGTCAAAAGACATGATGATAGAGTAGATTAAAAAACAAGACCAATCTATCTGCTGCCTACAAGAAACTCATTTCAGACTTAAAGACACATGCATACTGAAAGTGAGTAGGAAATCATTTACCATGCAAATGGAAGTGAAAAGAAAGCCAGGGTAACAACACTTATATTGGCCAAAATATACTTTAAAACAAAGACCATACTAAGAGACAAAGAAGGACATTACATAATCAAAAAGGGAACACTTCAACAAGAGAATATAACAATTGAAATATCTATGTACCAAACATGGAAGCACCTAAATACATAAAGCAATTATTAGCAGACATAAAGGAAGAAATTGACAGTAATTCAATCATAGTAGGGGACTTCAACACCCCACTTACATCAATGGGTAGATCATCCAGACAAAAAACCAACTAGGAAACAATGGATTTAGGGGCGCCTAGGTGGCTCAGTCAGGTAAGCGTCTGCCTTCAGCTCAGGTCATGATCTCGGGATCCTAGAATAGAGCCCCACATTGGACTCTGCTTAGCAAGGGTCTGCTTTTCCCTCTCACTCTCCCATTGTGCTCATTCTTTCTCAAATAAATAAATAAATAAAATATATATTTTGTAAAGAAGGAAACAATGTCTTTAAAAGACAAATTGGACCAGATGGACCTAACAGTTATACACAGAACATTCTATGCCAAAACAGCAGGATACACATTCTGTATGTGTATACACATGGAACGGTCTCCAGAATAGATTACATATTAGGCCATAAAACAATTCTCAATGAATTCAAAAAAGCTGAAATCATATCATGCATCTTTTCTGACTACAACAGCATAAAACTATAAATCAATCACGAAAAAGACCTGGAAAGATCACAAATACACAAATACACCAAAAAAATCATAAATACTATATAATGTGTTGCTAAACAATCAATAGATCAAACAATAAATCAAAAAGGAAATTTAAAAATGCATGCATAGAAATTAAAATGAAAACACAACAATCCAAAATCTTTGAGATGCTGCTAAAGCTGTTCTAAGAAGTAAGTTTATAGCAATACAAGCCTGCCTCAGGAAACAAGAAAAATCTCAAACACACAAGCTAACGTTATGCTTTAAAGAGCTAGAAAAAGAAGAACAAAGCCCAAAGTGAGTAGGAGGACGTAAATAATAAAGATTAGAAAGACGGAAATGAAATAGAGTCTTAAAAAAACAAAAACCCAACAGACAAGATCAATGAAACTAGCCATTTGACAAATTACAACATCCATTCATGATAAAAACTTTAAACAAAGTAGCTTTAGAGGGGAATTTTTTTTATTATCTCAGTGTAGTAAAGTCACATATGAAAAACCCGCAGCTAACATCATAATCAACAGTGAAAAACTGTTGGCATTTTCTCTAAGGTCAAGACTAACACAAGGATGTCCACTATCACCACTTTTATTCAGCACAGTACTAGAAATCCTAGCTGCAGAAATCAGGTAAGAAAAAAAAAGGCATCCCAATTGTTAAGGAAGAAGTAAAATTGTTACTATTTGCAGATGACATAATACTATATATAGAACATCCTAATGACTCCACCAAAAAAAAAAAAAAAAACCCACTAGAAATGATAAATGAATTCAGTAAGGTTGCAGGATACAAAATTAATATACAGAAATCTGTTGCATTTCTGTACACTAATAATGAAGTAGCAGAAAGAAAAATTAAGAAAACAATCCCATTTACAATTAATGCCAAAAGAATAAAATACCTAGGACTAAACTTAACAAAAGAGATGAAAGACTTATACTCTGAAAACTATAAAACATTGATGAAGGAAAATGAAAGACACAAATGGAAAAATATCCCTTGTTCATGGATTGGGAAAACCAATATTATTAAAATATTCATACTACTCAAAGGATTTAAAGCACTGCCTATCAAAGTATCAAAAGCATTTTTCACAGAACTAGAAAAATAATCCTAAAATTTGTATGAAACCACAAAAGACCCCAAAAAGGAAGAACAAAACTGGAGGTATCACAATCCCAGATTTCAAGGCATACAATCAAGCTGTAGTAATCAAAACAGTATGGTACTGGCACAAAAATAGACACATAGCTCAATGGAAGAGAATAGAGACCCAGAAGTAAACACATGCCTATCTGGTCAATTAAGGTGTGACAAAGGATGCAGAATTACACACAGGGAAAGACAGTATCTTCAATAAATGGGCAAACTCAACAACTACATGCAAAAGAATAAAACTGGACTATTTTCTTACACCATAGATAATAATAAATTCAAAATGAATTAAAGATATAAATGTGGGACCTGAAACCATAAAACTCCTAAAAGAAAAGATATGCAGTAGTTTCTTTGATGTCTGCCATAGAAATATTTTTCTAGACATGTCTCCTCAGGAAATGGAAACAAAAGCAAAAATAAACTATTGGGACTACACCAAACTAAAAATCCTTTGTACAGCAAAAGGGACCATCAACAAATGAACAAGGCAACCTACTGAGTGGGAGAAGATATTTGCAAATGGTATAACCAATAAGAGGTTAATGTCCAAAATATAAAAAGAACTTATATGACTCAATACCAAAAATCCCACAAATAATCCTAATAAAAATGGGCAGAGGAGTTGAATGGACACTGTTCCAAAGAAATATAAATGGCCAACAGACACACGTAAAGATGCTCAACATCACTAATCATCAGGGAAGTGCAAATTGAAACCATGGTAGATATCACCTTACACTTGTCAGAATGGTTACAGACAAAAAGACATGATGTAATAAATGTTGGTGAGGATGTGGAGAAAAAGAAAAACTCATTCACTGTTGGTCAGAATACAAATTGCTACAGTCACTGTTGAAAAAATATGGATATTCTTCAAAATATTAAAAATAGAATTACCATATGATCCAATAAGTCCACTATTGGGTATTTACCCAAAGAAAATAAAAACACTAATTCAAAAGATATATGCACTCCTATGTTTATTGCAGCATTGTGTACAATAGCCAAGATCTGGAAGCAGTTCAAGTGTCCATCAATAGATGAAAAGATAAAGAAGAAGTGGTAGAGGGATATCTGGTTGGCTCAGCCAGTTAAGCATCTACCTTCACTTCATGTCATGATCCCAGATTTCTGGGATCAAGTCCTGCATCAGGGACCCTGCTTCTCCCTCTGCCTGCTCTGCCTGCTCTGCCTGCAGCTCCCCCCTGCTACTTGTGTTCTCTCTCTCTCTCTGACAAATGAATAAATAAAATTTTTTAAAAAGTGACATACAGGGGCTCCTGGGTGGCTCAGTGAGTGGGTTAAAGCCTCTGCCTTCGGCTCAGGCCATGATCCCAAGGTCCTGGGACCATGGATGTGGTCCTGGGCTCTCTGCTCAGTGGGGAGCCTGCTTCCTCCTCTCTCTTTCTGCCTGCCTTTCTGCCTACTTGTGATCTGTCAAATAAATAAATAAAATCTTTAAAAAAAAGTGACATACATATATGTGTGTGTGTATTTATGTACATATGTATGTGTATATCTGTGTATATATATGTGTGCATGTGTATAAATATAAATACACATATATATATAAAACTCAGTCATAAGAAAAAATGAGATCTTGCTATTTGCAACATGGATGGACCTAGAGGATGTAATGCTAAGTGAAATACATCAAGCAGAGAAAGACAAATGCTACATGATTTCACTCACTTGTGGAATATAAGAAACAAAACAAATCAATGAAGAAAAAAAGAGATAAAAAGAAACCTAGACTCTAAAATATAGAGAACGAACTAGTGGTTGCCAGAGAGGAGTTGTGTTGGGGATTGGGTGGAATAGTATACTTATGGTGATGAGCACTGAGTAATATATATCATTATTGAATTATTATAATGTACACCTGAAACTAACACTGTTAATTATACTTCAATTTAAATTTTATTAATTTAGATAAATAAAAACATTCTATCAATCTCTGTTTTTAAAGTGGTATATTCAGACCATTTGTATTTAATCTAATTAATTATATGATTGGGTCAGCAATCTTGCTGTTTTTTATTTGTTCCATCTGTTCTTTGTTCCTTTTTTTGCCTGCTTTTTTTTTCCTTTTGCTTTATAACTCCACAATTCGCTCTTTTAAATCTCTTTTTAAAATTTTTTTTAGTTTTTAAGTAGGCTCCATGCCCAATGTGGGGCTTGAACCCATGAGATCAAGAATCACGTGCTCTATCAGCTCAGCCAGCCAGGCACCGTCTTTAAATCTCCTTCTAAATAATGTTAGTGCTTACCCTAGGTTATTATATATAAGCTCAAATAATACTGCTACATGTATTGTAGAAGAAACTAACCTTACAATAGCATACTCCTAATTTGTTCCTCCCATCTTTGTTCTACTATGTTCATGTATCTGACTTTTCCACCTGTTTTTTTAAGCCAAACTACATTGCTGCTTCTTTACAGACAGTCCTTTACCTTTAAAGCAATATTAAAAAAAAGAAAAAATGGCTTTCACATTTACTTTTATTTTAACATTTCCAGAGATCTTGCTTTGTCTGTGCAAACTCGGGCTTCTATCTGGTACAATATTCCTTCAACCTGAAGAACTTCCTTTCACATTTCTTATAATGTAGGTTTCTGGTAATTAATTTTCTCATTCTTTATTTTGTTTTCATTTTTGATAGCTATTTTCATTGAATTCTGGGTTGACTTTTTTGTCTCTTAGAACTTTAAAGACTACATTGTCTTCTAGACTGCATAGTTTCTGATAACTGGTCTAGTGTTACGGGGATGTATTGCATCCCTCCAAAATTCTTATGTTAAAACTGTAATCCAGGGGCACTTGGGTGGCTCAGTGGGTTAAGCCGCTGCCTTCGGCTCAGGTCATGATCTCAGGGTCCTGGGATCGAGTCCCGCATCGAGCTCTCTGCTCAGCAGGGAGCCTGCTTCCTCCTCTCTCTCTCTCTGCCTGCCTCTCCGCCTACTTGTGATCTCTCTCTGTCAAATAAATAAATAAAATCTTAAAAAAAAAAAAAAAACAACTGGAATCTATAGTACCTCAGAATGTGACCATATTTGAAGACAGATCCTTTAAAATGATGATGAAGTTAAAATGAGCCATTAGTTTAGGCCTGAATTCAATCTGACTGGTTTCGTTTAAGAACAGGAAATGTGGAAACACAGAGACACCAGGGACACACACATGCATGCACACACACACACAAAAGAAAAACCATGTGAGAACACAAGAAGCAACCATCTGCAAGCCAAGTAGATGGACTGCAGAGGAAACAAACTCTGCTAGCACCTTAATCTCGGAGTTGCAGCTTCTAGAACTGTCGGAAAATAAATTCCTGGTTTCTGATCCATCTGTCTGTGCTATTTCAATATGGCAGCTCTATTAAACAAAAACATCTATGAATTCTTAGTTTTATTTTTCTGTATGTAGGTATGTTTTGTTTTTAAAGATTTTTTTTTTACCTATTTATTTGACAGACAGAGATCACAAGTAGGCAGAAAAGCAGGCAGAGAGAGAAGAGGAAGCAGGTTCCCTGCTGAGCAGAGAGCCCGATGCGGGGCTCGATCCCAGGACCCTGGGATCATGACCTGAGCTGAAGGAAGAGGCTTTAACCCACTGAGCCACCCAGGTTCCCCAGGTATGTTTTATTTACCTGGCTACCTTTGAGATTTTTCTCTTCATAATTGATTTTTTTGGTAGTTTGAATATTATGGTCTAGATATAGTTTCACCCTTCTTGGCATTTTGTGAGCTTCTTGGTTTCATGTCTTTCATTATTTTTTTGAAAATTCTCAACCATTATCTCTTCAAATATTTCTTCGGTCTCATCCTCACTCTCTTCACCTTTTGAGATTCCACAAATCACATGTTAAGTTGTTTGATATTGTCCTACAGCTCTTAGATGCTCAGTTCTTATTGTTTCTCTCCACCCCCTTTCTCTTTGTATTTTAGTTTAGGGATCTTCTGTTGACTTATCTTCAAGCTCACTATTTCTTTTCTCAGATGTACTAAGTCAACTGATGAGCCTGTCAAAGGCATTCTTTATCTTAGAAACTATATTTTTTCCCCCAGTGTTTTCATTTGATGATTTCTTGTAGTTCCCATGTCTTTCCTGGTAACCACCTTCTGATCATGCATATTATACCCTTTTTCCAAAAGAAACTTTAACATATTAATCATAGTTGCTTTAAGTTCCCCATCCAATAGTTCTGAGTCACCTCAGAGTCTGACTGTGTTTATTATTTTGTCTCTTGAGAGTAACTTTTCTCTCTTGCATGTTTTTAATTTTTCACTGAATGCCAGATAGCATCTGGAGCTCACCAGAGTCTGAGGTAAATAGCATTTGTGTTTGGAAAGTGCAAATGGATACACCTTTTCTTCTGCTAGTCTGTGTATGTGTGTGGTGGGCAGAGGAGTGATAGACAGCTGGGGAGGGTAGTCAGTCAGGTTAGGAGTTGAACTGGGTTTGGGTTCCAATGTTGCTCTGGTTATCTTCAATACACCACTTGCTTCAGACTCCTCTGGCATTACCTTGTATTTATGGAGAGGGTGACTTTATGGGATGATTTTCTCAACATTCCTGCTCCATCCTAAAGGACTTGCTTTCCCCCAGAAGGCTGCTGCTGCTCATTACTCAGTGATTTTCCATCTATGGAAGTGGTAGAGGTAGAGAGGGAGACTGTCTATTATCTCAGTCCTAAGTTCCAGTCTTAGCATCTCAGATGATCTTAATGATCATTCCTCTCACCAGGTATAGCAGCAGAAGGACATCTAATGTCCTGTCCTGAGTGTCTGATGGTTTCTTGCCCCTTCTCTTCAAATGGAGGGGTTTTTGTTTCCCCTTTAGCCCACTCTTCAGCTGCCTGGGTCCTCACATACCTTAGGGGTTTCAGGGCTTGCTGCTGTCCCCACATTGTCTTAAGGCTTTCATTCTTCTAAGAGAAGAGGATCCAAGCAAACTTCCTGGCTTTTCCACAAAAGCAGCTGCTTCCTTTCTCTAAGCCTGTATCACTGAGGTAGGCTTTCTACAGGTTCCCACCCTGCCCCTAATCTCTCTGTGAGTATTGGTAAAGGGCCTATGGGTAGATATGGATTTTCCTTGTTTAGGTGACACAAGAGTGTTTTATATTCTCACACAGTCCACCCCTAGCCTTTAGCACTTTGTTAAAATATTTAACTAAACTCTTATCAAATGCCCCTCCCTGGGGGCCCTCTACTTTCCTTCGACTTTAGGCCAGTTGTTTGTCCGATGAACTCAATCTATCAACCAGAATTTTCTGATAGACTTAAGAAAATTCATGACTTTGTCAATTATTTGTTTCTTACTGGTAGGGTGAGACTAACACTCTTCTCAGCTTTCTTTATCTTATTTGGAAATTCTAAGATTTACTTTTGGATTGCTTACTGTTTGTTCTATGCTAAAATCTCCCACTGAGTCTCTAACTTTGAGTAAACGTCCACTACATTCTATAATATTGTTAGAGGGCCTTTTGTAAAGGAGGAAAAAAGGAACATGCTAGGAATGGAACACTAGAAAGAGAGGACAATAGCTGACAGATGACTAAGAAGAGATCAAAAATTGTGTTGACTGCAGACATTTGCAATCAAGGGTGAAAGGCAGGCACCATGAGAATCCAAACACTTTTTCTCACATTGGAGAGAATTTGGAGAAGATCTTTGACTTTTCACAGTTGTGTGTAAAGAAGAGTTCAACTAATTTTAGGTGGCTGTTAAAAGAAAGAATGACTGAGTGTTGCTATTGGACCTGGACTACTTGAATTACAGGGCTAAAACCAAATCATTACAGTTGCTTGTCATTGAACATAAGCAAAGTAATTGTGGTCCAAAGATGGAAGATCACGCTCTTTGTATACAGAAAGATAACACTAAATTCATGAGTTTATTTAGGCTCCCAATTTTTAATAGACTATTCAATAGAGTTATTGGGATCTCACCACAACAGAGAAAAAAGACTTAGAACATTTGGGAGACATCTTTCATTAAAAGAAATAATTTAGCTTCTTGTATTATCCTATTTATTAGGAATTCTGATGAGGGAATCTGAGGTTTAATTTCTTTCATAACATCAGGGGCCAGGGGAAAGGGATTAAATTTCAGAGGCCATCTCAGCACCTGAGTAATTTTTTCCAATCCAGTAAGATCAGATAGCCTGATTTCCTTGCTCAGTGTTTCTGGTAGAAAAGGCAATTTTCAAGACTGAAATAGCAATTTCTTAGCCATCACTGAGGCTCTTAAAATCCATTTTTTAAACTCCCATAGACTTCCATGTGTAAATGAAAGAAGACTCCTGGAAATACACATTTTTCTATTTTGAGAGATAACTCATTCAAGCATAAAGTTAATACAATTTATTACACCAAAAGTAAAGTTACATTAGAGTGAGCTCATAACAGATGAGTAAACACACTTCACAAGAACAGAGTTGGCATGTCTGCTATCCTGAGTTTGTCTCCTTCAGCTTCAATGCCTCCTTAAATATCTCATTCCCGTATCAGCCCTGCTGACATAGGACAGAGCTATCTTCCTTAGAAAGGTTTTGAAACACCTTTAGACCCTCGAAGGTTCAGAGCTAACCCTTAGATGGGTAACCAGCCTTTGATTATTCTGAGATAGACAAAATATTTGATCAATGCTTTGAAATGAGATTGACAAAAATCAAGTTTAAGGGCTCCTGAACCAGGCTGCTCAGGTTCACACCAGATTTAATGAAAACTTACTAGCTGTATGACCTCAGACCGTGTGGGTAATTTCTCTGAGTTTCAGGTCTTCATATTAGAATAAAAATGATAATAATGGTGCCTAACTCATGGAACGGCCATGAGGAGAATTATATGCAAAGCACTTAACGCAGTGTCTAGCACACAGTGTACAGATGGCAAAGGTTGGGCATTTACCACTACCACCACCATCATCATGATCAGCAGCAGCACCACCACCACCACCACTACCACTACCACCACTACTACATCAAATATCAGGCCAACGTGCTACCCATCCTACCAACTCAGTTCATTCATTTGACAAAAGCTTGTGTACCAGGCTTTGCTCTAGGAACCTGTAGATAGCAAAATAAGAATATAGACTTTGTTCCCCCTGCCACCTACCTGCAAGATAATTTATCTCCCTGAACCTGGATTCTTTTCAATAAAATGGGACGAATCAGGACCAGAACTAGGGTAAGGTACATCAAAACACTTGCATAAACCTAAGAATGAGTGCCTCCTTAAGTTTTGTACCCGAGGCATCTTGCTTGTCTCACCCTCATCCCCGCATCTGGGAATAATAATACCTACTTCATGTAGTTTTTGTATGAATCATAGAGTTGAGGAAACAGGGAAAGGGTAATTACATTTGCCTGGCATGAGAGTGGCATTTGAGAAACTTGTCTAGGGAGGGCCTACAAAGGAGGAAGAAATCTACTAGGCAGGATTTGGGTTCTTCCCTGTGGGCATAGCAAACAGGGAGTGATTCGTTGTCCTCGGAAATGACCTGTGGCTTAGAAGGACAAGATGACAAGAGCTAACAACTGTTATTTGTTCAGTACCTACGAAGTGTGTGGCATAACTGGGCATTTTGTAAATATTGTCTCTAATCCTCACAGTAACCTCAAAAGGTTAGTATCATTTCTCCCCCATTATACAGCATAACCTCAAAGAGCTCAGCCCAAAGAGACAAAAAAAGTTACACAGTGTATTAGTTTTCTGTTGCTGCTATAACAAATTGCCCCAAATTAGCTTAAAACAAAACAAATTATCTTGGAGTTCTAGAAGTCAGGAGTCTGACACAGATCTTGCCCAGCTAAAATCAAGGTGTCAGCAGGGCAATGTTCCCTGCTGGAGGATCTGGCGGTGAATCCATTTCCTTGTTTTTCAGCTTATAGAAGCTGTCCATGCTGTTGGCCTATGGCCTCCTTCCTCTATCTTTAAAACCAGCTGTTCAAGTCCTTCTCACATATTACCATTCTGGCCTCCTTCTGTAGTCATGCTTCCTTCTGACTCTGACTCTATCTTCTACTTTTTAAGAACGCTTGTGATTATATTAGGTCCACCCAGATACCTAGGATAGTCTCCTTATTTTAAGGTCAATTATCAGCCTAATTCCATCTGTAACCCTATTTCCGTTTGCCATGTAAGCTGACATATTCAAAGTTTCTTGGGATGATAACACGGACATCTCTTGTGGGCACATGTGGTAAGGGTACTTATTCTACTTACCTCACAGGATTTGTTAATGGCAGAGCTGTTAGATTAGGGTCAATTTGGATTTCATCCTGGGTTGATAGGGAGGCATTAACCGGCTTTTCAATACTGGAGTGGCCTCAGTAGGTCTGTACTTTACATAAACAATTGGCTCAGAATATAGCAAGGAACTGGATAAGAAGAAAAATATTGGCTTAGAAAATTCAGTAAGAACTAATAAAGTTATAGAAATGGAGAAAGGGGAGTAGATGAAGAATATTTCAGAAAGAGAAGCCTCAGGGCCACGACCAGTTGGATAAGGAGAGGGAAGAAGAAAAAGGAGCCAAAGATGAATCTTTGATTTCCTAGCTTAAGCAATTGCAAGGATTGTGGTTTTTCTCTACATTTCTATGTTTTGCAATACATTCATTTGTTTCAACCATCCATTTACTGACCAAACATTTGTTCAGTGCCCATTATATTGATCGGTGCCTATGATTGTATCACTTGACTTGTATCAATGAACCCAACACACAAAAATTCCTGCCCTCTAGGACCTTCCCTCCCAGTTAAGGGACAAATACATAAATGATAAACATAGTAAGTATAGAGCATATTAAAAAGTGGTGAGAGCTACTGGAAAAGCAGGGTTAGTGGTAGCAGAAATCCTGAGTGTGGGAAAGTGGGGTGCAACTCCTACAGGATGGTCATAGTGAATCTCAATTAGAGGGTGACATCTATGCAAAAATCAAGGAAGGTCCAAGAATCATCCCTGGAGACATTTGGGGACATGCACTCCCGGCAGAGGAAAGAGCTAGTACAGAGGCCTGACCAGGGGAGCACACTGGGATGTCTGAGGAAAAGCAAAGAGGCCGTGTGACCAAGCAGAATGAGCAATAGGAGAAGTAAGAGGAGGTTATTCTTCTGCTATCCAACAGGGAGAAATGGCTCTCACAAGAAGAGGAGAGTGAGGAGAAAAAAAGGAGCAGTGTAAGCCCTGTACCTGGTCACAGATGGGAAATGCTCCATCCACACCTGGCTACTCACTCTCTTTGGAACCTTAGTCACCTATGACTTCTCTTGACGTGTGACATCTCTGAAGGGGAGCTCGAGTCTGTGATACTCTAGCTATCTAAGTTATCTCTTATGATCCTCTACACAGCCCTGTGAGGTCAATAGGGTGACTAGCCCCATTTCAAGGGTGAAGAAAATGCTCAAGACCCCACAGCTGTAAAGTGGCAGATGGGGATACAATCTGAGACAATCCAGCTCCAGAGTCTGCTCCTTGCCCCGCCCCCACACCCTGGGCTGCACAAGGAGCTGAAGAGCACCAGAGAGAAGTCTTTTCTATCTAAAACCATCTCCTCACTAATCCCTAAAATCCCATCATTAACACTTCATTCCTGTCACAAACAATTTCAGAGACTTAAATGGGTGATGTGAAAAGCTCCTTCCACCTTTTGGCGAGTGAGTCCATCTGTCTATTCAATAAGAGTTATTGATCACCGACTAGGAGTTAGGCTCGGGGCCAGGACTTTCCTCCATGGTAGGAAGGACTTGGCAACAGGAAAGCATTTGCCAAAGAAGAAAAGTGGAGCTGTGAGGACAAATTTCATTTATTTGAAGTTTTGCCTTAGGAGATGGCCACATTTATCACTTAGTAACCATTAAGTCACCACACTGCGTGATGATGCTCATCTTTTCTGCTGGATAACTCTCCCTCCACAGCTAATTGCCTTACATCTATAGTCTAGTTCTTGTCAGTTTTGTCACACTGTTATTACATACAGTAATGGTGTGTAAGATATTAGCCTGTCATTATATATAAATGTGTCTAAGGAAAACTCATTTCCAAGAATCATTTTTGAAAATGAATCCAGACGAGAGGTAAAAGCTTATTTTCTATCTCCAAGGACAACATAAAGTAACTCTGAAGCTTGCGGGAGAATCAGTTAAGGTGGACTCCGGGGCCCCTTGGAATACAAAGCCGCAAAAACAGTTTTGGGTCTTAAAGAAAGCCCAGGAAAGAGTTAAGATGGAAAGAAGAAGCAGCTTTCTTCTCTAACTGTACCTTGCCTTGAGGGGACAAACAACCCAGCCCTTTCCCCACTTACCATTCCTCTATTTATTTTATTATGGTTAATAACACGTGACCAGAAAATCATTTTTATCATTTTCCCTCTGGTGCCATTAAGTTTAATTTCCTTGTTTTAATAATACAACACCAGTAACTTGCCTGATATAAGAACTTTTCCCTTCTGGTTATCTATTAGAGTAACGCTTTAATTTATTACAAAATGTACATTTCATGTAACTTTCAAAACCCCCAGCGCTGTGATGTCCCCAAGGGTTGGTTGCTGTGTTCCTGGTGTCTTCCTGTGTATTTGTTTCTGACAGCTTTCACCACGAGATATAAACACTGTGAAAGGCAAGATGTTGTGTGTCTTGTGTCTCTGGAACACTGCCTGAGTGTGGCAGGTGCTCAGGAATGCAAGATGCATGATGGATAAAATGTACACCTTCTCAAACCTCATGCCCTCTCACCTCTGACCAGGCACAGAACAGTCAAACCCTCTTTCCACACGAAGACTTGGTCTGTGAAATGGCATGGAAATGGTTCTAATCACACCCAGAAAACAGATTAATCTTAGGATATCTACAAACTTTAAATACAGTAAGTACATGTCAAACACCTGCTGTCTGTAAGGGGGGAGACACTATTTCAGGTACTGAGGGCAAAGTAAAGGTACCCTAGCTGCTGCGTCTGCCCTGCTTCTTGTCTGGTAGGAAGCTAGTGATCACCTTCAGAGAACCCAGAATGACCTCAAGCCCTTTCCCCTCCAAAGTTTTCTAGAATCCTCACTGGTGTCATTCATCTGGCACTTTTGGATAAAGATTCAACTTATGGGCTCTGGAACTGACCTGCCCAAGTTCTGGTCCTGACTTAACCAAGTACTAGCTCCATGACGTTGGGTGACTTACTTACATTTTCTGCACCTCCATTTCCTCATTTATAAAATAGGAATAAAAACTGAATGAATCTCATGGAGCTGTTGTGATGACTGAATGAGTTCATGTATGTAAAATGCTTAGAACTATACCAGATACAGGCTAAGTATGCAATTAATATTAGCTATTATGTGGTTTATTATTCCCGCTTTGCTATAAATTATATTTTGTATGCGTATCTTGAGCTACTAGCTTTTATTATTGTATATTTAAATAGAAATATTTTTATTGCTCTTTAGAATGATACATGGTTATAAAAGATGTACATCATAGAGAGAAAGAAAATGTTTCTCTATAATCTTATCCCCAAAGATAACCATAATTCACAATTTGGCAAAAATCCTTCCACATAGCAATTCCTGCATTGAAAAATGTGTAGATATATTTTCAACATAACTTTATTATAATATACACACTGTTCCACTGAGAGCCTACTCATAAAACTCAACGTATTGAGATAATCTGTGTAAATATACTAAGATTTATTCCAAGATTTACATAACCATTATTGTATTAGCAGACATTAGACCATTTACTGGTGAACACTAAAGTGTTCACAAAGATTTGGGCTATACTGTTCAAGCTAAAGCTCGTGTTTTTTGAAAGAAATGTCACTGAGTTCCCAAAGAGCTGTGCAGATAGGAAATTCTATGTATACTGACTGCTTGACTGACCATCTTAGGAGAACTGAACAAGCAGCAGACACAAGCTTTAACTGTATAGAAAGTTCTATTTCTAAACTTTTTTTTAGACTTTACTTATTTATTTGTCAGAGAAAGAGAGCACAATCAGGGGGAGCAGCAGGCAGAGGGAGAAGCAGGTTCCTGAGCAGGGAGCCCGATGCAGAGCTTAATCCCAGGACCCCGGGATCATGACTTGAGCCAAAGGCCAACGATTAACTGACTGAGCCACCCAGGCATCCCTCTAAACTGTAAAAAAAAAAAAAAAAAAAAAAAAAACCTCTAAAAAATGTTTTGACTAGCATGACATAACTATTTTTGGGGATTGTTGTGAAGACAAAATAAGGTAATGCATACAAAGGGCCTGAACCTATATAAATGCTCAATAGTTGCTGCCTATCATTGTTACTAGGATAGCAATTAACAGGAAAAGAATCTAGACACTGTCTGTCTTCAGTGACTTAGTCATGGACCTAAGTCATGTCTCTGGCAACCGTCTCAGGTTCTAGAATTTTATTCTTTAATGACTAGGTATTGTACTGAAAGATAAACTAGAGAACAGAAATAAAAGCGTAGAATAACTACTCACCCTGACCCTTCCAGCCACTAAAGATTATCTACATGATGTTTTTTAATTAATAAGAAAGGTTAAAAATAGTGTCTATCAAATTGGCTTCTTCCACCTAATGACCTGTAGGAGGAATGGCACTTCCGATGAGTATTTCATTACCTGATTCAGCTTGCCCACCACCGGAAAGGTTAGGAAAATGGACATGGGAGAGGAGCTGGAGAGAGGATGCTTTTTGTAACAAGGCTCAAGTTCTGCTTTTTTTTTATCAGTCTTTTTATTCAGGGTTCCTCAACCTTGGCATTATGGACATTTGGGGGCAGATAATTCTTCAGTGTAGGGGCTATTCCTCGCATTATACTTAGCAGATCACAGACCTCTACACACCGGATACCAGGAGCATCTCCCCCCACCAGGTCTGACACCCCAAAATGTCTCCAGACATTGCTAAGGTTGCCTGGGGGCAAAAGAGAGCCATTGATAAGTACATATGTACCTATTTTTTATATAGCATGATACACTTTGCAAATGCACCTAATATTTACAGCTGTTGTGTGAGTATGCTGGAAAGGTAGTCTCCACTTTACAGATGGGGAAAATATGATCCTATAATATCAAATGTTGTGAGATCAAAATTTAAATTTTATACCACTGAGATGACATCATGAATCAGACCAGAAGAAAATAGTCAATGTTTCTTGTTTGGTTTTTTGTTTTAGTATATTTAATAAAAAGTCAAAGCTTCCCCCCCCCCCCACTTACTTGAAGACCACAGAGCGGATGTTCAGGCAGCCAGCCTCAAAGCGGACCCCTAAACAAAAGATAAATGTAAGATGCAACCACGTAATTCAGAGTTAATTTGCGGTTCAATTCATTGGCTGTGTAGATAAGGGTTTGAAGAAAAATTTGACTGCTCTTGCAAAGGTGGAAAATGGGATGGCATATGAATAAATGATTCTAATTACTGCAATGATATATCTTTTTTTTTAATTTTTTATTTTTTATAAACATATATTTTTATCCTCAGGGGTACAGGTCTGAATCGCCAGGTTTACACACTTCACAGCACTCACCAAAGGCAATGATATATCTTTAAGAGGTATGAGCATTCCCTCCATAAAGAAAACCTGCCCATTAATTAAAATTGCTATGGAGAGACTCAGAGAGGATTAAATAGATAAAAGCCATAGCAACAACAGGCCTAAAAACCAATGTCTTAGAAAATAAAGAAACTGCCTGAAGACAGGGACTCATCATCTATAGACATTTAAAGAGGAAAGGTTTCTAGATGTGAGGAAGAGCTGGAATCCCAAGGAGATGGGGAATAAGAAAAAAAAGTCTAGGAAATTCACCAAGGTCATCGACTCTGAGGCTGAACCCCTAAATAACACAAGCAGACATGTATTAATTCACACATGTCATTTCACGTGTTGTGTGGATATCAACGCAGCTGCTCATTTCTGCTTCTATCTGCTGAGGGTTTTTTACTACATCAGAACTCAGGTTTGTAGACAGTGAAAATGTCATCACATTAAAAACAATCTGCTTCACATGTGTGAGATAATAGGATTTGGGGTTAATGAGCTCACGTCTGGGATATCGATCCAAATGTGAATAACTTGTAATTGGCCATCACTCAATACTAGCTTATAACTAGTCGGGACTATATGAATGGGATGCTTCATTCACCGACATAACTACAGAACCACAAAAACCAAAACTTGCTCATAGAACTGACCATTTGCCAAAGAGCATCTCCCCTCCTCTCCCTTCGCCTCACTCCCCCACTTCCAGTTAAATACGAAATTGTGAAGAGAATATAAGATAATGCATAGGTCCATCATAAATTACTGGCCTGGCGGGCTCCACATGTCGAATGAAAAAGCCATGATTTAAGAGGTAACAAGAGTCCTTTTTTTTTTTTTTTTTAACCAGGAAACATCACTTTTATTATTCTGCCACCATAAACTGAGGTTTTGAAATATTTGATCTCCAAATAATAAGGTTATTTAAAACAAGGATGTTTTTAAATAATGCCACGCCCAGGTCTAGTTTCCTACAATTCTACTTACAGTACCACTCTCTTAGGTCAAGATACTCCCTATAATTATTATCCATGAACCAAAATGTTATCCATGAATAGTAACATTAACAATTTATCTGGTTAACCATCAAGCTATGGATACAAGTACTGGTGAGGTAACCAAGGAAAGAATCCAGAGAAACAGGAAGGGTTGACCTCTACTCAGTGGGGGCTGGAAATGTTGAGACAACCTCAGGGGTCCCCTGAGAAGCCAGGGTCCATAGGTTGAGCCGCAAAGTATAAAGGACAGAGCCATGGGTCTTGGAGTTGGGTTTGAATAGTACACTTACTATGCATACAATGTGTAATACTTGAGCAAGCTCCTAAAGATGTCTGAGCCTTGGTCTTCCTATCTCTGGGTAGACTAATACCTGCCTTAAAAGTTACTGTGGGGGCGCCTGGGTGGCTCAGTGGGTTAAAGCCTCTGCCTTTGGCTCAGGTCATGATCCCAGGGTCCTGGGATTGAGCCCCACATCGGGCTCTCTGCTCAGCAGGGATCCTGCTTCCCCTCTCTCTATGCCTGCCTCTCTGCCTCCTTGTGATCTATCAAATAAAAAAATCTTTAAAAAAAAATAGTAGAGGGGTAACCACATTCTATAACCACATACTGTAACCATATTCACAGCAACCAAAAGTTACTGTGAATTGAAAAGATGGTGGTTGTTAAGGAACTTGTCACTTAGTATGTACCCAATGAAAACTAGTTTCTTTATTTATTCCCAGGGTGCTCGTCAACCCTGGACTGGGTCATGGAGTAATCATCTTGAACTAGCAAAGGGTCAATATCTTAAAATGATTCAAAGACAAATGGGGACCCATCTGTGAATATACAGCTACTTGGCCATGCATGTTTACATTCATCCCCACTTTACATAAAACACTTAATATGCTACATAAATTCTCATTTATGCTGCTGTAGGATTGGAACTCTGAACTTCTAGCTCCAAAAATCACACTCTGATTTTGAGAATGAGACTAAATCAAGAGCCTGAGGTAGGGTTCAGATTCTTCTGCACAAAGACGAACACTAGGGGGAGACTCTCTCCTTTCTCAGCTAAGAATTTTAAGTCCCCTTGCTCAGTCACCTCCCCAGTACTCTAAGAACACTTCATGCTTTGTATCAAGTACTTGATTAACAGATCTGGGCAGGCAGCAAAGACCCCTTATGTGATGGGGAAATGAAACCCAACAAGGTAACAAGAAATTATTTTCCTAAAATCATTCAGGAAGTCTAAAAATAGTTAAGATTAAGAAACCATAGCTTGTAACCTTCTACTATTATCAATTACCCAGCAGTATGTTTTTGTAATCACAATATTTGATTTTTCTTGGCATAAAAGTGATATGTGATGGCTAAGGAGATTAGCAATTGCATATTAACATTAATGATAACAATAAAACATAACACCTTAGTGTGTACAAATCTTCACGTGTACTTCTGTTTTTTAATGCCTTAAACAGTCCAGTGAGTAGATATTTCAAGCCACTTTTCTGTTAGAAAAATTGATATGTAGGGAGGTTAAATGAGTTGAAAATCAACATGGAAGAGTGATTAAGAGCACAGACTGCAGAATCAGATGACTGGGTTCAAGTCTCACCTTTACTACTCACTGCCTGCATGACCTCACAAGCTAATGAACCTCACTTTCCTTGCTGTAATACTGAGTAATCATAATACCCCCCAAACTTGGTTCACTGGGAGAATTAAATGAGTTAATACAGGTAAAACATTTAGAATAGTGCTTAGCACTTCATAAGCCCTTAATATGTGTTAGCCATTCCGTGACCCAAAGTCAGAGACCTTTTTATTAATTTATACATTACTTAATAGTCACTGTGTCAGGTACCAACTTAGGCGTTGAGGGAAAGTAATGAAAAAGATCTTATAGTTTGGGGTGCCTGGATGGCTCAATCCATTAAACATCTGCCTTTGGCTCATGTCATGATCTCAGGGTCCTGCGATCAAGCCCCGAGTAAGGCTCCCTGCTCAGCGGGGAGTCTGCTCCTCCCTTTCCCTCTCTGCTCCTCCTCCCAGCTCATGTCCTCTCTCTCTCAAATAAATAAATTTTAAAATCTTTTTAAAAAATCTTATCCTTTACTGGGAAAGATAAACATTATGTGATTCTCATGAACATGTGAGTACTATGGCAGAGGAAGCAGGAGTCATACAACACAGCAGAAAGAGAGGCTAGGGCCAGGTAGGTGATGGATAGCACAAGAGCCTGAACAGGAACCCAGGAGCCCTTGAAACATTAGCAGCAGCAAAGAGAGGTTCCCATCAACAGCTCTAAAGCTCTTTTCACAGCTCATGGATGAAGAAGACTAAGAGTTTCCAGATCTAATTCTAATTCCAAAATTCTCTGGACAAATCATTTGACTCCTGGGTTTCCATTTCTACACACATAAAATTCCAGTCCCTTATAGTTGCTCTGGGAAAGGAATTAAAATAGCTGTGTGGGCTTCCATGATTTGTGAAGCATCTACGGGGGCGTGAAAACCTGGCAGTGAAATCAATGGGTAACTGTCAGATCAACCACACACCTTTACTTAGGAGAGGTCATGTCAAAGGGGTGCACATAGAGGACCATGAGGGGCTTTCTCCATGGCATCCCAGAGCCAGAAAGTATCTTTGGGTTCTTGCCTGGTAGCTTCCAAATGTTTGCTGCTAAGGATACCTTTTACTAGTTGTCTATCATGAGCTCTCTACTTTTAAATACTCGAGTTACCATGATGACCATGTAAGTAAAAATTGATACGTTTTTTTCATTTGGATTCATTAGAGAGCATTTCACACATGTAAGACAGGAGTATTACCATTCTGAGCTGATATAATCCAACCAAAATAAAACTTTATTAAACCCTCACTGAAAAGAAATAGGAGAAAACAGTAGAGAGTACGGGAGGGGAATAACTGTCAAGATTTTGACATACGACTTTTTCATCTTTATTTTAGGGACTGTTTTTCTTAAAATAGTCGAGATCATAAAATGGACATTTCTGAAGGTGGGGGTGTTCAGTATCACGTACCCTTTCCAAACTCTGCCCCTTTACTACAGCCTGAGACCCCATACCACCCTGTAATACCTATATTATAACACTTCCCATATGCTAAATTCATCTGTTTCCATATGTGATTCTCTACTGGGTCTGATGGTATTTGGAGGTGGGGCCTTTAGGAGGCAATTAGGTCATGAGGGAAGAGCCCTCATAAATGGGATTAGCACCCTTATGATGGAGACCCTAGAGAGACCCCCTGTCATTTCCACCACATGACATTAGAGAACAGATGGCCATCTATGAACAGGAAGTGGGTCTGCAACAGACACCGTATCTGCCAGCATCTTGATCTTGGACTTCACAGCCTCCATAACCGTGAGAAGAAATGTATGTTGTTTAGAGGCTGCCCCATTGATGGTGTTTTTGTTATAACAGCACGAGTGCACTAAGAATACCCTCTATGCTATAAAACCATGTCTTAGTCATCTTCATATCCCTGCACTCTGCAACTTACCTGGCACATAGTATACATTCAATCTTTTTTTTTTTTTTTAACTTTGTACTGAATTAAACTGTTTAAATTAAATTGAAATATTGAAACTCTATTACTGCCTTTGCACATCACAAAGTTCTTATCTCACAGATGAAAACACTGAAAACCAGAGTGGTTAAGGGACAGAGGTTTCAATATATAAGATTGAGGGATTGCCAAAAACCAACAGATGATGATAAAAGCTGCCATGTTCTGGAATCCTATCACTTTAAGATAACCGCTATTCCTGTTCTAGTGGCCATCTTTCATGCAACTTGTATGAATGGGATTAATACCATAATATTCTTTTTCATCATGAATAGTTTCTAAAAATGCAGGTTTGTTTTTTTCTTAAACTTCCTCCTACTCCCAGTTTCCCACCTCCCCTCCCCCAGCAGACATCCCTCTGCTCCATCCCAAGTCTCATGTAACAAGCATTAATGACCTGGTATGTATAATTTCATAACAGTTCCATGCTGCTAGAATCACAAACAAATACCTATATAAAGTAGTGTTGTTATTGTTGGTTTTTCAAAAATGGGATCACACTGTCTGTATGCTTTTTGCACTTAATACATTGCAGAAATATATTCAAGTCACCTGTTTTGGACTTGTCTCCTACAAAATGGGGTCAGGTGTTATGCTGTCTGTACAGGCTTCTGCACCTGCAGGTCGGACATTCTGTAAGCCTCTAAAGGAGTTTGGCTGCAGCTTTGCAGATAGGAAAGGCAAACCCATACAGAGCATCAGTTACCTGTCCCTATGAGGACAAAATACTGGCCCTTCTAGGATGGAAGGGACTCAACGTAGTTGAATTGCCACCAAGGCAATGGTAGTTTCCTTGAGGAATAGTACCCATTCTTTTCCTTCCAGGTTCCTGACCCACCAGCTGGGCCACCAGTCACGCCCAGGTTCCTAAGAGCCTCCCTAAGCAGTAAACTTGCCCCATCCCCTGTGGTCTTAGGCAGTGTTAAATCTCATGTCCTGAGATAGTTTCCTAAAGTCTGTGAATTCTTGCTCATCTAGTGTTATATTCTGCCTCCTGGATTAAGACCTTATCAAAGTTTATTCCCAGGCCTACTGTCCTTGCTTTTGCCAGCACATGCTAGTTCGTCTTTGCGGAGAGGACTCTCTTTCCTCTCTTATCAAGCCTAGCACATCCCAGCTGGATTCTTCTGGGAGTTAACCCAGTTATGGTCCTGGCATTCAAGAGAAGCAGCAGGGATAACTCCTTAGAGGGACACCTGCTGCCTCAGGGAGGCGAGCCTCTGCAGGGCCTTCCTACATGAGAGGAAGGCTCGAGCTTCATACAGAGGAATGGGCTGAAAGCCCCTGGGTTCAGAGGAGTTTATAGAATCACGATGCCTGTGGGCATCAAGTTAGATGCCCACATCTCCTATATCAGGGTCCCAAGTCTTCCCAACCAGGACCCTGACCTTAGCACTCTAGACCTGGCTTGAGAATTTAGGGGTAGCTAGAGCTTTAAACTGAGTCCCACACTTGCTCCTCAACTACATCCAAGCTTCCACTGAGGAGGTAGGGTGTCTTTGGAAACTCCCACAGAGAATCCTGCCGGCTCTCCCATTTAGGCTTTAGTGCTGTATTAATAGCTCTCAGCTTTTCATTATCTCTCTGCAGGGCATTAATACAACCTCTAAACACCAACCCAAACCATGGCGCTTATATGCATTTGTTCCTCTCCCCCACACCCCGCCCCACTGCATTTCAAATATCTGAATCATCAAGGCTATTCCCACCCACCCAGGTCACCAACAGTGAAATTTTTAGCAATTGGGCTGCTACCGTATGCCATCGGTGCCCTGCGTATTACACGATGTTAGGCAGAAAAGAATAACGCTCCCCACCCTGATCAAAAGAACCCAAACAAACAAAAAAATACAGAACCTGTAAATATGTTTTCTTACATGATAAAAGGAACTTTGTAGATGTGATTAAACTAAGGATCTTAGGATGGTGAGATTATCTTGAAGTGCATATTGGTGGGTCCCGTGTAATGACAAAAGTCCTTATAAATGAAAGAGGGAGGGACACCTGGCTGGCTCAGTCTGTTGAGAGACAGACTCTTGGTTTTGGCTCAGGACATGATCTCAGGGTCCTGGGATCGAGCCCCCTGTCAGGTTCCCCGCTCAGTGAGGCGTCTGCTTGGTTCCCTCTCTCTGTCCCTCCCCCGACTCATATTCTCTCTAAAATATATAAATATATATATATATATATATATATTTTTTTCCCCCCCTTTTTAAGAGGGAGAGAGCATCAGAGTCAAAGAGGGATTGGAAAATGTTAGGTCACCAGTTTTGAAAATGAAGGAAAGGACTATAAGCCAGAGAATACTGGCAGCCCCTGGAGGATGGCACAGGCAAGGAACCAGACTCTCCCGTAAAGCCTTCAGAAGGAACACAGACCTGCCCGCACCTTGCTTTAAGCCCAGTGAAACCCATTTTGGACTTCTAGCTTCCCTAACTTTTAGAGAATAAATCTGTGCTGTTTTAAGCAACTAAACTTGCAGTCTTTTTTTCTTCTTTTTTACAGGAACAATAGAAAAGTTGCACGTAGGCTGAGGCCTTCCTTGCCAGCAGCAAATGACCCAGCCCAACCACAGCTTACTGCTTCCTCAGACCACTCCTAGTACCAACGAAGTGTCTAAATCCTCGGAGAAGCAGCTGTCAAGACAGAATTAGACTTGTAAACAATTTTCGGGAGGGAACACCCACGAACAACCTGTTCGTGATGCAGGTTACAGATGATAATGCAGGTCTGGCACTGGGGGAAGGGAAGACTGGAAGGAAAAAACCTCAAGTTGCCCTGTAGCTTGGAGAAGTCCCATCCAGGTTATTGGAGGGCCCCACCATGAAAGCTGTCCCAGCCACGGAGAATGTGGCCTCAGCATGAGCACTGTGGTAGATCATGTAAACTTCTCACAGCAAGTTATCTTGAAGGGAGATCTAGAGAGCTCATCTGCATAGAAAACACACTCCCCTACCACCACCCAGTCCAGGCAGCGCTAATAAACCACAGGTGCCTTACTGGAGCAGGGCCTTAAGCCCTGGGCTTCCCACATGGCCAGGAAAATCCCGGAGCCTATGTTCTCTCCAGCGGGCGGATCCAAGAGCCAGAGAGGGGCGGAGCTACACATGCCGCAGTTCTGACCCTCAGATTCCCCCATCAGATGATTCCTTGCTCCTCAACTGTTGAAGAGACTTTGAAAGATGGACAGAAGCCAGGATTGCTCCCCAGATGGAACTCTCTCCACGTGGAAAAAAATGGTAGAAGAGGGAGACAATGTGCCCTCCTGTCAGACTATTAGAACAAATGACATCCATTTTATGGTCATTTACACGATCTATGCTTTCAAATAAAGCTAAAATATTTTATACATCCACCAAGAATGGTGAGAAGATCATCTTCTACTTTCACACAACATGAAGCGCTATCTATGTTTTCAAATTCTGCCATTCTAATGGGTGCCAGATACTTCATTTTTATTACATCTTCATTTGCCTGACTGCTCAAAAGATGGGACATCTTTGCATATGTCATCTGTCTTATGGTTGTGCTTGGTCCATTTTACTGTCCGGTCATTTGGGTTTCTTGTGTTAATGTGTTTGTAGAAGTTGTGAGGTTGGGATAGCTATTAAACCCTTATCTGCTGTATGTATTGCAAATATTTTTCAGATTATACATTTTTTGGTCATATTTTCTTATTGAAATGTGGTTCACATGCAATATTATATTGGTTTCAGGTATACACCATAGTTATTCGACATTTGTATACATTACAAAGAGGTGTGGGGTCATTTTTATGGTCTCTTTTATCACATAAAATATTTTAGGTTTTATAAAGTCAAATAAATATACTTTTGTTTTATAGTTTCTGGGTCACTTCTCTTTGTTTTTGTTTGATCTCCCTGTTGCCTCATTTTAAACAGAGTCTCCTAAATTTTTTTCTAATATTTTTAAAATTTTATTTTTACATGTACTATTTTATTCATCTGAAATTTGTTTTTGTATTTTTGTTTCTTTTTTATCACAAAATAATACATGTTTCTTGTAGACATTTTAGGAAACTTCAGGTAGTAAACAAGGGAAAAAATCCTAAATTACTCTTAATCTCCCACCTGCCAATATGTAGCCCTGTGAATGTTTCTATATCCTTTCAGTCTTTTTTTTTTTTTCAAAGATTTTATTTATTTGTTTGACAGATAGAGATCACAAGTAGGCAGAGAGAGAGAGAGGAGGAAGCAGGCTCCCTGCCGAGCAGAGAGCCCAATGAGGGGCTCGATCCCAGGACCCTGAGATCATGACCTGAGCACCACTGAGCCACCCAGGTGCCCCTCAGTCTTTCTTTCTATGCATTGCACATAACCCAAAAAGTATTTTTTAAAGATTATATGGTAAATTCTGTTATGTAACCTGCTTTGGTTTTTTAACAATACAATTAGAATATTTCACATCATGAAATAATTCTCTACAACATATTTTTAGTAACACAGGAATAATCCAGTAACCCAATAATCCAATGTATAAATGTACTATCAATTGTTTAATCAAATCCCTGTTTTCAGACATTTATATTATCCTCAATTTCTTGCTATGAAGATGAGATGCCATGATGCTGCCTCTCATTTGTTAGATTACATTTTGTACTCTGTCAAGGAGCTCACTCGTTTTCTAGTATGTTTGTTCCATCGTAACAGCACCTAAAATTACTTGCTTAAAAATCAGGTAAGGAGAGGAAAAGACGATCCATTGGCTTTTCCTGGGTGGCTGTGTTGAGATACCCCTGAACTGAATAGAAGACTTGAAGCTACCTTTAAAAAAGAACTGCAGTTGATGGGTTTAAAAATTGTGTTTCTAAAGAGCATCAGCTAGAAAGAGTTCAGAATTGAAGAGTTCAGAAGTTAAAAAATAAGCAGTCAAGAGAGCACAGGTAAAACCACCAGATGGAAGGATCAGAAAATCCTGAAGCACCAAGTAGCCAGGTGAAGGATCAATAGGGTAACAATGCCAGCTCTATTAATACCACCAACACCTACACACCAAGAAGCCTTGCCTTCAAACTCTTTCAGAAAGAGACAGACATAAATCAAAAATCATTCCATTTCAGGATTTTCTAGACTCTTAAGACAAAGAAATGAGTAGTAGAAACTCTAAGGATGAGCATAGAATATTATTTATGATTTGGGGATTTTTCTACCATTGCTGTCTTCCATACCCCATCCCAAACAAGAAAATGTAAAGGAATGTATAATCAAACTGTATACAATAAGCCACAGATTGCAAAGTTAGAACAGAATTAACCACTCAGCCAGTCGGACTCCAGTATGTACCATTGGGAACACTGAGCCAGAGAAAGAGAAGTGACTTGCTAAAGGTCAGTCGGTGACCAGCTGAACCAGGAAATGCAGATCTCCTGCCTCTTAGCACAGGGTGCCTGCCACAAAAACATTACAAATGAAGAACACGGTAACACTTGTTCATGTGCCTGGTGGTCATGACTTACACATCAAGTCAGGGAGGCAGCAAGATGAAATCTATGTATAGACATATAACCACAATCATTTGAGTACTGTTCAAACAGCGATCAGTCCCCTGGCTGTCCTATGCCTTCAGTGTTCACATGGGAAACTCTCTGAAAAGGAGATACCAGGTGAAGTCAGGAGAGGAGCTCACCCCACAGCCCTACTTTCCTAGGACAGCACTATAGCCTGCCATTTTCCTGGTGCCAACACTGAAGAGGAGTGGCCTGCTCTGATTGCCTCTTTCTTCAATGTGTGTCCCCAGGGTAGAAGACCCTTCAACACTAGTCTTCTGAGGGAATTTGTAGTTAACAGCCAAGTGGAAAATGTTCAACACAATCAGATCTAACACCTTCTGAATAGCAAATTAAAAATAAATGACATTAAAAAGGACATTTTTGGCTTTACTTTTTTTTTAAGGTTAAAAAAAAAGTTATAAAGAAGAAAAGTTGGTTTAGCCTAAAGCAAAAATTCTTGACTTTTCTCCAACACATGTCCCATCTGTAACAGTCACAGCAGGCTATGAGTTTCTGCACAGAATATGGTCTGTTGGATATAACTTCTCCCTGTCTTCCCTACCACTATGAAAAAACACCATAATTGGGATAATATTTGGATATTTTAGAATAAAATCTGGGGCGCCTGGGTGGCTCAGTGGGTTAAGCCGCTGCCTTCGGCTCAGGTCATGATCTCAGGGTCCTGGGATCGAGTCCCGCATCGGGCTCTCTGCTCGGCAGGGAGCCTGCTTCCTCCTCTCTCTCTCTCTCTGCCTGGCTCTCTGCCTACTTGTGATTTCTCTCTGTCAAATAAATAAATAAAATCTTTAAAAAAAAAAAAAAAGAATAAAATCTGACCCAGGATTCTGGGTCCTCTTTAAGAAGCTGAAGCTGTTTTGACTGTGTTCATAATATGCACTTATTGTTACTAGTAATGATAATAAAGATGGTCAAAATTATTAGTTGGGAATTAACTGCATGCAACTGTAGTTATTTTAATAATAATTAACATAATAATGGCAGTCACTTGGAGGGAACCTTTTTTTTCAAATGCTTACAACAGAGCCTGACATATAGAACACTCAGTAAAGATTAGGTGATATTATAGTTGTTGTTGTTATTGTTGAAGACATCTGTCTACTACAATTACATGTAAATATCTCAAAATCAGGATAATGTATACCCATAAAAGCAGAACTCCATGTAGCAGGTGCCTCTGGTATCCTTGTCACATGTTCTCCGCCCATCTCTAATGTCAGCTATGGCTACAATGGACAGTTAAATTCAAGCCCTCCCACCTCACGCTACCAATACCTTAACTCAAATGGGATATTGCATTCAGCATTCTTCACCACACCTTGGAGTTTACTCATCTGGGCATAAGAAGCAAGCCTGGAAATACAGGGGAGGAAAAGCTTGTGAAGAAACTCTCAATTGATGGGAGGCAGAAGCCACTGTCTTTCAGGACAATTCCAGGAAGTGTTTTGTGAACTAATCAGGTGATCTCAGCTGAAGTGTCTTCTCCATAGTGCTCCCAGTTGATTATTCCTCCGTTGTCCTACTCGACTGACTCCCTCACTCCTTCTTCCCAGGATCACCTCTCAAATGAATCACCTGCACCCAAATCCTTGTCTCAGGCTCTGCTTTTAAGAGAACCCAAATTAAAGCATTTCATTCCTTAAGTCTAGGTGATTTCCGGAAATGTAAAGTAGAAGCAGTTTGTTCCCCAACACAAGGCTACATCAGATTTTTGGAATAAAAATATTTTAAATGGAAGAGAGAGGCTTATTAGATAGGACCTCTTGTAAAACAAAGTTCATAATGTTTTGCTGTGTGAAACCATAAAGAAGTTGTGGAACATAATTGTGTAAAGAATTAGAGGTGACCAAAAGAAGAGAAAAATAAATGTTTTCAGTAACTTCAATCAATATTCCCATGCTCTCTGTGGTCCCTGGGTGGCTCAGTGGGTTAAGCCTCTGCCTTGGGCCTAGGTCATGATCTCAGGGTCTTGGGATCATGCCCCGCATCGGGCTCTCTGCTCAGCAGGGAGCCTGCTTCTCTCTCTCTCTCTCTCTCTCTCTCTCTCTCTCTCTGCCTGCCTCTCCACCTACTTGTGATCTCTCTGTGAAATAAATAAATAAAATCTTAAAAAAAAAAAATTCCCATGCTTTGCATGGATGAGTCCCTTGTTCAGTTCTTTCTGACAAAAGGCCTTAAGAACATTTACTGTGTAACTACTTGGATGTCTGATTAATTCAAGCCTGAGCTCTTTGGCTGAATGAGGTTCTGGCAAAGTTCCAGAGGCTAATGGATAATTTGTAGCGACCACATCATGGGCATTTGGCTGCATGTCCAATGATGTGGGGGTAATAGCCAGCATTTGTTGGAATACTTAAGGCCCTTAATGATTGTTATGAGTGACACAACCAAGTTAGAATGTCATAAAACCTGAAAGAGATCAAGTGACCAAGAGAAAACACTCAAGCCTTTTCATGTAAAATTGCCTTAAGAGTATTGACCATATAAAATTTAATTCAACAGGTACATTTAGACCACTTACTATGACACAGCAATTAACAGAGAACAGTTTCACATCTACTGTCTCATTGGAGCCCAGTGGAACCTGTAATCTGGGTGTTATTTACTTTCTCCACTTCACAGACAATGCAAATGAGACTCAAGAAAGTGCTCACAGCAGGAGGGTGCTTCCAGAATGTTGATGAACTGAATGACCTACCAGAGATTAGACCTCAAACATGAATTCAAATCTTCTCATTTTCCCTTCACCACTCTTTCCCCTACTTTCTGCTGCTTAGTTGGATAGGACCAAGTACCACCTCGAATAGGAAATGAAAATGATTAGTCCTTGCTCTCTTCTGTAAGGACTCTTATCATCAACGATCAAGAATGGTGTATTGTGAGATTAAGAGTTGTTGCTGCGGGGAGGGGGTTTGGGAGAGGGGGGTTGGGTTATGGACATTGGGAGGGTATGCGCTACGGTGAGTGCTGTGAAGTGTGTAAACCTGGCGATTCACAGACCTGTACCCCTGGAGATAAAAATACATTATATGTTTATAAAAAAATTAAAATTTAAATTTAAAAAAAAGAATGGTGTTGTACTGGATTAAGTAAATTGACCTTGTGACATATGAATTTACAAAAGAGAGAGAAGAGTGCCAGCTAGTGTGGTTAGGGAAGGCTTTCTGAAGGGGAATGGGAGTAGGGTTGGTCTCAAAGGGATGATCAGGGTTTTCATGGGGCAAAAGTAGAACTGAAAGCCTTGCCACCAGCTCGGAGGATGCTGAGATAACAGCTTTAGGCTTTAAAAAATCCTATAGGTCTTGGTGACTCTTTGGCAACATTCTGAAATATCTGTTTGCCATATTTCCTAGGTCAGAATTTATTATTAAATAACAATTTGTTATCTTCTCCACATAAGTTCTTTTCAGAGATTCATTTTCTCTTCTGCAACTTACCTGGGTAAAGCCCATACTTCAGAGCAGATAAATCAAGTGACACAGCTACTAACCACAAGTACATTACACGCGTGTATCATTTTCCCCATCTGTGAGATGGCAATGATTGAGGAATTGTGTGCATCAATGAGGATTCTCTTGCTAGTGATTACTATCCATTCATTCAACAAATATATTTAATGTCTACTACATGCCAGGCATGCGGTTAAAGCAATAAAATAGACCAAGCACCTGTATCAGTTAGGAACCAACATGGCTCAAATTAAAGGCAATTCCCACTCCAGTGGCTTTACTGAAGAGGGTATCATGATTTTCACTTGACAGAAATCATAAGGGAGGCAGCCAGGGCTGGTAGGACATGCTGAGATGCATCCGGGACCCAGGGCTAGGGTTTATGCTCATACTTGTAATTTCTTGATCACAAGACACCTATTCCAGAAGTCTGCCAGGGACTTCTGGGAAGTTTTATTTTCCTAACACGGGCATTGCTCCTTCCTTCTTCCCTTTCCCTTTCTGCTTGTTTGGAATGCAGATAGGATTGTAGACTTCTGCTCACATGTTACTGACCAGAGCTACAGTACACAGCTACCCCTAGCTGCAAATCAGAATGTGAGAGTAAGCATTTTTAGCTGGACATATTTCCACCCTAAATAAAAGCTGCAATCTGTAAGAAAGTAAAGGCACTGTGTAGTTCTCTAGCAGTCTCTGCCATAGCCTCTGTATTGTGGAGCTCATATTCTTGGCTAACGGATTATATCCCTAGGGCTCTACGGTTGCAGCAACTGGAGCCAGGAGAACAGGAATTTGCTGGAAGGATGTAAACCAGTTCACAGAATCAAAGGGAAATTGAAGGGTCAGGTCATAGAAGGACAAGAACTAGGGCAGCCTCTGAGTGGTCTCATCTGGTGGCAGTGGTCCGACAGATGAACCCAACCACAGAAGAAGTGGTACCAAAACTCAGGAGAAGAGTCCAAGTGCTACCCTGGGTCCTAGAAATCCCACCAAGTCTGCACACAATGGGAAAGATGACTCCTCAAAAGGAAGTCAGGGAGTGCTTACCAAGAAGAAAGACCAGGGTGCTGAGCAACACAACAGGTCAGGGCATTGGCCGAGGGCTGATATTTGTGAAAAGATTTAAGGTTTCCAGTTGACAAGTTCTCAAGTGCTATTAAGCATTGAAAAATTCTTAATATTGTACCTTGATCTTAAAAATACATCTTTGCTCCAATTTTTTAATACTTTGGAAAAATCCAATTTTCACTTTTCAGAACTGTAAAAAAAAAGTTTACACTAAAAAAATGGACAGCATAAGATTAGATGGTTTTGCTATTAAGACTGTCTTCTGGTTACATTTTATATATAGCTTCTTCTGAATATAGGTTAGGGAGCTATTAAAACATTAAATAAGAGAAGAGCATTGTTTCTACTATTTGACTTGAAGATGTTCACAGCAGGGCAACATAAAATCAGATTTTTACAGTATTGTCTGAAAAAAAAAATACCTTATACTGAATTAGAAGCCCATAGGCAGATCAGGCCATTAACAACCATTACCCATATTATTACTGCTAAAATATTTATATATTATAATTTTGTAATAAGGTATTTCTGAAGAAAACAATGTTGGCCTAAAATGCTCATGTTATTAAAGCCCTTCCAGCAGAGCGTTGTTTGAAAAATCTCTGCAGAAGCAAAAACCAAAAAGACCAAACAATTTTTTATAAATTTGGATTTGCCCACCTAAACACCTTTTTTTCTGACCCTTCAAAATTGTTACAGCAAATGATGACCTATAACATTAAACATAAGAGTGAAATTTGTTTAAAAAAAAAAAACACAAGAAAATTAACATAGATTCAAGTGCCATTGTTATTCACATTCTTTTTATGCAGAATTATTGTACTTCAAATAAGTTTTAAGATTTTCATTTAGCTATTCAAAAAATATTTATTGATACAACATCCCTTCCTGATCAAAACTCTTCAAAGTGTAGGGATAGAGGGCACATACCTCAATATCATCAAAGCCATCTATGAAAAACCCACCGCAAATATCATTCTCAATGGAGAAAAACTGAAAGCTTTTCCGCTAAGGTCAGGAACACGGCAGGGATGTCCATTATCACCACTGCTATTCAACATCGTACTAGAGGTCCTAACCTCAGCAATCAGACAACAAAAGGAAATTAAAGGCATCCAAATCGGCAAAGAAGAAGTCAAATTATCACTCTTCGCAGATGATATGATACTATATGTGGAAAACCCAAAAGACTCCACTCCAAAACTGCTAGAACTTATACAGGAATTCAGTAAAGTGTCAGGATATAAAATCAATGCACAGAAATCAGTTGCATTTCTCTACACCAACAGCAAGACAGAAGAAAGAGATATTAAGGAGTCAATCCCATTTACAATTGCATCCAAAACCATAAGATACCTAGGAATAAACCTAACCAAAGAGACACAGAATCTATACTCAGAAAACTATAAAGTACTCATGAAAGAAATTGAGGAAGACACAAAGAAATGGAAAAATGTTCCATGCTCCTGGATTGGAAGAATAAATATTGTGAAAATGTCTATGCTACCTAAAGCAATCTACACATTTAATGCAATTCCTATCAAAGTACCATCCATCTTTTTCAAAGAAATGGAACAAATAATTCTAAAATTTATATGGAACCAGAAAAGACCTCGAATAGCCAAAGGGATATTGAAAAAGAAAGCCAACGTTGGTGGCATCACAATTCCGGACTTCAGGCTCTATTACAAAGCTGTCATCATCAAGACAGCATGGTACTGGCACAAAAACAGACACATAGATCAATGGAACAGAATAGAGAGCCCAGAAATAGACCCTCAAATCTATGGTCAACTAATCTTCGACAAAGCAGGAAAGAATGTCCAATGGAAAAAAGACAGCCTCTTCAATAAATGGTGCTGGGAAAATTGGACAGCCACATGCAGAAAAATGAAATTGGACCATTCCCTTACACCACACACAAAAATAGACTCAAAATGGATGAAGGACCTCAATGTACGAAAGGAATCCATCAAAATCCTTGAGGAGAACACGGGCAGCAACCTCTTCGACCTCTGCCGCAGCAACATCTTCCTAGGAACAACGCCAAAGGCAAGGGAAGCAAGGGAAAAAATGAACTACTGGGATTTCATCAAGATCAAAAGCTTTTGCACAGCAAAGGAAACAGTTAACAAAATCAAAAGACAACTGACAGAATGGGAGAAGATATTTGCAAACGACATATCAGATAAAGGACTAGTGTCCAGAATCTATAAAGAACTTAGCAAACTCAACACCCAAAGAACAAATAATCCAATCAAGAAATGGGCAGAAGACATGAACAGACATTTCTGCAAAGAAGACATCCAGATGGCCAACAGACACATGAAAAAGTGCTCCATATCACTCGGCATCAGGGAAATACAAATCAAAACCACAATGAGATATCACCTCACACCAGTCAGAATGGCTAAAATCAACAAGTCAGGAAATGACAGATGCTGGCGAGGATGCAGAGAAAGGGGAACCCTCCTACACTGTTGGTGGGAATGCAAGCTGGTGCAGCCACTCTGGAAAACAGCATGGAGGTTCCTCAAAATGTTGAAAATAGAACTGCCCTATGACCCAGCAATTGCACTATTGGGTATTTACCCTAAAGATACAAATGTAGTGATCCAAAGGGGCACATGCACCCGAATGTTTATAGCAGCAATGTCCACAATAGCCAAACTATGGAAAGAACCTAGATGTCCATCAACAGATGAATGGATCAAGAAGATGTGGTATATATACACAATGGAATACTATGCAGCCATCAAAAGAAATGAAATCTTGCCATTTGCAACAACGTGGATGGAACTAGAGCGTATCATGCTTAGCGAAATAAGTCAAGCAGAGAAAGACAACTATCATATGATCTCCCTGATATGAGGAAGTGGTGATACAACATGGAGGCTTAAGTGGGTAGAAGAAGAATAAATGAAACAAGATGGGATTGGGAGGGAGACAAACCATAAGTGACTCTTAATCTCACAAAACAAACTGAGGGTTGCCGGGGGGAGGGGGTTTGGGAGAAGGGGGTGGGATTATAGACATTGGGGAGGGTATGTGATTTGGTGAGTGCTGTGAAGTGTGTAAACCTGTTGATTCACAGACCTGTACCCCTGGGGATAAAAATATATGTTTATCAAAAATAAAAAATTAAAAAAAAATATTTATTGAACCTGCTTGGTAGGACAGACACCAGTACTATTCAATAGTCAATCCCCTTTTTCTTTACTAATATAATCCCGTCTTTTTCAAGATATTATTGTGTAACTTCTCAGACACGCTTGCAGCTAGGAGTTGCCATGTGACCAGGTGTAGACAAAAAGATGTATCAGTTGGGGTGCAACGGGGGGGATGCTTAGTTGATTAAGCATCTGACTCTTGATTTCAGCTCAGGTCATGCAAGATCTCAGGGTTGTGAAATGAGCCCCATATCAGGCTCTGTGCCGAGCATAGAGCTGGCTTAAAGTTCTCTCTCTTCCTCTCCCTCCACACCTCCCCAGTTCCCCTCCCTTCTTTTCTTGTCTTAAAAAAGCAAAAAAAGATGTATATGAAAGAGGGGTGTGTGTGTGTGTGTGTGTGTGTGTGTTTAAGGCAAGAAACTCATTTGGTAGTGTCTTTGACTTTTCTGTCTGAAATGCAGATACAATTCCTGGAACTGTGGCAGCCATTTTGCAACTGTGAGGAGAACAGAAAAAGAAATAGACCAACAAGTTTGATGATTCTATAGAGATACTATACCAGCCCTGGACTGCCTATCTTCAACTTTTTTATTATGTGATAAAAATAAATCCACTTTTGGTTCAGTTATTGAAATCAAGTTCTGTTATTGCAGCCTGATGTATTACTGACTGACCTATGCTCTAGGTTATCTAACACTATGTTAGACCTAAGAGGAATAGCAGTGAACAAGATGCAGTCCTTAGGCTCAGGGAGCTTGTTATTTAATGAGAGAAACATTCTACAAATAATTATAAAATTAACTAATTACAACTGCTATGCAGGGTAGATACTGGGGTATCTAAACTAGTCTGGGTGAAGGTGATCATCAGAAAAGACCTTTCAGGGGTGCCTGGGTGGCTCAGGTGGTTCAGCCACTGCCTTTGGCTCAGGTCATAATTCCAGAGTCCTGGGATCGTGTCCCACACCAGGCTCTTCACTCAGCAGGGAGCCTGCTTCTCTCTCTCCTTCTGCCTGCCATTCCCCCCTGCTTGTGGGCTCTTGCTCTCCCTCTCTCTGTCAAATAAATAAGTAAAATCTTTAAAAAGAAAAGACCTTTCAAATTAAGTGACATGTAAACTGATACTCAAATAAGAATTAACTGGGCAATGACAGTTAGGAAGAGCATTTCCAGGAGGGAAGAATTGTCTCTGTGACTAAAACACAGAGACTGAGGGAACTAATACTTCATGAAGCTGGAGTGGTAGTCAGATCAGAACACACAGGGCCATGATAAGAAATTTAGACCTTAGAGCAATAGAAAGTCACTGGTCCATGTGAAGTGACCCGATTTCAGGCGTAAAGAGAGAACTGCCATTACAGGATGAAGAATGGGAGAGGAGCAAGACCAGATGCAGGGGGCAAGAAGCTTCTTGAAGTAGTCTAATTCAGGGGTCAGCAAACCACTTTCAAGGGTCTGCTTTCATAAATAAAATTATAATGGAACTTGGCCAACCCATTTGTTCACGTATTGTCTACAGTTGCCCCCATGCTGCAATGGCAAGCTTCAGCAGTTGCTGTAGAGACTACACGGCCCACAGAGGCAAACGTATTTCCTATCTGGCCCTTTACAAAGCAAGTTTGCCAAGCCCTGCTGTAGACGAAAGAAGAACGGTGGCTTAGACTAGCTCCCTAGAGATTTAAAAAAAAAAAATGTGTGATTTAAGATGTATTTGAGATTTGCTGTTGGGCTACATTCAGAAGCAGAAGGAGAGGCAGATGAACAATGACTTTTAAACATAAGCACCTAAAAAGATGGACATGTTGTTTTTGAGAGTAAAGTTCATATGTTCTGTCTAGGCATTCTTGAGTTTAAATATCCTAGAGACACTGAGAGAGTATCAATTTCATTGCCCTTCTCTTGTTAGAATATGGAAGTGCGTTCCATGTTGTAATCAGTTCCACTTGGTAAGAATAATTACACTCTGTGGGTGGGGAAATGGGGTAATTGGGTGATGGACTTTAAGGAGGGCATGTGATGTGATGAGCACTGGGTATTACATGCAACTGATGAATTACTGAAATGCACATCAGAAAATAATGTACTATATGTTTGCTAATTGAATTTAAATTTAAAAAATCACCTACTCTGGCATATTGATTCTTCTGTACAGAAAGTTCTCCCAAATATAATTCAGTTCAGTCCATTTTAATAAAAAATTATAAAAGTTAAAGAAAGAGGCAAATAGAAGAAAATAAAAGTTTTCTAATGGTTTGAGAAGACATCCTGTTCTTTAGTTGAGCAGCTAAGCCTATCCCACGATTATTATTTACATATTTTCAAAACTTCTTTTTCACACAACCACATTCATGCCATTAAATACTGCATATTGATCTCACAAAAGTAACAAAATAATGAGCCTATTGTGGGTAAGGTATAATTTGATGAGCTCTGGAACAGAACTTCTGGGGTTAGATCTGATTAAGCCCATCCTCTCTAGCCTTCTAAACTTTATCAAAATGTGGGACATGAGGCTTGACAGCTGGGGAAGAAAAGTTTTTAATTGTGGAAGTCCAAGAAAATACCAGAAGTTTGGTTGTCATGTATCTCTATGCCAGATCATCAGGCATGGGAAACTCACCCCAAATGCACTCTTCCCTTTGGAAAAGGTCAAGCCTCAAGCACAGAAGGGAAAATAATCAAGTGTCATGGGAAATGGTATGGCCCAACATTTGAAATAAAACACCTTGGTGCTGTTCTTTGAATTTTCAGAAGTGTTTGGCAAAAATGGATATGCAATGTGTTTGATGAGACCTCCTACTGAGACCATTAGAGGGTAAAAAGCAAATCTTCCCAAATGTCATATTCAGGATAATATTTGACCCTGCACTCTTTTCCTTAGAGCTCTTCACAGCTATTAAGCTAGCTTGGAGAGCTGTAGGAATTTCTTCATGCTACCTCACAATGTTTCATTGTTGTGTAATCATTCCCTACCAAAATAAATGCTTTGGGGAGTTTATTTTTGTTTTGTTTTGGTTTTGGCAAAAAAAAAAAATGCTAGAAATTTTCCTCTTACCTTAAGGATAAGACCATTTCTTTTGAAATGAACACATGGAGATGTGGGGAAGAAAGTATCTGAGACAGAGAATGTAGAATTAATGGGTTTAATGAAATGTGAAAATTGGAGAAGACAAACATCCCTTCAGACTATGGCATTAACTCATTAGCAACTAGGTTAATCAAAAAGTATTAAGGTTGGACAGGTCCCTATAAATTTGATAGACAATTTCTTCTTTTCATTACTTTTTTCAAGCAGAGGAGTTTTTTGTTTGGTTGGTTTTTGGTGCTATCTTCCCTGGATGAAACCAGGTATTCTCAGCCAAAGAGTACTGAGCTAATGCTCAGAAAGTCGAGTTTCCTCCTTCCCTCCTGAATCCACCTGCTCCTGCCCATAAGCCCCGCTCCAGGTGGGACAGCGTTTGGAGCAGCAGCTGGAGCAGAAGAGACATGGCAACAGCGACACTGAGCTGGTTGTCATTCTCTCCTAATTCCATCCACATCCACTTTCTATAGGAGGCTTGTAAAATGTTCTTTTTTTAATTGAACTATAATTGACAAGCAGTAAAATTTGTCTTTGGAAGTATTCAGTTCTAAAAAAAAAAAAAAAAACCGATAAAATGTACAGTTCTATGTATTTTGAGAGGTTTCTCCTGTCATGTAAACCATACCACCACCCCCAGAGTCAAGGTAGAGAATATTTTCATCATCTTAAAAATATCCTTGCATCCTTTTGTAGTCAATCCCCTACCCCAACCCCAGCCCATAGCACCTGGCAACCACAGATCTGCTTTCTATTTCTGCCTTTCCCAGAATGCTATATAAATGGAATCAAACAGTATACAGCCTTTTGAATCAGACTTCTTTTACTTTGCAAACGCTACTGAATTCCACACTGCTGTGTATGATGAGTTCATTCCTTTTTATTGTTGAATAATATTCTATTATGATTACAGGGATGTCCCACAATTTATCCATTCAGTATTTGTTTGGTTGTCTTGAGTTTGGGATAATTATGAATAAAGGTACCATAAACCTTCATACGTGGGTTATTGTGTGGACTTCTAACAAACCGTCAGACACTCCAGAGTGGCTGTATCACTTTACATATCTACCAGGAAATGTCTGAAAAGTCCAGTTACTCAGTTACTCAAGAGTCTCACCTGCATTTCATACTGTCAGTTTGCTGTTACTTGAGCCATTATAACTGGGGTGTAGTAGCATCATAGTGGGCTCTTAATTTACATTTCTCTATAGACTAATACTACTCAGCATCTTTTCATAATACTTATTGGCCATGTGTATCTCTCCTTGGATGAAGAAAAATGTTCACATCTTTTGCCCACATAATAGTTTGTTGGCTTTCTTATTACTGAATGTTGAGAATTCCATAGTCTCTAGTTACCAATCCTTTATCAGATGGATGTTCTACAAGTATTTAATCCCTGTCTGTGGACTGTCTTCCTTACATTCTCCTCGCAACCACACTTAATGAGAAATTTTGATGAAATCTAATTTATCAACTTTTTTTCTTCTATGGATCATACTTTTCATGTCCTTTCTGAGAAATCTTTGCCTAACCCAAGGTCACAAAGATTCTTCGCCTGTGTTTTATTCTAGAGACTTTAGAGTTTTAAATTTGAATTTAGGTCTTTGATCCATTTTTAGTTCACTTTTGAATACAAGGTGACACGCTATCTGTATGGATGTCACTTTTTACAAATGGACTTCTAGGTACTCTAGTACAATTCATTGAAAAGACTAGCCTTTCGGTATTGTGTTGCCTTGATACTTTTGCTGAAACTCAGTTAACATTTGTGAGGTCTATTTCTCGTTCTCTTCTCTGTTGATCAATTGATCTATGTGTCTGTCTTTTTGCCAATACCAGGCTGTCTTGATTACTGTAACTTTACAGTGAGTCTTGACCAGCTGGGCTTAGTCCTCTTTGTTCTTTTTCAGAAGTATTTTTGCATTTGCTTTTCCATATAATGTTTAGAATCAGCTTATCAATGTCTACAAAAAGCCTCTTGGGATTTTGGTTGAAGTTACATTTAAGTTATGCATCACTTTGAGGGAAATTGAGGTCTTGACAATATTGAGTCTTCTGATCTATCAAGACACAATGTACCCCATTTATTTAGGTCTTTTATTATTTCTGTCATCAGTGCTTTTTAATCTTTGGCATAGAAATTTTGCACATATTTTATTAGGTTTATCTCCAAGTAGCCTATGTTTTGAATGCTATTTTAAATGGTACTTTAAAAAATTTGGTGTCTAATTGTGACTTTATAATACATGGAAATATGATTATTTTGTGTATTGCTCTTGTATCCTAAACTCACTTATAAGATTTAGAAGCTTTTTGGTAGCTTCTACATGATATTCTATGTAGACCATCATGTCATCTGAGAATACAAACAGTTTTAATTTTTTCTTTCCAAAATGTATGCCTTTTATTTGCTTTTCTGGCCTTATTGGACTTGCTAAGACCTCTGGTGCAATGGAAAGCCTTCCTTGTTCCTGATCTTCATAAGAACATCTAAAAGTCAGCTACTATTCAGTTGTCTTTGTAGATTTCTTTTGATAGAGGCAGTCTATTACATTGGGTTAGCATTCCCTTCAATTCTTAGTTTGCTAAGAGTTTTTTGAGGAATGGACCTTCAATTTTGTCAGTCTTTTTTGCATCTATTGAAATGATCATACAGTTTCTTTTTTAGACTGTCCACATAGTGAATTACATTGATTTTCAAATGTTGATCCAACCTACTATGCCTGAAATAAACCTCATTTGGTCATGCTCTATTAGCTTTTTTTGTTTTTAAGATTTTATTTATTTATTTATTTGACAGAGAGATCACAAGTAGGCAGAGAGGTAGGCAGAGAGAGAGGAGGAAAACGGGCTCCCTACCAAACAGAGAGCCCGATGCAGGCTGAGATCATGACCCGAGCCGAAGGCAGAGGCTTAACCCACGGAGCCACCCAGGTGCCCTTTATTAGTTTGATGTATTGCTAGATTCAATTTGTTAATACTTTGTTAAGGCCTTTTGCATCTGAGTTCATGAGGAATAGTGGATAGCTCTCAAGATAAAACTGGTCTCACAAATGAGTTGGGGAGTATTCCTTTCCCTTTGATTTTCTGGAAGATTTTTGAGTGAAACTAGCATTGTTTTTTTAACTGAAATGTTAAGGAGCATTCACCAGTGATACCATTTAGACGTAGAGGGGGACTTTGGGATGAAGAGAGGTTAACTATGGATCTAATTTATTTAGTGGAAATAGGACTGTGCCATTTATTTTTTTTCTACGGAGGTTTCTTTAGTTTGTGTTTTTCTCTCTTTAATTTTTTAGCTATTAGTTTGAGGCTTTTTAAAGGTTTTTAATTGTTTTTTTTTGTTGTTGTTGTTAATGGACTAAGGAAATTTGATTCTTCTATCTCACTGGAATAATTTCTTTGAGAAGATCAAGCTTAAAAAAAAATACAAAAAAAAAAAAAAACACTAACCAGGGTTAGTCTATGTATCAAATAAGACAAAGTGAGACTAAACGCATCTGCATAACCTGTCAACGTGAGCACCTTCTTTTCTGTTTAAAATACTCCTGGCTAAAACTAACAACCGTGGTGTGAAACAGATATGATTAGAACAACTTCTGCTTCCTAGATAGGATGAGCAAATCAATTAATAAATGACAATTGATTAAGACAGTCTACTTTGTACAAAGCACTCTGCAGCATACAAAGCAAAAGAACCACTTCTACAGATTTGTCACCTTTCCATGTAACCAGCTGGAGAATATCCATAAAGCCAGGTATGATCAAGCACAAACTGATATAGAGTGAACTTTCTATTGAAATGCTAAAGGAACAGAACGAAGCATATTGGAAATTTTATTTTAAAAGGTGAGATTTGAGCTGGATTTTCAGGAAACAGACATGCATCAGAAATAGGGATGATATTTCTGGAAGAGAGGCTATTTATTTTGAGGTCTTTAGCAAAAGATGACGTTGGAAAGGTCCAGGAGGTGAGATTGCTACAAGACTCCTGGGCAATAGCCTAAGAAGGGAACTAGCATAGTCTGGCTTAGTTTCCAGACCAATTCTGTGAGGCCCCTTTTCCTCTCAGTTCCCTGATGAGAAGATTAACATTAGAGCATTTAGGTTACCGGCCCATAGTCAAGCCTGGTCAATATAGCTATGGGGCATTTGAACTCAGCGCAAAGATCAGAGCCCCAACTCCTCCCACTACTTCACTACCTCACCAGTTAAGAAGTTCAGCAATTCCCAACCAGAGATTCTCCACTGCAGTGTTGTAACCCACGTGAAGTGGATTGCAAGTTGTTAGTAAATATGCACTTATCCATTCAATAAATATGTACTAAATGCCTTGCCCCATACCACACACGGTTAAAGTGCCACAGATACAGCAGTAAACAAAATAAACAATCATCATAAAACTCATTTTCTAAAGATGAAAACAAACATTGGACAAATCAATGTAAGTGTAATGACGGGTATTTAGAAGAATTTGAAAGGGGACCTAACCCAGTCTGGAGGTCTCTGTGAAGAAGTGGCAGTTAAGTGGAAATTTGCAGTCATTAGCTAAATTGTGTGTATGTGTTTGTTGGGGCTGTTCCAGCAGAAGAAGGAACAATAAAATTTCAGACCTTATTTCATAGGAAATGGGAAGTGATTGTAGGGTTTTTTAGTGAGGAAGTAGCACATAAAATTCTTTAGTTACATATTTCTAGAAGTTCATTCTGACTGCATTGTGGAGAACTGATTATAGTGGGACACAATTCCAGACATCATTGAGGAGGGGACTGCAGTACCAAGGAGACAGAAAGGGTGACAGAGGTCAGTCTTGAGAACTGGCTTGGATTGGATGTGGGAGCTGAAAGAGAAAGGAACCAAGGACAAGGCCTGGATGTCTGATAGGTATGTAATCAGATAGGATGTAATCAGGTAGCTGGTGGTACGCCATTTGCCCAACTTAGGAAAAGGAAGAAAGAGCAGGGGTAGCATTGGGGAAGTGGTAGGCAGATGAAAAACTCAGCTTCAGAAAGTTGAATAGGGGGGCGCCTGGGTGGCTCAGTGGGTTAAGCCGCTGCCTTCGGCTCAGGTCATGATCTCAGGGTCCTGGGATCGAGTCCCGCATCGGGCTCTCTGCTCAGCAGGGAGCCTGCTTCCCTCTCTCTCTCTGCCTGCCTCTCCGACTACTTGTGATTTCTCTCTGTCAAATAAATAAATAAAATCTTTAAAAAAAAAAAAAAAGAAAGAAAGTTGAATAGGATGTGTTCAGTGCAGTGGCTAAGAGTATGGCGTATGAAGACAGACTGCCAAGATTCAAATCCCAACCTTACCAAGTAGTAGCGTATGACCACAAAAAGTTACTTATCCCTTCTCTGTATCTCAGTTTCTGCATCTATAAAATGGGATAATAATAGTGTCTACCTCATAAGATTATTAAAATGAAAATAAGTTATACACATAAAGGTATATATTAGTACAACAGCTAGGTTTGGTAATCATCAAAAGATTTGACCTATCATTACGTGACTGAGATATATCACATATACAACTAAAGATATTGTTTCAAATCTCAAAAAAATGAGAGGGTCATGATAAGATTGAACTTCCTACTCCCATGTGTTTGAGCGAGAGACATGTAACACTGAGTCAGAAGCACTTAATGGGCCGTGCAAGAACCTCTGGAGCTCTCTAGACCTGTGGCAGAGAGACTAGCAATGTTTGAGAAGAGCCCTATTCCATCCTGAGTCTTGAATAATTACAACAAGCAGAGCTTTCTTGTTGACCTTCAGCAGAAATATAGCATAAGTGAGAAATAAATTTTAAGCCACTTCAAAGTTGAGGATTGTGGGATCCTGTGTGGCTCAGCTGGTTAAGTGTCTGCCTTCAGCTCAGATCATAATCTCAGGGTCCTGGGATCGAGCCCCACATCAGGCTCTCTGCTCAGTGACAAGTCTGCTTCTCCCTCTGCCTCTGTGATCCCTCTCCCTCTATGATCACTTTCATACTCTCTCAAATAAATAAATAAAATCTTAACAACAACAACAACAAAGTTGAGGTTGTTTGTTACTACAGCATAACCTAGTCTGTACTGACTGAAGCATCAGTGAGCTATTTAATTATGGAAATGACATAGAAAGCTTGAGGTGCTGTGGGTCTAAAGTAAAAGCCTATATATGTTTAAACAGACTTGTATTTTGTAAATTATTTCCTTTGGAGATGGGTTTCCTTTTAAACATGGGTCTAGGGGCAACTGGGTGTCTCAGTGGGTTAAGCCTCTGCCTTCGACTCAGGTCATGATCTCAGGGTCCTGGGATTGAGCCCCGCATCTGGCTCTCTGCTCAACAGAGAGCCTGCTTACTCCTCTCTCTCTGCCTGCCTCTCTGCCTACTTGTGATCTCTGTCAAATAAATAAAGTTTTTAAAAATTTTTAATATTATATTTCCTCCTTAAAAAAAAATAAAAACATGGGTCTAGACTGTACCTTTTAATCTAAAGAAGTAACTCCTTGTCTTATAGAGATCTGTGGACTTCTGACTGAGTTGTTGCTACTGGGACATTAGAAACTGAAACCACAGGAAGAACGTACAGTCACAATTTTCAATTCATGTTGGAAAAAGCATAAAGAGAAACAACTGGATTTGGCCAAATTCAACTCACTTGATGTTATTTAAAACTGCTCAACTCAAACTTTGAAAAATTAAGAAGAAAGGAGCTGTCCTTTCTTTTGCAATTGGAGGAGAGAAATACAAGGAAGTAACATTCCTGCTTTTGTTTATCCATTGTATGAGTCTGGACGGTTGGGATCTGGATGCTTTCTTTGAAGACAAGTTCCCAGATGTGAACATAAATGATATTTCTCCTAATGTCAGGGGACTTTCCCACTCACAGTCACCCTGCACAGAGGCAGATCCTAGGACTGAGAGTGACAACTGGGAAGGCAGACACTAAACCAGAGATGAAGACGGAACTCCTTTAGGCTTTACTCTTGTAGGCTTAGAACTCAAAAAAAAAAAAAAAAAAAATATCCAGGCTGCTTAGGTGGCAATAAGGGGAGTTGGTGTCCTCAGGTGAAGAGGAGATTGGCAGCTAGTTGGAGAGGAAGCCCTATATCCAGGGAATCAGTAAGTAAGACACCCCTATATGGCGATAGGCTACAATGCACAGCTCCAAGAGCCTCCACATTTAATAACCAGTTGTAAGTTTCTTTGCTGTAATTTCCTCTATTCTCCCAAGCTTTCAGTAGTTTTGGTTAACATCAAAGCCTGGTCTCCATAGGAAGAATTAAGGAAAGAGTAAGTGCTGTGCTTAGTCCAGTAATAAAGGAGTAACTCACCTTGAAGTCAACATGGGAGGGGCAGCATCACTTCTTGGCCAGTACAGGGTCAACAGGCTAGAACTTATGAATACCCAAGCACATACAGAGAGCTGGGAGCCCACCTGAAACACCCCTGGAGACTCCCTGAAAGAAATTAGAAGGAACCTGAGAAGGGCATGGGCTCTCACACAGGTGGAGGCTATCAATCGGGAGATAGTAGGTTAAATTGTGACCTCATTTGCACTGGTAAGGCCACAGGAATATGGGTCACAAACAATAATCCAGAGTGTATGCTTTCTCGGGACTATGATGTTTGTGGGAGTTTGTCTGCAAAGTAGAAATCATTGGGACATATGTTGAGTGAAAAAAGGTTAAGACATTCTCTTATAGGCAATGGGCAGGCTCTGTGGGTTTTCAGATAGGGACAGGAGAAATGAAAAGAAGATTTTGAATTTTTATAATATTCTAGTATCGTTACAATGAGCAAAGGTTTGTTTCTCAATGACTTCCTATTAAGAAAGTTGTAAATATTGTAAGGGAAATGTGTTTTCAGTGGAAATGAGACGTGTAAATCAAGCTTGAAGCTTGTGGATTTAGTTAAGTGGAATGTAGGTGAAACAAAATCTCAATAAATCAAGAAACCCAACCTTAATGTAAGCAGTTCATTAATTAAAACTCACAGCTAAGTATAAGATTTACACAAGTCTGAAGTGACAATACTGAAATAGCATCTGCTTCTAAGCATCTGCTTACCAAGAAACTGCTATCCTTACTGAACAATAGGATAAATTATGATCCTCCCATAATCCTTTTAGGATTGGGAGTATTTCCCAGGATGTTTTCAAATGACCTAGGTATGCTCATTTCACTCCAGTAACAAAATCCACAGCATAAATTTGCTCAGTTTACAACTTTGAAGGAGCAACCATTCAAGTCTCACACTGTAGTTGTTTGGGAAGAAGATTAAAGCTGAATCAGGCTAGGGAAGCTGAGGGGGAAATAGTGGGTTTCTCCAGAGCGAGGGTGCCAGGAATGAAATAACTTGAGGGCAAAGAGTCATCGATACTAAAACTAGAAAGGAAATGAAGAAAATGCCTGATGAAGAAGACAGTGTTCTTACGGTGGCATTGCATTCTATATGCATTTAATTTCCTAAAGGTCAACCACATGTGATCAAGGGAACCACACAGATACAGAAAAAGAAAGAGAAGCCATAACTTAAAATGGAGGACTCATTTTGTGAGTGATTCCCACTCAATGAACCACATTCCATAGTAAGATTGAGAGGGGTGACGTGAATCTGGTTTTCCCTTAGCTTTCAAGGGTCTTTCATTATGTGTGCACCTTACTGCACTGAACATGAATCGAGGGTTTCAAGATATGCAATTTTTTAAAAGATTTTATTTATTTATTTGACAGACAGAGATCCCAAGTAGGCAGATCAGCAGGTAGGGGGACAGGGGGGAACAGGCTCCCTGCTGAGCAGAGAGCCTGATGAGGGGCTCGATCCTAGGACCCTGAGATCATAACCTAAGCCGAAGGCAGAGGCTTAACCCACTGAGCCACCCAGGTTCCCCTTTTTGCACAACATGGTTCTTAAACTATTTCCTCAGGTGCCCAGTGGGATGGGGGTCAGAGATGGGACGGTAGGAAACAGAGAAATCCTGTCAGTGGATTCATTAAACGATGTAGGTTTAGTCTCTGCCTTGGCTATGGTTCAGACAGATAAGAAGAACCACAATGCCATGTATTAAGGAGTGTAAGGATTGGACCTTTCACAACTATGGACATTGTTAGAAAATTTATGGAAAGTTGTTACCTTGGCAGCTAGTCGTGGGCCTGAAATTGCTGTGGGTCTGCAAGATTAGTATGCAGAAGGGACAGACATGGACAAATTGGAACCCACAAGGGCAAACTAGAGCCCAGAGAGTGAAAAGACACCCACACCTGTCTTTCACCACCTCTGACTTGATAAGGCTGGTGACCTGTAGAGGAACAGGTGCCTTTCACCACGGAGCTGCGCATGCACTTGGTCCACAATGTGTAGGAGCAGGAGCAGGAGATCTGCAGAGGCTGAAGGAGCCACGGGGCTATCCGCAGCCCCACAACCTACAAAGTAAGGCTGTATATAAGTGACAACATGAACAAGCTGCTACAGAAACCAGTGCCTTAGCTCACCCTTACATGCCCATGGCTGCCGCCTCCCTTCTGTCTTCCAAATCAGGCGCAAATTCTTCTGGTGGCCAGCCCGAATCCAGAACATCCTCTTGTTTGAAAAGTTATTACCAAATACAAGCTTTTCCCCATATGTGTTGTTATTTAAAAAAAAAAAAAAAATACTTGAAAAGCCCCTATTTGTTGCTGCTGAACTGCGAACCCAACATTTGATCTCTCCCCCGCCAAATGTTCCTATTTAAGCCTGGGTAGTACTAAAATTATATATCTCTAATTTTTTCTGTCTACTAAAATATTTGTATTGGTAAAATTTTCAATATTCATAATTCTAAGACTTGGCACTTTTTCTGAAAAACAATTCCATTATGGGGGAAAAGGTTATGGCACTTTATTCCCTTTAAGTCACAGTTTATAGAACAAATCTATGTTCCATCCTAGTAATTTCTCAGAGGGCCCAAGAACTTGGCGATAGCTGAAATCTAAGTAAAAACATTAGCTTGAATGACCATTAACTAATAAATACTGTTATCTGCTATTTAATGACACCGTGAGCTCATCGAGGTCAAGAGCCATGTTTCATTCTTATTTGTATTCAAAGCACCTGGCACATACCAAGTACTCAATAGATATTTATCAAAAGATTAGATGGATTTTTTTTCTGTGACTTCGAATGTTTGGCTTTAAAAGCCTGACTTTGGAGGAGAAACTCAGATCCAAAACTGTAAGGTCTAGGTGAGGACAGAAAACACAAATCAGGAGAGTAGACGAAGAAAGAGAGCTATGCTCCATCTATTCGCCTTTATTTATTTCCATCAAAAACTCTTTGCTAATTATAGGCTACTTACATATTCTGTATCAGAAAATGGAAATATAAAGGCAGGGGTTCATCCTCAGGCATTTCACAGTCTCGTCGGGCCTCAAGACTCAGGGGCCTATACAGAGCAAAAAGTGAGCAACTACATGCTCTAATTAGAATCCTAAACTACCCAAAAGAGATAGCTGGTATTCCAAGCTCAAGAGGTCTATAAATGGTAAGGTTCTGATGTTTCACTATCTAAATTCAAATGCTCATTCTGAGGAGTGGGGAGGAATGGGTGGGAAGTTTACTAGGCTCCACTCCACTTGTAGTCCAACTCCCTTACAGTCCAGGTCCACCTACAGTTTAAGGAAATCATTGCTTGTTAACATACCTGAGCCTGCAGAACTGGAAAAGTCACTTAGATTTGATTTTCCCAATTGGACTCAAAAGTCATCCATTTACTCCAATAAGATTTTTCAGGTACTACAGTATTTTATAAGTACATCTATAAGAAGAAGTATTAGTTCAAATCTATATTCTTATTCACATATTCGTCTAATCCTTATAGAGTACCTGTGAGGGCTTAATTGTTCCTGATTGGTTACCAGGCCAGAAACAAGGACCAGTAATTGCTAATATCAAGGTGAATGTTGGGAGCTTGAGTCAGAGGACAAATAACTTCAGAAGAATATGATGATATCTAAGCAGATAATTAGGAGGCACCATATATATCAGGAGCAGGAGAGTGTTGTTGAGATGTGGTGGAGGAATCATTAATTTCACTTGAGGGGAGTTTGGGAGACTTTCAGATATTTCCACCAAATCTTGGAGACTGACTGGGAGTCCACCAAATTTGTAAAAACAAAAGGCTTCCAAAGTAGGAAAACTGAACCACACATATTTTAGGCAACACATTTAGTGACTTCCTAATCATCTTCTTTAGGAAGTGACTGACCCTAAAATCAGCGATTGTAGCAAATTCTCCAGCATTGCTCTGAGGCTTCTTTGGACTCTTGTGGGTCTCCAAAAGACTTGGGAGCAAGTGAGACATCCAAATGCATATACTGAATCACTGTGTTAACTGACTAACGATATAAAAACTAAAATGACTGCTAAAAGCACAAGAGCAGGTCAAGTCTGACCCACCTTAAAACACAGTTCCTATTTCACGAGTAATGGAAGTTTAGCATCCCCAACATTGTGTTTTGGATCCATCAAATCAACAAATATTTACATGATGGTTACTCTATGCCAATCACTTTGCTAGTCTTGATGAGGATGGAGCTTCATAAAAGAGAAGAAACTTTATAGTACCAATAAAAAGAATAATTCATTTCCCAATTATGTTTCCCACCTGAAAGAACTCATTCATTTATTCTCCTATATACCTTGTCCCTGCCCTTGTGTTCTCTAAGGCTTTCTTATTAAGAAAAACCCACTGGGCTTGAGTCAAATAGTAAATGGTCTTCATCTGACATAATTATCTTACACAATTTTTACCTAACCTCCAGTTTTAAAATTTCAGAAGCTCAGTAAGTACAATTCGGGGAGCATTAACTCCTCAGGCATTCACTACTATTGTCTGCCATTTTGTCTTCATGAAAATTTCCATTAACCTTTAATATCCAAAATACATAAAGAACTTACACAACTCAACATCAACAAAATATAAATAATCCTACTAAAAATGGGCAGAGGACCAGAATATTTTCCCAAAGATGACATACAGATAGCCAACAGATACATGAAAACATACTCAACATCACTAATCATCAGGGAAATGCAAATCAAAACCACAATGAGAGATTACCTCACACCTGTCAGAATGGCTAGAATCAAAAAGACAACAAATACTAAGTGTTGGTGAAAATGTGAAGAAAAAGGAACCCTTGTGCACTGTTGGTGGGAATGTAAATTGATACAGCCCCTGTGGAAAACAGTATGAATGTTCATCAAAATTTTAAAAATAGAAATACTATATGATCTAATAATTCCACTACTGAGTATTTACCCAAAGAAAACAAAAACCCTAATTCAAAAAGATATATGCACTCCTATGTTTATTACAGTATTATTTACAATAGCCAAGATATGGGTGCAACCCAAGTGTCTATCAATAGATGAATGGATAAAGTGTGGTGTGTGTGTATATAGATATACACACAATGGAATAGATGAATAAAGATGTGGTATATATGGAATAGAATATTAGCCATAAAAAATGTTGAGACCTTGACATTTGCAACAATCTGGATCGACCTAGAGGGGAGGGTATAATGCTAAGAGAAATAAGTCGAACAGGTAAAGACAAATACCATATGATTTCACTCATATATGGAATCTAAAAACAAAAAGGTAGAATCAGACATATAAATATAGAAAACTGATGGTTGCAAGAGGGGAGGGGAAGAGGAATGGGCAAAATAGCTGAAGGGGAGCAAGAGATAGAGCTTCCCATTATGGAATAAGTCCAGGGATAAAAGGTACAGCATAGGAATAAAATCAATGGAAATACATCAATGTTGTATGGTGACAAATGGTAGTTGCACTTGTGGTGAGCTTGGTATAATATATAGACTTGTCAAATCACTGTTCTACACCTGAAACTAATGTAACACTATGTGTCAATTATACTAATTTTAAAAATGTTTAAAAAAATTCCTGGTCTCCATCAGCATATTGATTATGAATTGTAATCGTCTATTGACTAGAAGAAATCTTGCTTATAACTTAAACAACTAAGTTATTTTTGCCCTCTCTTTTATCCTGTTGGTCCTTGAGAGCTAGTTTCTAATGGTCTCACAATGGGTTAATAGCTTCTTATCAAAGGTTAGTCAAAGTAATTTTTGTAAAACTTTCCAGAAAGTTAGGTTTCCAAATACATAAATCAAACTCTACAGTGTAGTCAACACATGGTTACTCAGATGTAGGCACAGATAAATTAGGCAGAGCTTAAAAGATCTGTTCAAAGTTCCAAGTGAGACACATACATGTGGAAATTACAGAAGCTATCATTTGCATAACATATCGGAAGTTGAATAGCCCAATAGAGACTCTATCAACTTCAGTAACTTTTCTATTAACAAAGGGGATGTAGTTCAATGATTTAACCTTGTCAGAGATCTCATTACCAGAGGTGAAAGTACTAGAAGTCTTAGGAATGTATTCCAGAACATTCTTTCCCTGTGGCAGAGTACTTCCTCTTACCCTGCACTTTAAGCAGAGTGAGAGAAAAAAAGCCTGGGCCCTCTTGGTCTTTTTAAAGGGTACTTTTGACTATTTTAGGGAAAATTACCTAAATTGTGACAATAATAAATAGTAAGACCTAATATAATTTCCACTTTATGGGTGATACAATTAAGGTTCTAAAGGGTTTAAATAATTTGCAGAAGACCTATAGCTAGAATGTATCAGAGCCCAAACTCAAACACTAGTCTGACTCCTGAGTTCCCAATACTTTTCCAAACTCTAGGCACTGACATTTTACAGTGCAGACATTACCTGTCTCCTGGTAATGCCTCCAGTTTCTAGGTGCCTGAAGTCTCAGAGATGCCAGGGTTCTCTCCGTGTTATCCGCAAGAGATCTGGGTCTGTCATGGCGTGGCGTTATCTTCCTGGCAAGTAATGCCAAGCACAGAGTTCTAAAAAAGTTCCAATAAATAAAATCCTCCTTTCCCAAACTCAGGTTACGAACCAATTTAGCAGACAGACTTGGGAATCAGTCAAGATTGAAATGTCAGTTTTATTACCACTGCATTAGAGGACAAGGCTGAGATGTGTAATCAAATGGGCTCACTTTGCAGCTCTCTGTCCTAACTGGGACTCAAGCTCAAGGGAAGGTGTGAAATTGAGGGCAGAAGTACTGATTCAGGGTTGCAACCCTGCACTGCTCCAGGGCAAACAGGAGGAAGAAACCAAATCTTTAATGCTCACAGCCTTTCAGTAGATAAGTTCTACCCACTCGGGGACCAGAGACCTAAGGCTGTTGTCCAACAATCAGGCAGTTCGCCCATTCCACACAAGGAGAGATAAGCAAGAGCCCCAGGGGAGCTGCTCTAATGGAACAGTCTCCAGTAGAAATCTGAGAAGTGGAGGAAATGAGTTCCCAACTCAGGGGAACATCTTTACACCCCCGCCAGTGGTTCAGTATTTTTTGTAAAAAAAGATATTTTCACAGAATTTTCTTAAACCAAATATTAATATACTCGGGGTACCTGGGTGGCTCAGTTGCTTAAACATCTGACTTTAGCTCAGGTCATGGTCTCAGGGTCTTGGGATCAAGCCCCACATCAGGCTCTCTGCTCAGTGGGGAGTCTGCTTCTTCCTCTCCCTTTGTGAGTGCTCTCTCTCTCTCATTCTCTCTCAAATAAATAAATAAATAATCTTTTAACTATTTTTTAAAAAAATAAACTAAATCTTTTTTTTTTAAACCTAAATATTAATACACTTGCAAAGGAAAAAAATCAAAGGAAAGACTTCTTGTTCCAAATGGTAAGCAGGATCACATTCCAGCAGACATAGTAATGTGTTTAAGAAAGAAAGAGAAAATATCTCCACCTACAAAGACTTTTATCATTCATTGGTATTGGCAAGGGATGGAGTGTGAGGTTACAAGAAAACATGCATAATCCACATACTGTTGCAAAACTCATGTGCCCCTGAGATCCACTCTCTGCCCGGCTCCCTGCCCCCTGGGAGCCTGCTCTGTCTGGTGACATCAACAGGCCCCTCCTGGGCCCAGGGCCGCCGATTGGGTTCACCAATGGAGAACACTACCCGATGCAAACACCCAGCAAGGTTGGGATATTTATTCCTTTTACCACATCCCCATACCCCAGTGGTTGGTGAGTTGGCCATATCCCTTCACTGAAGGCCACACTTCTGTCCGGTGGTGTCTCTGAATTGCAATGACTGTTTCTATGTGAGACCCCTTCAGCCCTAGTGGAGAAAACTGCACTCAGGGGTCCTGTGCCCTATGTGTTTCCCTAGCCTCTGATGCACCTTTAGAAGTAGTCCTTTTATTAAACACTTTTCACCTTACCCCATTTTATTGTGCAACCTCTTCCCTGCCCAGGATCTTGACAGATAAATAGATATATAATGCTAGAAGTAGCTCTTTGTAGATTCCTACGCCTTCCTTTTTTTTTTTTTAAACCTTTTGAGTCCAAACATACCTGGACTCCTGCAGTGGCCCCAGAATGCCCATTCCCACCTGCCAGTGGCCCTGCTCAGCTTCCCCACTCTCTGCATAGCACCCAGAGGTCTTTCCAAAATGCTAACAGAATCAAGACACTCCTTGCTTTAAAACCTTTTCACTGGGGCGCTTGAGTGGTTCAAGTCAGTTAAGTGGCTGCCTTCGGCGCAGGTCATGACCCCAGGTCCTGGGATTGAGCCCCACATTGGGCTCCTGGCTCAGCAGGAGCTCTGCCTGCCACTCTATTTGTGATCTCTCTCCATCAAATACGTAAGATCTTTAAAAAAAAATAAAACTTTTAGTTGACTTCATGTGTTACAGAATAAAATCATAATACCTGATAGCCTGCTTGGATCTGAACCATCTTCCTCTCCTGCCTATCCACAGACCATCCCCTCTTGTCCTGCTGGCTCCACTCCCAGCCTCCAAGGGCAGGTTCCCCCCATCAGGGTCTTTACAAAAGATGAAGTCCCAACCCCATCCCCTTTCTTAATGCCTGGTGATTGCAAACATCACTTCCTCAGGAAATCCTTCCCACCCACTCCCCAGCATTCCTACAATGCCATGTTCCCCCCAGGCACCCCACCCAGGACTAGACCAGATCCATTTGTTATACAGGCTCCCAGAGCACCCTAGGATTTTTCTTCTAGGCCTGTATACATTTTAAAAATATATATGTGTGTGATTATTATTTTTTTAGGTGTCTCTTTTCCTTTCTGACCATCAGTTCCATGGGCAAAGTAGAGGACAAAGTCCAGAATTATTCTGATCACCATTTATCATCCCATGCTTCATACAAGCCCAACACAAAACATTCAGTAGATGTCAGTTGAATGGATGAGCTCATTTAAGTTCATATCAGCCTTGGTGGATGGAAGGTGGAGGAGGAGGGAAATCACAGAGCTGTAGATGAGAAGGCCTGGTGTGTGGGTACTGACAAAAGGCCTGACAACTTGGGTGCGAAGACCCAGTGAGCCCCTCAAAGCCCCCACTGCATCGCATCTAAAATAGTGATACTCACTTCATGGGGGAACACTTGTCCTGTAAGAGCACTATTCAGTTATGAGAGCCTATTACAAACTGTAAAGTGGAACGCGCTCCCCATGTCCCAAAGAGAAATGGCTTCTCACCTGAGTACAAAGGGACACACACCACTAACCTGTTTCCAGGAGGAGAGGGCAAGTGGTTCGAGGGAGCCAGTGCTTCCAGGGGGTCGGTGAATTTAGTCCAGAAAGATTCTATGGAGAATACAATGCAAGCAGAGACTGGACAGAGCAGTTGGAGATTATGCTGAGTAAAGGGAAGTTACTGTTTGTGAGCAGAAAGGCAAACACTTTAGCCTTCTGAGAACAACTAAGTCAAAGAGAATGTTTCCTCTCCTGAAATAAACATATGTCAGGGCCTCAGTGCGCTGGATTTTTCCTTCAATGAGTTCAACTCTGTATCGGGGAGAAAAGGATTTTTGAAAGAAAAAGAGGATGTGACGATATTTCTGGATGTTTGCTGTGGCTCCTCCTATTACCAGCCCATTTCGTTTCCTCACTGTTTTTCTCACATTTGGTGAACAGTATTTATTTCCTCAGGGATGAGAAGGTTCAGCTAAAAACCAAGGCTTTGGGTTTCAGATGCTTTGTTTTTTGAATGGTATAAACCTGAGCTCTGAGTAAACTCCAGGCATAAGACAAAAGATTTTAGAGAATGCATAATGATCTCAAAGTAAGTCTGGGGGTGAGGTGGGGTTTGGAGGCACCAACAGAGAAGGGGGCTTTGTAGGGAAGTCAACAGCGCTATTCCTAGGAGGTCCTGAACCTCAGGCCCAGCCACACTGTCTTCTGTGACTCGCCTGAGCCCAGATATTTGGAGTGAGGGTATTGAAGCACATAGTAATGACACCAGCTCCAGATAGCCTCTGAGACTCCATGGACCCCTTTCCCAGGCAGAGTCCAGAATTCCCCTTGCCAGCTTGATAGGGCAACAGAAGGTAGGTCTGCCCAGGAGATTAAGCCAGAACGTTCTCCAGTCCTCCAGAGCAGGGCAGATGCAGACATCAATCGGGGAGCTGTTAGTTGGGACCTGCACAGACTCACTGTCTCGATGCCCAAGAGGATGACCAACAGAGCTGACGGAAGTAACCCTCGGGGGCCACCTAAGAGCCCTTCAAGAAAAGGGGCTGAATTTCCAAGATTAAACTTTAGTTGGGTTACAGAATAACAAAGAACAGCTTGTTTCTATGGACTTAAGTGAGTAAACTGAAAATCTACCCTACCCACTTCAGAAGTAGTAAGACAGCAGAATCTATGGTAAGTGGTCAATGAGCGGAAGTGCGGATTTGGGGGAAAACACAGGGCCCCATCTCCCCTCATACACATTCATTCTCTCTCTCTCTCTCTCTCTCTCTCTCTTCCAGGGGCACTCTTCTTTACATCATATTGATTTCATCTCCTCATTTAAACAAACTCACACAATAGGGACCTCCCTGCACCTCTCTCTCAGCGCTACCCCATCTTTCAGCATCCTTGCCTTGCTTCACCTGTAAATTATGGAGGTTTATTCTGATGTCCCTCCGAGCCTCCACAGGTAGTCTTTCATGTCAAATTTTTTTTTCATGGTAATAAGAAAAACAACTCTAGATGTGTTTAACACAGCAGCCAAGGTGTACCCAAGGGGTGTAATTAGCACTTACCATGTTAGAAAGAAAAGGCAAGATATAATGCTGCACTGCTTTCCTGAAAGAAAACTGTAAGGTTTTCTGGGAGGTGGGAGGGGTGGGGTGGAGGGGAGGCAATGGCCTCAAAATCATCTTCCTTTGCTCAGGTTCTCAGAAAGGAGATTTACCGTGGTTCTGTTAATTATGGAATAAAACAGGGGGTTACGTAGCAGATGTGAGGTATACAGGCACTCTCTGAGGGAGGGAAAGAGGCTGCCTCTGGATTGCTAACATCATTTACAGGAACCAGCGCCACTGAGGATTTCAAGACTTCTAGTCAGGTGCAGGGTACGATGACAACTGATACTATTAACAGCCCTTGACTTGATTTTTTTTTCCTTTTTTATAAATAAATGTGGGGGTATGTGGAGAGGTATCAGAGACTTCTGGGCTTGGTTTCCATTTCACCCACTCCTTCTGCAGGAGTGCCTGAACGCTGGCTCCTTGCCTTTGGAATAAAGGATTCCAAGCGCTCTCTGTTGTTTTGTTTTGTCTTGTTTTCCCTTCTTCAAATTAGGTTTTTAAAAGCGCTGTGACTCATATTCAGAGTGTTTCTAATTTTGCCTGATTGGTGGCACCTTTCTGTCAAGACACACTATTCTTAGATTTAAGTACTCTTTCCCTAACAATATGTTGTTTTAGAACTTCATCTTTTATTAGATGAAAGGATCATTTTGTTGACCAGGAATTTTAAAAAAGCTACCAAACAGGTCATGGGTCATCTTGAATTCCAAAGCTCAGATGTTTAACCTCACACACATTTTACCAATTTTATTAAAGTCTGAGGCACAAGAGAACGTGGAGTGAATCTCAGGACCAAAATGATTTTATTTCATTGAAATTACTTATTAATTTGTTGCAGCTGGGTAAAGGATCGGGCCTTTTCTTTGCATCTTAAGAAATACAGTGAAAGCATTAAAGAGGATGGATTAGGACTTAATGCTTTAAATATTAAAAGACATGCCATTTGGGTTTAAATCACTTCAAAGTTGGAGATGGTTCTAGTTACAGGAGCTGGATTTGTGCCTTGTATTTTAAGAGATCTCAAAAATTGAAGGTGGAACCAGAGGGCCGCACTTAACAGTCAGAAAACGAGGTTAGACGAGTGTAAGAATTACATTGGAACCACCCTCAGTGAAAAGGTGAAGGCTTAGGAAACTGTACAGAGGACAATACCGCATCACAGGGCTAAGAATTCATAATCACTTAGTTCTGAGCTAGCATCCTTCAGTATTAACCAACCACGAACTCTGGCACTTAGACAAGCAGTGGGATGGCCTGAATGAAAGAAACAGCAAAAGTAAATGGAACAGCGCTGGGGAGGAAGAAAGGAAACAATAATAGATGTCAAGACACCAAGCCCAGCCCATAACATGAATATGCATATGTTATTTCCTGGTCCTCTGAGGAACAACCTGTTAATATTTTTGGTTGTTACTTCAGTTCTTACTGCCACATACTTCACCTAAAAAATTAAGTTAAACTGGAAATGATACTACCCAGTCTTAACTAATCATACTAGAGGTTTATAGGAGGAAAAAAAAAATGTGACATTTGGAAATCATCCAGGGAATTTCCTAGAAATGATCAAAATATCAAAGTTTTTCATTGATTCTAGGATTAGTTTTCCCCAACATTTTAGTCTCTGAAATTGCAATGTGCCTAACAATCAATGATGCCTTACAATCATAAATGTCAGCAATCTTTTTCTTAGACATACACAAAATAATGCATCTTAAAATCAGTGGCATCTTACATTCTTCAAAATATGAATTTTTAGTCATAGTTATTGTGTAACCATGGTATAAGTCATGGTATAGGTAAAAGAAGAGAATAAAAACCCTCTCATAACTTTCTCAATATTGATAGTATTTACCTAAGGTATCTGGAGTTGCCTGGGTTTCTAGTAATGAACTGCCAAGTATTGTAGCCATCATCCATGTGTAGTTTTTTACATGTAAATTGATTAAAATAAAAACCAGTTCCTTAGTGATACTAGCCAGATTACAAGCACTCGATAGTCACCTATGGTCTGTGGCTGCCATATTGGGCAATGTGGATTTATAGGACATCGTCATCACCCCAACATGATTTACTGGGCAATGCCAGTCTAGAATGCGGACATAATCTCATAAATACTTTAGTTTTGAGCAACAGTACACAAAGGCTGCAGAAATTTTAGTAACTGTCTCAAGGGCAGCATTTTACTATTTCATTTAGACGGTGGTTTTACTCTATAAAAGGAAATTTTGAAGTTTCATATTTTGTCCCTATCTGTATAAATTTCAAAATTATGTTGTTGGTTTGTGGTTGTTATTATGTTGGCAAGGTTTAAATGCACACTTATCAATGAAGTAGGGTTATCTAAGTTACTATGTTTATGGAATTTTATTAAGGATGAGCATCTAGCCCACAGTGAGATACCACCTCACACTAGTCAGAATGGCTAAAATTAACCAGTCAGAAAACGACAGGTGTTGGCGAGGATGTGGAGAAAGGGGAACCCACCCACACGGTTAGTGGGAATGCAAGCTGGTGCAGCCACCCTGGAAAATAGTATGAAGGTTCCTCGAAAAGTTGAAAATAGAGCTACCCTATGACCCAGCAATTGCACTTCTGGGTATTTACCCTAAAGATAAAAATGCAGTGACCCAAAGGGGCACATACACCTCAATGTTTATAGCAACAATATCCACAATAGCCAAACTATTGAAAGAGCCTAGATGTCCAGCAACAGATGAATGGATAAAGAAGATGTGGTGTATATATACAATGGAATACTATGCAGCCATCAAAAAACCTGAACTCTTGTCATTTGCAACGATGTGGATGGAACTAGAGGGTATTATGCTAAACAAAATAATTCAATCAGAGAAAGACAATTATTGTATGATCTCACTGATATGAGGAATCTGAGAAACAAAACAGAGGATCATAAGGGAAGGGAGGGAAAAATGAAACAAGATGAAACCAGAGAGGGAGACAAACCATAAGAGACTCTTAATCTCAGGTAACAAATTGAGCGTTGCTGGGGAGGATGAGGGGAGGGATGGGGTGACTGGGTGATGGACATTGGGGAGGGTAGGTGCTATGGTGAGAAAAAAATAAATTAAAAAAAATCTAGAAATTTTTGTATGAAGGTACAACTGGAAGAAGAGGGAAGATATTGTGAATAGGCCCCAAACTTTACTTTAAAAAAATGAAAATCTTTCACAGATTTAGGAACATTAATTCCTTCAGTATCACCTATACCTTTTCAACTAAAATTCTTGAAAAGTAAACAAAAAATAGTTAGTTAAAAAATCTTAATTAAAAAGTTAATTCTAGCATGGTCTTTAAAATGATCCAGACCTAGGTTTGTGTCTTAAATTTAAATGGCCATGGTCAGGTTGCTTGATCGCTCTCTGACTCAATGTTTCATGCATGAGATAAGGGATAATCGTTGTAATTACCTCATAGAGCTATTCAAAGATGACAAAGCATTATCCACAACACATATGGTAAGCATTCAATAAATACTAGCTATCAGTCTGTTAGAATTTTAGTGACCACATTGTGGACAAGTTGCAGCATGATGGTGTGTGATATGTGCAAAAGAATAATCACACATAAAGTGGTGGGGGTGTGGTGGGGGAAGATAGGAACTTGCTCTGCCAACCAGGCGAGACAGGGCAGACTCACCCAAGGAAATGACACTTGACTATATCTTGAAGGATGGCCAGGAGTTCACTGTACTGAAGGCAGCTGAGGCTGGGATTTTTTTTGCCAGAGAAACAACATGTAGGATAGCCTAGAAGCTTGAGGGAACTCTTGACACCAGGAGGAAAGGATTTGATTTGGGAACAGGGTGAAGAATAGGAATTATCAGGGGCTGAGGCTGTGGAAGTTTGTTGAAGCTCAACTGTGAAGACCCTGAATACCACGTGAAAGATTTTATCAAGACTTGAGCCAGGGAACCTCCTGCAATCGGCCAGATAGGACCTGAGCAAGACTCCAACTAGAGGTAGGGAAGAGGAGTGATCTACACTCACCAGTGCAAATTTCTTGAACTCACTCTATCACACCACTACACCTGCTCCTACAGGATAACTAGGGAGCCCCATGTTGCTGTGCCCTGGGAATGATGTCAGTCCTCATCTTACTTGGCCTTACAGCATCATGTGACACAATCACTCTCTCCTCCTTAAAACATTTTCTTCACTTGGCTTCCAGGAGATCACACAGTCTTGCTTTTTCTCTTACTTCACTGGCTTCTCTTCGAAGTCTCCTCTGCTGGTTTTGCCCCATGGCCCTAGCACTTAACATTGGGGCCCCAGGCTCAGCCCTTTGGGCCTCTGGACTTTCTTGTGATTCCTCAGATGGGTTCATTTAGTCTCATGGCTTTGCATACACACTCTATGCTTTGTCAGATTTAGATCTCCAGTCCAGCAGCCCATCCATATTCCTCACTGGGATGCCTAAAGCATCACTCACTTAACTTGTTCGCATCAGAATTCTTGACCTGCCAGCATAAAGCGCTCTTCTTGCAGTCTTCCTCAGCTCCAGCTTTCCAAGTGCTCAGATCAAAACCTTTGGAGTTATCCTTGTCTCCTCCTCTGCTCTCTCACACACCCCCACATTTAAATCTGTCAGCCTCCCTTGTTGACTGTGCCTTCAAAATAAGTCCAGAATACCTCCACTTCTCACTATCTCAACTGCTACCATTCCACGTGAGCAACCAGCATTTCTTTCTTTCTTCTTTTTTTAAACCAGCGTTTCTTTCAAAAGCTTCCCAATTGGCATCTCGTCTCCTACCCATCCCCTCCTCTCCCCTCCTCCGCTTTATTCTCAAAACTACAGGGTGATCCTGTTTTACACATAGATCAGGCCACTCCGTTCAAAATCTTCCAATGATTTTCTATCTCCACTCACACAAAATTGCCTTCGTGTCCCAACACAGTCTGCCCAACCACTTACTTCTCTGACCTCCTTTCCTTCTCCTCCCCTTGCTGATGCCACTCCCGCCACTCCGATCCCCTTTCTATTCCTTGAACCTGACACACATGCTCCCAGCTCAGAGTCTTTTGCATTCGCTCTTCCCACTGCCAAGCATGTTCATAGCCCGCTGCCTGCACCAACCTCATATCTGGGGGGCTAACTTCCTGACCTCCCCTAGATCAAATGTTTAGTCAACTGTTAGTTTCTTGGTGAAGCCTTTCCTGACCTCCGTATTTAAAATTGAATACTGCCTCCCAACACAACTTTCTTCCTTTATCTACTTAATTTTTCCTGGTAGAACTTATCACCATTAAAATACATCATTTATTTGGTTTATTATCTGGCTCCTCTTGCTAGAATGCAAACACAAGGACAGGGTTTTTGGTCTGCTTTTTCTAATGGCTAGATCCCCCAGAGTTTAGTACAGTACCTCACACATAAGTACTCAGTAAAGATCTGTTGGGCAAACTGATGCATGGTTGCTTGATTGTGGGGGCAAGGGGTCATAGAGAAGAGGAGAAGTTGTTTGCATGTTCTATAACATTGAGTAGCATCTCCCATATGTCAAGTACTGTGCTAGATGCTGAAGATCCAGAGGACATCACCAGATGGGCATATGGCAATGTCAGCAACCAAGAGAATGAATCCAGAGGACAAAGAGGAGTGCACAGGTCACTTGCTGAATCTGGGGGCTTATGGAACATCCAGATGAAGATTCTAATCATAAGCTGGACCATTTTCCAAAATCCGCATCTCCCCACCATGCAAAAGCCAGACTAAGAGGCAAGGTTACAGGATCTCCCTGGTGCTCTAAGCTACGTGATGCCCACCTGGGTGGTAACACCATCTTCTGTGCACTTTTCAACCACAAAGAATCATGGAAACATTCATAATATTTGCTTCACAGCATTAACTGACCTCCTCTGTGGAAAGTCCATAGCTTCCCAGAGGAAAAGCATTGCAAACTACAGTTAATCTTGCTGACTCAGAGGGAAGGCTGGTGCCCTGAATCACCAGTGTTCTGAATTATCATGGCTCTTACCGAAGGCATCTGGATATCTGCCCCCATGTTCCTTCCCAAGAGTTGACCCAGCCCGTCCCTAACCTCCCAGTGCCATCCAAATGCCCTCAGAAAGGGAATCAAGTATAATTAATAAAGAGCAAAAATTTGCTGTAATATATACCTCAGGAGAAAAAAAATCACTTCAAATAGTTTAGTCAGGAACAAAATTTCTTTGTACCAAAAAAAAAAAAAAAAATTGGATGATTTCCAGTAATGCACGACTTCAAACAAGGAGTAGAGGGAGGGCAAGAAAGAAAGGCCATTTTCTCTCACTCCAAAGGGCACCATGGCTACGGAGGTGAAGAGTTTGCACAGAGGACTAAGGATAGCTTGTCACCAGATGACCTACCTATTCTAAGAAAGAATTATCTGCAAAAGCAAAAAATAAAAGGAGCAAATGTGTTGGATCATTCTTACTGACAAAAGGAAAATAAAAGGTAATTTTGAGGTAAACTTGAAGGCTATTTGCAGCAGGAAAGTGTATTTGGAAGGAGGAGGGGATTCACTGAGGGCAGGTGGGGGGGTGGAGGGAGAAAAAGGTGTCTAAATTCTGGAACCTTTTTATTAAAGCTTGTTTTTCTTGCCTGAATCTTTTGGTTCCTGTGTCTGTGACAGTATTCATAACTCAGCCCCAGTGTGCCAACAAACCCCATATGTTTCGGTTCGCTCCTTATCTTTTAAGCCAAGATAAGGTTGAAATGAGTGTATTGCAAGAGATTTGTGATAGAGTACACACACATACACACACATACACACACACACACACACACACGCACACACACAGTGGCACAGGGTGGGCTGTGTCTTACTCGTATTTGTTTTCTTCCACACAAGATGCACACAAAGAAGGCACTCCATAAAAGTTTCTTAATTAAATGTGCCTGCCCTCAAAACAAAACAAAACAAAAAAAGACAAGTTCCCAGTGGAGAAGGTCTTCATTTCCAGATGGAGGGGGAAGGAGCTGGGAGTCAGATAATAGGACTGAGCAGAAAAGTCATCTCTAGCTATATTCAGAAAGCAAGCATTGTCTTCTCGCCCCTCTCGGCTTCTCATCTAGCAGACTTTTAATCGATATATAAATTTGAGTGGCTACCATCTGCCAGGCACTGCTCTGGGGGCTGGGGACATAAGGATGAATAGGACCAAGTCCTGACATGGAATTGACAATGTAGTGTGGGAGAAAGGGATGAATAGTAATAATCCCCAACATCAGGTCCTGTGATAAGCTCTTTTACAAGCATTATTTCATTTAAGGTAATCCTCAGGTTTTTTTCATGTACCTGCAAATCATCTGGGAATCCTGTGAAAATACGGGTTCTGAGAGAGTCAGAATGGGAAGGGGCCTGAGATGCTGCCTATCTAACAAGCTTGCCCCGCGGGCGTATGCTAGTGGTTCTAGATTCACACGTTGAGGGCTTAGAATTTAAACATCCCAGCAACCCGGTGTGGAATGAACGGACAGTCATTAGCTCCATTTACGAGGAGGAAACTCAGGCTTGGCTTGGGGAGATGACATCAGTTATCAGCAGTCAGACAGCTGGTCAATGTCAGAAATGGGTGCAAATCCAGTCCTACTAAACACTCCTCCCCGAACTGCCTCTGGGACGACTCAGAGAATGAATAGGCTGTGGGACCCGGAGAGCTAATCCTTCCACTCAGGGATAAAGAACAAGGGAGTCACAAAAGACTTCCCAAGGGAGGGGATATAACCAATACAGGAACTTACCAATGTACTGTGAAGTCTAGCACAATGTTTCTTAACTTGTTTTTCAGTATTTTTCAGCTCTGAACCATGGTCTGCCCTACCCCATCCCCAAAACTTTGTAGTGTTTTTCTTCCTAAGTCCTGCCTGCCATAAACTTTTAATGTCACAGATATATTGTACAACTGTTTATGTAATATAGCTTTTTGGAGGGCCACAAATCATTCAGTTTTTTTCCCCACACATTCCCCCAAACTGATTTTTGTTCTATTGAGGATGACAGCGCCCCCATCGAAAATGCATGATCTAGGGCAGCCTGGGGGGCTCAATCAGTTTGAGTATCTGCCTTCGGCTCAAGCCATGATCCTAGGGTCCCGAGTTGGGATCTCTACTCCATGGGAAGCCTGCTTCTCCCTCTCCCTCTGCCTGCTGCTCCCCTGGCTTGTGCTCCCTCTCTCTCTGCCAAATAAATAATTTTTTTTTTTAAAAAGAGAGAGAGAATGCATGACCTAACAACACTCACCTTATGAAACATGCCATTATTTCTGTAAAATCACAAAATCTCAGCATTGAAAATAACACAGGGGCCACTCGCCCTTCTGCAAAAACCTTAACACGGGTTTTCCTAACCTGTGCTTGGACGCTCAGTCCTAAGGAACTTACTAACTTACTACCTCCATATTGGAGGGCGGTTTATTAGAAATCTCTCTATTTTGAGCCTGTATCTGACATGTCAACATTTTTTCATTTGCCAGTTTGAGTTTTACCCTCTGTTGCTGAACAGAATATGCAGACCTAGGTGCAATGGAAGGTAGAAATACAAAGAATATTTGGTCTCTTTCCCCAGGGACCAGACTCTGTGTGTGTGTGTGTGTGTGTGTGTGTGTGTGTGTGTGTGTTATAGAAATTCTCTTGTGATCCACCTATTTCAAACCTTATGCTTATTGACTTTGTATCTCTAATAATACAGTGTAAAGTTTCTCTAGCTTCTGGAAGGAGCCATATCACACTTTAATTCATCTTACTGTCAACTAAAATTTCTCAGCATTGGTGTTGTTTTTGGAGGTGCTGGAAATGGTGCAATAGAAAATGCAATAGAATGGGGTGAGAAGACGAGGATATAATCAGAAATAGAGGACTACAGTTTAACTTAAAATAACACATGTAATCAATTATGCAGCTAAAAATAACATAACTAGAAAACACCGGGGAAGAGGGAGAGAGGTTGTGATAGGAAAAGTGAGCTAAGCCTCTATCCTGCATAGTGGGGAGTCAACAGGGTTGTCTAAGTGATAAATTAAGGAGCAGAGAGGCAAACAGGATATTCTGAGTTATGGGATAGTTAGCGAAGTCTAAAATCAGAAGCAGACAAATTTCCTTTGGGATAAAAGGTGGGTGAGAGATGCTTGATGTTCTTCATAATTTCTGCTAAATCATTTGACATTTTACCAAATAAACATTAATTAACACTGAAAACAAAAGAAGGATGGAAAAAAATCAGAGTAGTTCTCTGTTACTAACCTACTGGTCTGACTTGAATAAATCACGTAGTATTGAATTTAAATTTCTCATCTGTAAAATAGGTTAGGTCAGTGGTTTTCGATGTTTTTAAAATAAAGTATTACACAGAATCCCAATATGCTGTAAAAAAAAAAAAAAATCCTGATGGAGCTCCTCTGACGGGGGGAGAGGGGTACTAGGAGTTAAGCCTACTATCTCTCCCCCCCGTTACCCTTTTCCTTCCCCTCCTCACCCTCACCACAGGCAGTCCTGAGTCTCATCAGACAATTCCAAGAATTTAGTTCGAAGGCTATTCGTCTGCATGACTTTTTCAAATTATGGCTATAGCCCATTAATTTAGTGTCTTGGAACCAGAATGGCACTAGAATAGAGTAGGACAGAAAAATTAGATGCCATCCATGGTAACGTTTTGCACATCTCCATGGTATGTATATAGGTATTCACTACCTTCCTGGCTGGCTGGGTGGAAGGAAATTTCTAGGACAACTTGTCCTGTTGAAGACCTCAACAGCAGGTCAGGGAAGACGTTTGATGTTGGGAGTCCTATTTAAAAGGGACGGAGTGAGGGCTTCACGTAGACAGTGCTGGCCAAGCCCAGACCCCTACTCTTCAGCCAGCGCCCCTCTATAGAGCCACAAGGCACTGTGTGGAAGAGGCTGCCCCCCCCACCTCCAGCCACCACTCACGTGGAAACCTGGGGTGGGGCTCGGGGGTGGGGTAGGGGTGGGGATAGAGAGGATCTTTCCTAATTCTGCCTCAATACACATTCTGGTTATTTTTGTAATGAGACCGGTGAGTAAAATGGCACCACCTTAAACAAAAAATAAAAAATTAAAAAAAAAAAAAGAATTAAGGAAAAAAAAAAAAAAAAAAAAGGGAGGAATGTAAGTGGACATTGTGTTTCTTAGTACGACCACCATCAAATGTTTACATCATTTCTCCCAACTCGAACATTGTCAGATTCTGTGACTTCTCTAAACCACCCACCCTCTCTTTGGACACAAAATTGTAATAAACAGCACAGACTGTAGTAGAATTCATACCTTCTGCTTGAGAGCCCTCACATTTCCAGGAGGCATCGTGAAGACATCCCGTAGGTCTGCAACTCTAAGTCCTGTCTCTGGAGGAGGAGGAGCAAGAGACCGCACTATTTAAAAAGCTCTCCAGGGGCGCCTGGGTGGCTCAGTGGGTGAAGCCTCTGCCTTCGGCTCAGGTCATGATCTCAGGGTGCTGGGATCGAGTCCCGCATCGGGCTCTCTGCTCAGTGGGGAGCCTGCTTCCCCCTCTCTCTCTCTACCTGCCTCTCTGCCTACCCGTGATCTCTGTCTGCCAAATAAATAAATGAAATCTTAAAAAAAATAAAAATAAAAAGCTCTCCAGGTGACTCTAATATACACTCCTCCTTTCCCTTCTCCCACCAAGTCCCCACAGCCAAGAGTAGAAAGAAGCTATTAATGCAAATAGTAAAATGCATTTGGGGAGAACCTAAAGAACTAAGCCTCAGCGGCTGATTAAGATGGGCAATGATTATTCTTAATTAGTGAACTTTTGTGCTAAACTGGTAAGAAATTTCCTAGGTAGATTTCATTTTTATGAATACCAAAATAAAAATAGTGGTTGCTATGTTTGACCACAAGCTCGGGAAGGCAATAGGTTCTCATAAATAAAAGAAAACTAGAATAAATAACCCCAAGGGAGGAGGTAGTTTAGGTCATACCCCCGGGGCTTTGTGAACCCTTGAAAGCACACAAAATTTTGTTTGGATGTACATGTACATTTTGTTCCCTGGGGTAAGAGCTCTTACCACTTTCATTAGCTTTTCAAAGGAATATGGAATCCAAGAAAGGTTTAAAAAAAACCACTGGGTTAGAGGATCATCTTCGTTACAAGTACAATAGAAACCACTGTCTCCAGGTGAAAAAAATTTTGACTTTACCATAATCAATAGAAGCCTTTGTTTTTCCCTCTTTGGAAAGCCCTTGAGAAAGCCCACACATCTGCCTTCACTGAAGGTTCATCAGTACAGAGCGGACAGCCTTAGATGACATAGAGCCAGCATAGGGAGGCCTGGGCACGGGTTACACCTGCCACCACTGGCAGCGAGCCCCCAGGCCCACCCCTATGAGAACAGCCTCCACACATCATCCCCAGACCCGATAGGGGGCAGCAGGGCACAGCGAGAAAACAACAAAGCCACCTTTATGATTTAAGATTATTTGCGGGGTATTTCACCAGATAAGACTATCTAAACTCTACACGAGGTGCTCCCTTCCCCCTGTTGAGAGAGTATAGATAGTATGTTGATTTCATTTCTCATACCTTGTCGTAACGCCAAGACAAAAATGCCTCCACTGTTTAAACTGAAATGTTAGCTTTTTTTTTTTTTTTTTTTACTACTGAAGAACTTCCAGTGCATCTAGAAATACAACTTTCCAGAGGGCCGGTCAGAGGGTTTTTTCCCATCTTGAAGCATCAGGAAAAACACACTTCTATCACACGTCAGAAAAAGAACTTCAATATATCACCTCCTGTGACCAGGAAAGTAGGAGCCTGACTTTCCACAAACACAGACTTCAAAGGAAGAAGGTTATAAACAACTAGTAGATACAGAGTGCCTCGAACGTCTGTGACATGTGCTGTTTTTTTAAACATCTACCGCAGAACGACACCTAACACAGGACGGAGAATAAAGCAGACATGGATCCCCACGCCACAGCACCCCAGCTCCCTCCACCTCTCTGAGATTCACTTTCATCCTCTGTAAAGGAAAATAATAATAACTGTTGCCTCGTGTGGGCACTGGGAAAATTACAAATTGAAAGACAGAAAATTCTCGGCCAGCATAGCTGCTTAGGGCACGTTGATTCCCTGTCCTCAACTGATAGCCACCCTACTGCTCACAGCAGCCTTTTTTTTTTAATTTTTTATTTTTTATAAACATATATTTTTATCCCCAGGGGTACAGGTCTGTGAATCACCAGGTTTACACACTTCACAGCACTGACCAAAGCACATACCCTCCCCAATGTCCATAATCCCACCCCCCTTCTCCCAACCCCCCTCCCCCCAGCAACCCTCAGTTTGTTTTGTGAGATTAAGAGTCACTTTTTGTTTTTTTTCTTTAGAGGGAGTGAAAGAGAGAGAGAGTGGGGAAAGGAGCAGAGGGAGAGGGAGAGAGAGAATCTCAAGCAGCCTCCAAGCTGAGCACAGAGCCCAAGTCGGGGCTCAGTCTCATGACCCTGAGATCATGACCTGAGCCTAAATCAAGAGTCAGACGCTTAATTGACTGAGCCACCCAGGCGCCCCTCCCAGCAGCCATTTAAATCCTGTTTCCAGGAATGACAAACTCTCAGTCCTCCAGAAACATGCCAAGAGGAGACAGACAATGGTGGCCCAATTCCCCTCTGAGACAAATACTTCTTCCTAACACTGTGCAGTGTTAGGGGAACCTTTAGGCAGTTATTTCAAGCGCAGCTCCATGCTTGCAGCAAAATAGGCAAGACTGAGTCCAAGGGCAGGAGGGTACTGGAAACAAGCCAGTTTTGTACAAGAGGTTTGATCAGACTGACAAGGCTTGGGGTCTGAAGGCTTGGGTGTCATCAAACAGTTGGTGCAGCAGCCTTAATGAAGCAGTCTGCACGACGGCACGAGGTGCAGGGACCAGGAATCCACCAGCCAGATCAAGGAGTACCTGCCAAGTGTGAGGTCTGTCCAAGGGCACTAGAGGGCTCACCCCAGGATGAGGGTTCAAGGCTACCTGCAGAGATGGCTCGGGTCTGCGCCTGGGGTCTTGGGGCACTGGGTCTTAAGTAGAAGCTTAATTCTCTAACCCTTGGGTAGGGTGGAGGAGAAGTGGGGCAAAGGTCTATAGCGTGCATCAGGGGTACTTTAGGGTTGCTAGTGTGAAACAGAGGCAGGCAGTATGTTCCTTAGAGCCCCAGAGGGCACAGTGGCCAAACCCAATGGTCATCGCTGGAGGGTTCCACACACATCGCTGGAGGGACCACCCATCGCTGTGAGGGTCTTGGGTTCCACACAAGAGGGAGGAGAGGTTTGCTACATTCCCTCTGAATGTGAGAGAGGGGAAAGTAGGGCAAGCCTCAGACCTGCTATGTATGCTCACAGAGTGGGGAGGGCAGAGACTACTGGCTAACTAGCGAGCAAGGGAAGGGAAGGGGAATGGCAAGGGAGAGGCAGGATACAAAACTGGGGGAACAACTTCTTCTCCAGAGCACATTTTCTCCAAGTGAATCTTCTGCAACCTTTTTATTAGAAGTTCATTTGTGGCCATGATGGCTATTGAGACTACCCTAGAAGATATTAAAAGGGAGAGTAGGAAGCATGCATCACAACATTGGTCAAAAACCATAAGTGACTCTTAATCTCACAAAACAAACTGAGGGTTGCTCGGGGGAGGGGGGTTGGGGGGAGGGAGGTTGGGTTATGGACATTGGGGAGGGTATGTGCTATGGTGAGCACTGTGAAGTGTGTAAATCTGGCGATTCACAGACCTGTACCCCTGGGGATAAAAATATATTATATGTTTATAAAAAATAAAAAATAAATTAAAAAAAATAATAAAAACATTGGTCAACAGAGACCCTAGGCTCATTTTCACATTGCCCAGTAGAGCGGACCCTTATCCGGACACCCTGCCCAGCACTTCCCTCAGGCCCAGGCCCCTACTCTTGGGATCCGACCACATCTGGTCCTGATAGATGGAACCCCTAATTACTGATAGTCTGTGCTTGCTTTCCTAAAGGGCATCAGCAGTTCCATTCCTGGTGCCTGTCTTTGAACTGCTGAATGTTGGGAGGACAGCCACCTCCGGAATAATTAAAAGGAAATTAAGAAGCTCAAATTAGCTTATTCGGGGGGTTGAAACTGTTTTCCTCAGACTTTCTACTAACATTTAGTTACTTCTGGATGTATTTATTAGTTATGGATCGCTAGAGAAAGGGGGGGGGGCAGAGAGAGACACCTATTATAAGGAACTGGCTCACATAATTATGGAGGCTGAAAATTCCCAAGTTCTGCAGTCAGCAAACTGGAGATCTAGAAGAGCTGGTGGTGTCGTTTAAGTTTAATTCTAAAGGCCTGAAAACCAGGAGAGCCATAAGTTCTAGTCCAAGGGCAGGCAAAGACCAATGTTTCAGCTGAACAAGCAGACAGATGAAGTTCCCCCCTACTCAGCCTTTCTGTTCTATTCAGGTCTTCAGTTGATTGAAAGAGAACAGCCCACATGAGGGAGAGCAACATCTTTTCCTGAATCTATCATTTCAAATGTTAATCTCATCCAGAAACACACAGACACACCCAGCATAATGTTTGATCAAATATCTGGGTACTCTTTGGCCCAGCCAAGCTGACACATAAAAATAACCACCAGGTTATTTCAAGGGCTTGAATGTCACCTTTTATTTCTTCTGCCATTATCTGATGGGGGCATCTATGATTAAGAGAAGGGCAAAGTGACATCAGTGAGAAGGCCAAGCTCTAGGTTAGATTATCCTTCCCAGAAACTGAGAATTTCCCCCATTTGTCCATGCGGAAATATAGATTCCCTTCTTTGGAGGAGACAAAGAAAATAATTGGACCACAGGCTTGAGATTATTACATTTTATGTACTACTTCAGGGTTTTAATTTTTTTTTTCAAAAACTTTATAGAAAACAAATCCCATAAATCTGATTTGAAAACAAATCCCATAAACTGAGCCTGGCTACTCAGTCAGGAGAGCATGTGACTCTCGATCTCAGGATCAGGAGTTCAAGCCCCATGCTGGGTGTAGAGATTACTTAAAAAAATAATAAAATCTTCAAAAAAATTCCTATAAACTTAACACCAGCTCTTCACAGCATTCTTTTCCTCTGCTGTTCTTGGCCAAGGTAGAGGCCCACAGTTTACAAAGGGTTCTGCTACTTTTTGCTTACGTTGTGTACATGGTGAGAGAGAGACCACGGCATGGCACTGGGTGCCAGAGACCAGGCTCTGAATCCCAACTCTGCCACTGGGCAACCCTCTAGCCACTTGTTTTGTTGCTCCAAGTCTTAGTTTTCCTACTTGTAAAAATCAGAAGGAGAACGTATTTTCTCCTTCACAAGATGGCTGTGCATTTCAAATGATCTAATGCTTGCTGAAAGCATTTTGTATATGTGAAATTATTATACAAACATTGGCCTACATACTTGTCCTCTTAGTAGACTTTGGCTTCTGTCACAGTGATGGCATCACGGTTGGTGTATGGGTTTACTGTTGCTATAGTAACAAATTACTACAAACTCAGTGGTTTAGAACAATACAAATTTACCTTTTAATTCTGGAGATCGAAAGTCTGATATGGTTCTCAAAAAGCTAAAATCAAGCTGTCGGTAGGCTAGCTCCTTCTGGAGGCTCTAGGGAAGATTCTCTTTCCTTGCCTTTTTTAGACGTTACAGGTCACCCACATTCTTTGGCTCATGATTCCATTTCTCTATCTTGAAACCAGTCATGTCAGTTCAAGTTCTTCTCACCTTTCCATTTCTTTCATTTTCTCTTTGTCTCCCTCTGCCACTTACAAGGACCCTTGTGATTTCATTGCACTCACCAGGAAAATTGCCAGGATAATCTCCCCATCAGAAGGTCAGCCGATTAGGAAATTTGATTCCATCTGTATCTTTAATTCTCTTCTGCCACAGAACCTAACATATTCGCAGGTTCTGGTGATTAGGATGTGGACATCTTCTGGGTGGGGGGAGGGCATTATTCTGCCTGCCACACTTTGTTTACTCATTTCCGGACATAATTTCAGATTTTAAAATATTGCATCTCTACAAATTCATTATATCTGTGGTCCCTGATGAGTTTGAAGTTAATCAATAAAAAATATAGCCGTTCTTCCAGATCTTCTCCAAAGGCATCATTTCCTATGCTTTTTAATTAAAAAAAGAACTTATTTAGAATACCTAAAAATTCAATAAAGAAGTTTTAAAGATAAGGAAAACATCTATAATCCAAACACTCCTAGAAACAGTTGTACTTTGGCATGTTTCCTTCAAGTGTTTTTTTCACATTGTTGAGAACATAAATATAAACAAATGCTTCTACTATTTAAAGTGATTGCACCCATATTTCAAATTTACAAACTCTTGGCAAATATAAATTTTAATGGCTGCATAATATTTCATTGCAGCAAGGCACCGTAATTTACTTGGATGCTATTGTTGAACATTTAGTTCATTTTAAATTTTAATTATCAAAATTAATGAGTGTTAAACATCTTTTATCATTTATATTTATTTGCATTTCCAGTTATTTTTCTTAGGTGAGAGTCCCAGAACTTATGGGCCAAAGGGAACAAATAAATTCAAAACTGTATCAACTCTATCAACACACTGTCAAATCACTGTCTTCAAATAATGGTTCATTATATTCCCTCCAGGAGTATGCCAGCTCCTATTTCAACACCCCTGGTCCACATTCTTTGCTAATTTTTAGTTAAAGGTGACCACTCTTTGTATATGCATCTCCTTCAATCACATGTGAGTCTGAACGCCCTCGCATATGTGTTCCCAGCGTGTGTACTTCCCTTTTTGTGAACTGCCTGCGTGGGGACAATTATTCTTTCCAAACCCAGTAATGCTCATAGAGGTTAAATGCCAAGAACAGTCACTTTTTGCAATAGTCTCTTAGAAATTCTTTCTCTATTCCTACTCAGCTTGAAGGTTCCCAGCCCTTATCAGGTTCTTCCAGCACCTCTGCACTCTGAAGCCCACAACAGGCTTTCTTTACCAGTTCTGAGCTGCTCTGCAGGTTTCTGACTGCGGCTCCTCCCATCAGCTCAGTTGTCAGCTCCAGGCGTCGGCTGGTGAATCTTCCAGCAGATCCAGACACTTTGCTCCGGCCAGCTGCCTTCCCCCTCCAAAGGCATCTTCTCGTATTCCTTCCAGCATTTCCCTCCTGCTTGCTCTAGTTCAACTTCTTGAACCTCCAGTCACCTGCCAGAGCAGGGAAGAGGTAGCGGGCCAGCTATCCTAGGTGTAAGGGAACTTCGATCTAATTACTTTTCCTGCGGACATTCACTAATCCCCCTAGTTCAGCCTCTCCCTTCCCGTCTGAGCCACCATGTTCTTCCTCTGTTCTACTCTGGAGAACACTCCTTCTCCCTTCTGATTCTCCTCAGAAGTACTCTTTCTATGCTCTTTTCGCCCTCCAAAGCATTCCTTTCTCTCCTCAACATCCAATACACCCAGCATAATGTCTTAATAAAAGCAGGCTTTCACAAACATAAGAAGTACCACAACTTCAAGCCATTTCTGTGTCCCCACCCCTTGCCGTCCCGTATCTCCACACCCTGCCACCATCCTGAGGGAAGAACAGCCCACGGGCCAGGCTTCCCACCTAAAGCGCAATGCTCGGCTTCATCCAGGCTCTCAATGCTGGTATTACAAAAATTCTTGCTGCATTTCATACACCCCAGAAAATTATTTCTTCATATGCCAGGGATAGGACGTGGCATCATGAGAACACCCTCCAGTTATAACTCATAGGGGTTCATTCCGATCACAGACAAGAAACTTCAAAGATACCCAAATCCGCTTCGTACCACTTAAAAAGCTCTCCCTTCTCACAACTGTGCCAGCTCCATTAGAAACCATCACTGTTCTTTCCCAGTTACTTATCTTAATGATGAAGTCAGCTGTGTTCAAGTCAGAAGGCGGTGGAACAAGGTGCAAAGAAACAAGATAACCGCAAATATCTTGACATTCGGATAATATAATCTCAAAATGGGGGCTCTCTGACAGGTTTTCGTGTTTCCAGATTTTAACGTTCAAATCAAATCAGAGACATCTCACTTGCCTAGAGACTCCTACCCCCAGTGTTAAGACAAATAGTAAGGCCACTCTGCTTGCAGCAGAGACGAAAATAACCTCAGCAGAGTTTTCACCCAAAACATAAGCCATCTTGTGAGACTCTGAGTATAAATGAAGAATGTGCCCAAATAGTTCCTGGATATCCTAAAGATTCACCTTAAAAAATGATAACAATTTGGATTTAAGGTCATAGGTCAGCTTTAAAAATAATCAAAACTCTCTAATCCTGGAAGGAATAAATAATTGCAAAAGGAAACAAACAAAAACAAGATAAGTGGCTCCACAGGAGATAAAGCCATACGAACGAGAGGAGGATATTGTAAATTCCTGCATGTGTTAAAGAATCACATTAGAGGGTATATTATACGATTACCTTCAACATTAGTCTCAAGCACGAAGTATAAATTAGATTCTTGCCCTTATAACTTGGTGCTTTCTGAGTCTATACAATTACTTCCTTTCTGGTCAACTTAACCAGATTTAAGGCAACGCATTTGAGAGGAAAAGGAAAGGGGGTTGTCATCAGTACAGGCAATACAAACAACATCTTATCACTGTCCTAATTTCTAAATAAAACATAATTCTAAAGTCCGAAACTTAATGCTGTTCATGACTGTTCAGTTTTTTAAAAGAGCCTATCATTTAAAACACCTCCATCACAATTCCATTGACAAGTGCTAAAAATAAATCTCATTAGGGTCTGAGCATCTCCCCATGACTCTACTTAGACCTGTCTTCTTCCCCTTGAACCTCATAAGTTCATGCCCAAACCACCTCTTGCAGAATGGGAGGCAAGTTTTAAAAGCCAGAATTATTTCCACATTTCTTCTATTTCTTCTCTTCTTCTATTCCTTATAAAACGTCTAAAGCATAGATGCTAAGGTTGATGGTGAACCTCTTCAACAGAGTATTAGGCTGTCTTTCAACTTCACTTTAATAGAATGATGTAAAACTTCATGATCTCTAAAGTTCTTTTTTCCAGAGAAATAGGTGTTTGTGATATCACTTTGTATGAATAGATTTAAGTAGAGTTGGTATGTACATCCTAGCCTTCAAAACAATCATGCATCTGCCCTTAAATGTTAGACAGCTTAATGGATTAGGTCTCTAGAAAGCAAGGTGGTTACTTAGGGGCAGGGCATGGAGGTGAGTTTACCAGTAGCCTTCATTACAGTATGGAAGCTCAGTGGAAAGATGTTTGTTCCATTATTAATGATGACTATTAATGTGTCCCTTGAAAAAAACAGGCTGCTGGCCAGGTCTATACAACCAGCAGTAGGAGCCTTGCTCTCAAGTTTCTCAGTCAGCAATAGGGCAGGTGTGTTTGTCTACCCTACTTCCAAAACACATATCAAGAGGAGAAAGGAAGAGAGGAAGAGAGATTTCCATTTTGCTTCTACTTCTAAATGCACTGTCAGTCTTGAAGGAACAAGTGACATTAAGTTACTGAGGAGTGCCTTATGCACCAAAGTACGCCTCATCTCAGAGCAAGACACAGTGATAGTTCTCTTCAGTTCAGGCAGAAACAATTCTCTGGGCAGATTAAGTTCATATACGTGTCTGCATGTGTGCACACACATGCACAAAGTACCCCCAAAATGGGGAAAAACTCTTCTCTAAGGCTAGGAGGGAAGGGAGTATTTTCTCATTATCAATTTCCATATGGGAATTTCCAGCAGTTACAACTGGAATTACTTTCTGTCGGGATAACTAATTCATTAAATAAATACTTATTGGGTGCTCTTATGTGCTAATGATCCTAACACTCTCCTGTAAAATATTTTCCTCCTTAAAAAAGAAAAGAAACGAATGTCATACCTTCGGCAAAAACATCTCCCACTCAGACAACAAACATAATCATTACTAATGAGGTGTCTTACTTCAGTCTACAAACTCGTCATTCCAAAATGGCCAATTGACAGAAGATGGTCTGCTTCTCACCCACAAGATGATCTATAATTCCAGCTCGTTTTGCCTCTTTAGATTGCTATGTCGATTATAAAAACACAGAAATTTCTACAACATCTAGGGTGATGACCAGGTTACAAAACAATCTGTTAAATCTTTGTTTAGTTCTGAGAGAAAAATAATGTTCCCATAATTTCCACACATTGTTCCTAGTGTTGCCCTTTGAGGTTACATAGAATACTCGAGTCCTCTCCAGTTGGAGTTATAATTATAGTTGGCATTTATTGGATGTTTACTATGTAAAGAGCCCTGTGCTAAATTCTTTATAGACATTATGATGTTATCTCCCTCTGTAAACACAGACGCACACCATCCCTTTTTCCAGGTGAAACAAACCAAGATCTTACAGCTGTTTCTCATATGACTATTTCCAGACCTTCCAACATTTTGATTACCGTCCTCTGGTCAGCTCCATTTTATCAACACCCTCCCCTTAAACCGTGGCACCCTTATCTAGTCACAATCTTCCAGATGTGAATTAAGCAATTCCAAATACAGAATACTATTATTTCCTTTTCTGGAAGGGCTATTTCTCTTGATCTGGCTAAGAAGATTGGGGGTTTTATTTGTTTGTTTGGTTGGTTGATTGTGGGGTTTTTGTTTTTGTTTTTGTTTTGCAAATCACATGACTTGTTCATGTTGACCTTGTTGGCAACTAAAACCCTGAGAACTTTTTTTTGCATAAACCACTTTTCTGCCAAATCTCCACCATCCTGTGCAGTTGATTTTTAATGCAAAGGAAATGTTTACTTTGTATGCATCTGTCCTTATTAAATTTATTCTCTTTAATTTACTGTTCTTTCCAGGCTATCAAGATCTTCTTGGATCTTATTTTATCACTCAATGTACTAACTTCCTTTACAGCATCTGAAAATGAAGACAGCATGTATTCTGTTTTCATCCGAGCTGATAATTTCACAAGTTGAATGGCCCTATGTGGCATGTCAGCTAAAATTTTCCACCTAGTTGATAATCAGTTCATTAGCAGGAGATCCTACAGGCCTTCAGTCAGTTTTGAATCTGCCTAATTATTTTTGTCTTCTATATCCCTGTCTTCACCTTGTCCTCAGTGACACCCGGCAACTTTGTCAGATGCTTTGCTGGAATCATGATGCATTTCTCCAACCTACCATGAACAAAAAGACCAGGTATTATAAGTTGTTCTTAGCGGACCCATACTGATTGCTGGTAATTGTAATTTTCTTTCTTAACCTAATGAATACTCTCTCTCAAAACTCACTATAGAATCTTGCCAAAAATCAGTATAGTTTAGGTGTTTGTTCCTAAAATTCAATGTTCTTCCCTGCCCCCACTCATATGCACTTGGTAAATATTAAGACAATATTTGCTTACCTTCATTCTTAATGCCTCTTTTTTTTCTAAGATTACTGACGTTGGGGTTGGATTCTTTTCTTCAGTCAATCCGCTGAAATGAAATCCAACTTTATCTGGTTCCCTGAATTCATTTGAAGCAGGCAGATACCTTTTTCCATTCTCTTGTGTCTTTAGGTGCTCGAGTCTTTTTTGATATTATTTTATTATTTCCAAATTGAATGCATTTTTCATAATGACCCTGATAGGTGGGTCAGTTATTTTTATTTTCTTTTCTTTTGAAGTCACTGAGACTCAATGAGATTAATTGAGCAGTTATTGAGTAGCAAAGTTGGAATTTAACCCAATTGTCTTACCACCAAATCCAATGCTTTTTAAACCACTTTCAGTGTTTCCTTTCCTAAATAGCCAGGGAAAATGTTGCCCCTTTTTTTTTTTCTTATTAATACAGCATTTATTTGTCTTCCCTCTGTCAAACCCTGAGCCAACTACTTTCCTCAGCTTGCCTAGGGAGGTATAGGAAAAGGAACATACATCATAGATGAGACATGAGAGAAAGACCTATGGGAGGTGGAGACGGCTCCTTCATATGGCAAAGAGGTTGAGAAAGGCCACCAACAGGCAAAAGAGCCCCATGGCCTCCAAGAGTGCAAAGCCCAGAATGGTGTAAGAGAAGAGCTGTTGCTTCAGGGAGGGATTCCTGGCATAACCAATGATAAGGGTCCCAAACACAGCTCCAGTTCCAGCCCCAAAGCCAGCCACCCCTGTCGTGGCAGTCCCAGCCTCAATGAACTTGGCTGCTGTATGGACGTCCCTTGAAATGGCACTGGATTGGAAGCTGTGGCTAGGAATAAGTGAGGTCAGGGGATGTGGGGCTGCCAAGATGCTGAGGCCCTTATAAGGTGCCTCATCTGTCAGTGTCTCGGGTGGATTTAGCACCATTGCAGACAGTGATCAGCTCAACAGCTGAGAGGTGCTCCTGACCAAGAACGGGGTGGAAACAAACTTTGCAGAGGTGTACGTTTTCAGGGGATGAGCGGCTGTGGCAGGAAAGCTGCTCCCAGGGCAGAGAAGGCAGAGAGGGATGGGGCAAAATGTTGCCTTTTTAACTGAATCTGTATGTTTTGTGTTTCTGAAAAAATTAAAAGTCAAAGTTAAGTAAACTTGGGTTTATCCCTCTTTTTTTTTTTTTTAAAGATTTTATTTATTCACTTGACAGAGATCACAAGTAGGCAGAGTCAGGCAGAGAGAGAGGAGGAAGCAGGCTCCCTGCTGAGCTGAGAGCCCGATGTGGGACTCGATCCCATGATCCTGGGATCATGACCCGAGCCGAAGGCAGAGGCTTTAACCCACTGAGCCACCCAGGCGCCCCTATCCCTCTTTGTTTTTAAGCCAGAATAGTGGAATCCAAATTTATTATCTCGTCCCTCAGATCTGCCCCAGAAATTATCTACAACTTATGTTCTTTCTTGTTGTGTTTTACTTTTAAATGTCTTACTTTACATGTGTTTCAATCTTTTTTTTTAAACTAGACCATAAATAAATCTTAAATAATACATGTGGGTTGGCTCTTTTCCTCAGGGAACCCAATGTAGCTAGTAAAACAATATCCCTATTGTCAGCTCCTTCCTTGGCATAACTTCAGACAGACTGTCATTCCCTACAGAGTTAGAGATGCTGGGATTGCTACTTAATCCACAAGCAGTTGTTGGGTCACCCCATGAATCTGCTCTGCCATTCCTACGAGAAGAAAAATTTACAATCCCTTAATAAAAACAAAGAGCCTTTCTTCTTGGGATGCCAGTGTGGCTCAGTTGGTTAAGTGTCTGCTTTCAGCTCTGGTCAGGGTCCTGGGACCAACCCTCCATGTTGGACTCCCTGGTCAACATGGTCAGGAGGAGTCTCCTTCTTGTACTCTCACTCTCTCTCTCTCTCTATGTCAAATAAATAAATAAAATATTTAAAAATAATAAATAAATAAATAAAAGCAAAGAAATTTACCTATAAACAATCAAAGACTATGTAAAGATAGATCAAAATCACAAAAGAAGACAAGTTTTACAAATAAAGGCAATGGTTGAAAATATAACAATGATTTATATAGGTATAAATGCATGTAAAGGATTTATGCTTAAGAATATATTCTCTTTGCTTTTCATTGCTTTTTCTTTGTTGTATATAAATTAAAATTTTTTACGATTATACTGCTTGTGGTTTTTAGACCTTCTTAAATCTGTTGTTTGGTTTCTTTCATTAGTTTTGCAAAGTTCTCAGTCATTATCTTTTCCAATATTATTTGTGACCCATTCTGTCTCCTCTCCTCAATCCTTCTTGGACTCCCATAATATATATATACCATTACCTCTTCTCACTATATCCTCTATATTTTTTAGCCATGCTTATTTTTCTCCATGTTCATTCTTAATATTTTTTTCTGACCTTTCTTCTAATTTTCTAATTCTCTCTTTATCTATGTCTTTTTATTAAAATTAAGAAAAAGTCTTTTTTTGTGTTGTTATTGTATCTTATAATTTCCAGTTTTAGTCTTAAATGTGCAACATGGTCTTATCTCTTTGAACACAGTAAACATTTTTATTTTAGTCTGTGTCTGATGACTACAGTGTCGGCAATCCCTGGTAGGCCTTTTTCTATTGTCTGTTTCTGTTGTATTTTGTTCGTGAAGTTTATCACTTCATATGTTGGGTTATTTTCTATTTTGTGCTGCATGCTGTATTTATAGAACTACTTGTAGAACTCATCTGTAGTCAATAATGATGGTTTCTTTTTCCAAAGAAGTTTTACGCATATTCATATCAGGTAGCTGGAGGCATGAACAATTTGAGAACTTAAATCTAATTTCAAGGATTGAGATGATTTAAGATTAACCTGAGCTCTTTAAGATTTCTGTCTGTTTTGGGTTTACCCTTATATTTTGAGTATGAACTTTCAAAATATAGCCTAATTGAGGCAGTTCCACCAGAACCCTCAATAACATGGAAAATCCTGTACTCTAATCTCTACCCTAGCCCCATGAAGCTATCAAAACCTTTGCTTACACTCTCATTGCAAAGAAAAAAAAATTTTTTTTTGATACGGGTGGGGGGGATGGAAAGAGAAAGGGGATGAGGGGCAGAGGGAGAGAGAGATTCTTAAGCAGCCTCCATATTCAGTGTGGATCCCAATATCACAACACTGAGATCATGACCTGAGCCAAAATTAAGAGTCAGACACTTAACCAACTGAACCAACCAGGCACCCCTAAAGAAAAACGATTTTAATATATTGATGAAGGGTGCCGGGGTGGCTCAGTGGGTTGTGCCTCTCCCTTCAGCTCAGGTGATGGTCTCGGGGCCCTGGGATAGTCCTGCATCGGGCTCTCTGCTCAGTGGGGGGCCTGCTTCCCCCTTTCTCTCTGCCTGCCTCTCTGCCTACTTGTGATCTCTCTCTCTCTGTCAAATACATAAATAAATTTTTAAAAATCCTTAAAAAAAAAGAAATTTTCAAACAGGAGACCCCTTTTTAGTACTTATTGAGAAATTCTTAATTTATTAAGAAATTTTCAAGCAGGGACGCCTGGGTGATTCAGTGCATTGGGTCTCTGCCTTTGGCTCAGGTCATGGTCTCGGGGTCCTGGGATCGAGCCCCGCATTGGGCTCTCTGCTCAGCAGGGAGCCTGCTCCCCACCCCGACCACCTGCCTCTCTGCCTGATCTCTGTCTGTCAAATAAATAAATAAAATCTTTAATATATTGATGAGATGATGGGTATTAAGTAACTTTATTATTAATCATTTTGATAATCATAATGGTAAGCATTTTATAATATATATAAGTCAGGGCATTTTACTATACACCTTGAACTTACACCATGTTACATGTGAATTATGTCTCAATAAAAATGGAAAAGATAAATAAACATTTTAAAAACTTCTTCTCAATGTCTTAGGCTCTCAATAGCTCCTCTGGAATTGGCAAATGTTCCAAAAGGAAAAATGGCCCTGGATGCTGGGCTTATGTCCATGTCCCTCTATTTCTTCCACATCCTAGGCTATATTTCTTTACGATCATGTTAGATAGCTGATGTTTTCAAACAGATTTTTAAAAATATTTTGTCCAGCACCTCTGGTTGTCCTTTGCAGAAAGTTGATTGGAATTCCCTAGTCTTGCCATCAGAAGTCCCTAGGACATTTGTTTATCAGTGGATCATGTTAGTCACTTCTGTAGCCAAACATGAATGATCAGGCTCATCGTTGAATTGATGGACCTTTCCCTTGTGAAGGAACAATATTATGAAAGTTCACAAATTTCAGTGTAATTACTTTATGCCTAACCATGGCCCACTTTATCTCAGATAGGAGTCCCTAAGTTTCATCTCAGTTGGCTTTACTTGATAAAGCCTCCTCATTTACTACGGCCAGGCAGGCTGGTGTAGTGGAAAGAACACTGGATTTGGAGTAAGAAAAGTTGGATTTAAATTCATTTCCATTATGTGTTTCCTGCCTTGGTTTCACAGTTTCTCTCACCATGCCTCAAGCCCTCCATAAGCATGCAGATCACAAAGGTACATAGAGTCAGTCTCTGGCAGCTACTCAGTTTGTGTAAGCCTTACTATGTTTATTTATAAATTAGGGATTATAGCTATCTCATGTGGTTGTTGTAAGGAATAACTAAGGGAAGCTGTATAGCATTGAATTCACAACCATGGAGGATGCACTTCAATTACTATTTGTTTTTCATGATAAACATGGTATTTCACACAAGATTCATATCCAAAATTTTTTGTAAATTATATCATGCTTTAAAGGTATGAAGAGAGCTAAATTTTGAAGGGAAATTTATTGAAGATGCAGGGAGAATCCTTCTTCTACAGAATATTAAGTCCATTTCACTAATCGCCTATAATATATTGATTTTCATAAAATTCATTTGATCAGAGTAAGTTATGCCTGCAATAAAGGCACAAACACTTCTTCTATTCAGATGGTTTTGGAAGCCTCACAGTCCTGATGACAACTCTTGCCAGGATTATAAACAGTGATGTGGTTCCATGTGTCTGTAACAGCAAAGAGTTGACCTGAGCAGGCACAGATGATCTAAGTTAAATGTGAGGTGTGTGCCACAAAAATATTATATGAGACCATGAGGTTTAGTAAGCACTAGGAATGCCTTGCAATCAATTTATTAAGGCTATAATCCCAGATATTAATTCAAATGTGTTTTTTTGGTTCTGAAGGGTAAAATGTTTTATAACATTATTGCATTTCTGAAGATTTCACTTATTATTTTGACTGGAATTTTATCATTGTTTTAAGTAGCACTCTTTATGAGATCATTTTGTCCCTTTAGAATCTAAATCTGGGTAATGACATGGTGTTTTCAGTTTCCAGTTGTTTGTAGGTTGTCACTGTCTTTAAAAAATTGTTTAAAATAGCAAAAACCCTTAGCATTCTAATGGAAATGTAAACACCACCCTGACTTCATTTTGATAATGTGCTAGCAGTGAGTATAAATGATAATAAACAAATGTGGAATCATTACTGTAACTCAGGAAAACAATATTATGTTAGAAATTCTAGATAATCTTTTTGGTGTAGATGTAGACTTGAAACACTATATAAGCTCATTACCAAGAAAGTTCTGATAATTAGCTTCTTAGCAACACAGGGATTTTAAGGGCAAATATCTATTACAAATGTTAAAATAATGGAGAAATTTTGATGAAAACCTTTGCATATTTCTGTCATTTCATTTCAAATTTGGTTCCAATCTACTGATTTCTTGCTTCAGATCTTTGAAATTATGGTAACTAATTTTAAATAGATTTCAAAATTAACAGTGGTTTATTGGTAACGTAGGAGGTAGTAACAGCACAGGACATGAAGACAGACTGCAAGGTTTCAAATCCCTGCTTTACCACTTAGCAGCTGTGTGGAGGCAAATAAACTGGCCCTCCTTAATTTGTCACTGTAAAACAGGAATAACAGTAATAGCACCTACCTCATAGAATTTTGTGAGAATTAAATGAAACCAACCATACAAAGTGCTTTACATAGGTTGGCACATGATAAGCACTCATTAAATAGTAACTATAGGTAGTCTATCCTGAAGTATATATTAAATACAGAGTTCGTGTTAGGAAAGGGCAATGAAAGTAAGAGTAGACAACAGTCACTTCTTCAGCCATAATGCTCGATACTTGCGTGGGTCACTTAGCAAGTCCATTTTATGATCTCTGCAACCTCAGCTCTACCATTTATCAGGAAGATGGGGTGTTCATCAATAGATTTACCTAGAAAAATGGGACAAGAAAAAAAGTCAAATTCTATCATCAGTGCAATTTTATGTATGAAAATAAACCAGAATCTCATAGAATGTAAAAAAAAAAAAAAAAAAGTTATACTTCTTCACATGTTTCCACTTGTTCCTTATTTAAACATCTCTCAGGGGGGGAAAAAACCCCTCCTTAATGTGATTTAAAAAAAATATATATCATACAGGGATGCTTGGGTGGTTCAGTTGGTTAAGCGGCTGCCTTTGGCTCAGGTCATGATCCCAGCGTCCTGGGATCAAATCCTACATCGGGCTCCTTGCTCAGCACGGAGCCTGCTTCTCCCTCTGCCTCTGCCTGCCATTCTGTCTCCCTCTCTCTCTCTCTCTAACAAATAAATAAATAAAATTTAAAAAAAAATATATATATATATATATATATCTCGTACACAGAGGCAACATCAACAGCCAGGGGAGAAATTCCCATTAAAACCAGGAAGAAAACAAAGATACTTGATAAAGCTATCATTATTTAAAATTACTCTGTAAATTTTGGACAATGCAATAAGATATGAAACAGAAATGAGACCTAACAATCGGAAGAGCAAATAATGTTCTCACTTTGTAGCTTATAATATTAGATGATATGAGAATGCCCTGGGAAAACAAGAATTCACAAATTTTAGTGATGTGCATGGATGTGCTCCATATCTAAAAGTCAGCAGGTTTCCTACATATTATATTGTCTACCTACCCACACTACACCGAGTTATTCTCCCACTCAGTTAAGCTATCCCATCACAGTCAACCAATTCTTCACTGCCCCCATTATTTATGCGATTTATGGTGATTGCCTTAAGCCAAAGCACCAATAAGAGCAGTCAGCTGGGAGACTGTTTGGGTGACTTTAGGCTTAACAGGGCTTAACTTAAAGATAAGTTCTCCTACAGAAATATATCTCACCTTCTTCTGAGCGCCAGGAAAAAAGCAGGCCAAAGTGAGGCTGTCATTCATTCAACAAATACTTCCTGCGTATTTATGCCGGACATCGTGCTAATGCTGGGAATACAACAGTGGCATGGACCCTGCCCTCATGACACTTTCAGTCTAATGAGAAAAAGAGAAATTAAATAAATAAACCCAGAAAACATTTATGAAGCGCAAGTTATGATGAGGTCTGTGAAGGAATAATAGAAAATCAGAAAGTGGCCAGGGATGCGGGAGGAGGAGAGAGGATATAGAATTTAAAATGAGGGTCGGGCAAGAATCTTCCAGCAAGATCAAAGGTCGGAGCAGGGTATGTGGATAGATTATGTCAGGCAACGAACAATATCAGTCATTCATTACCTTACAGCCCACATTAAGGAGTGTGAAATTTTATGTCCAGGAACATAAAGTGAAGTGTGCTTTTAAAGTAAAATTTGTTAACAGACACAGAGAGAATTCTACATAAGTGTAGAATTGTTCCCTGAAATTTCTATGCAGTATTCCATTGAAAGGGTTTAAGTGAGAATTTGCTTTCTAGAGAGATCACTCTGGCTCAAGAAGGCCTTAAACAGAGAAAAATCAGAAGCAAAGAGACCAGTTAGGAAGTTATTCTAATGGTCCAGACAAGAGCCAGCAGTGGCATAGGTAGGCTTGTGTTAGCTGAGATGGAAAACAGGAGATATACTTTCTATGGCATTTGGAGGTGTCTTTATGCAGGACGACAGGGAGGAGCAAGATTCAAATTTTGTGGCCCTGGAATTTATACAATTTGCGAATGCCATTTTTTTTTAATTGTAAATACAAAATAATACAAATATAACAGCAGGTACAAGATATTGGAAGGGTCCTGGACAAAACCGAATTTTATTTGCCTCACAGCAAATCTGCCTCTGGCTCTAGGAGAGGAGAGTGGAGGTCCCACCAAGAGCTAATGTTTACAGAGCACTTACTGTTATCAGACACTGGTTCGCACACCTTAAACATTCTTTAACTCTCACAACAATCCTAAGAGATATTTTTGTCTACTCCATTTGACAGATGGGCAAACTGAGGTTCAGCAAGGGATCCTGAGTCACAGCTAGTAAGTGGTAGAGCTGATATGCGATGCAGGCTGCCTAGCCCTTGGTCATGGTGCTACGCTGCTTCAATATCTAAGTCTCAAGATCAGGGACAGAGAACAAGGCAGATGACAATCCTATTGACTGTATGACAAAAACCGCAAGATGCCCAGTTAGGGGCTACTTGAAGAACAAGAGTTTAGTTGGGAGCAAGTTAAGTTTGTGACACTTACCACCACTTAAAGTGCAATGTCAAGGAGGCTGTTGGATATGTACATCTGGGCCTCAAGGAAGAGAACCAGAAGGAAGAGACACACACATGAAAGTCACCAGCATGGGAATGAATGAGGTGATCAAGGAGCGTACACCGCAAGGGGGAAGAGTCGTGGAGACCAAACAGAAGATATAGTTGGGTGAGTGGAAAACCAGGAGAGGTCAGTATCACAGAAGCCAAAGGAGGGTGTGATGAGCTACATAACTGAAGATAGGACTGGTGACCCTGACTCCCCAGTCAAGTGTAAACAGAAATGAGAGGGAAAGGCTGCTATTGAAGAAAATCCCCAACTCCTACTTAGAGGGATCTTCTTCCATAGCAACTAGAGAAAGATGGAGGAAGAGAAGCCTCTGAGCACGCATTCTATAAAAATAACAAATAATTCATGGGAAACCTGGCCTCTGGCTAAATAGGAGGGAATTTTCAAGTTCATTTCAGGCCCAACACTATTTGAGAAGGAGACCAAGAGTTCTGGAAGATGGAGGAAATGCATGACATAAACACACATCCGACCCTCTTCCCCCACATCCAGCAGACCCTTACTAGCTTTCAATCTTTCTTTCAGGTGCATAGAATGAGGTAAAACACATGCATGGCCTGATGGAACCAGTGAACTCCTTTATTTAGTTAGTGTTATATTTTATTGGTTTAAATGTTATGTATTTATTTATTTATTGGTTAGTTACTTTTAATAATGTAACAAAAGCACTTCCAAACCCACCACTCAAAACGCTGGTTCATTAACCTTTGAAAAAGCCATTCAAGGAAATCTTATGAAGAGACCTTGCTGGCATAGGGGAGGGCAACAGCTAGGAAATCCCAGACAGGACTTTCAATTAACCTCCACGGCTACACAAGTAAGCAATAATCTTCAGTCGCATTAATGAGGCTGTCCATGCCAAGGATGGTAAAAGCCCCACTGTAACCATCACTGGGCACACAGTGTCTGGTCTTTTATCATCAGTTCTAGGACTTATATTTTAAGGAGAAGGTTGACAAGTCAGGTGTACCCAGAGAATATAATTCAGAATGATAAGAGAACATGATGACTAGAAGACGACATATTTAGCCCAGGGTTGAGGATGGTGGAGATAGGCTGGGAGGACCAAGGCACCAGGTCCTCTAGAGCTGCTGCCAGGGAAGAAAATGGGCGCAAGGTGGGTGTAAGTAGGAAAAGTGATTTTGGCTAAGTGAAATAATGAATTTCCCGAAAATACCCAGGCTTCAATCAACAGCTCTCTGTCACCAGTGAAACTGGTGGAGAGGCTGAGTGACTGGCAGGGATCGCGCAGAAAGAACCACCCCATTCAGGCAAAGGTTGAGCCTCGGCCACTGACCACTGAGCCAGCTTCTCCAGGCTTGGTCTGTTCTTCAGGCTCTGGTCTCCAAGTCCCTCTCCATAACCCCCTGCCACAATGAGTCAGCTCCCTTCTTTTGTCTGTGCCCCACGGCCCCTAAGTTACGGTGTTTATCAACGAATCACCCAGGGCATTTACCTAAAGAGGAAACCATGACGTATCATCCTTCTGTGGTTTGCCCTTCTGGAAATCTCTCTCTGGACCATCAGACCTCCAAGGCTGTTTTATGTCGCCTTCTCATTTCAGCCCATGTGACTTCCAGAACATCTCTCTGGACCCTCACCACCCGCCCCCGCCGAAAGTTATTGCCCCCCCCCCACTAACTTGCCTTTAAATTTCCAATGACCTAAACATGTTGCTCATATTCGTTCACAAATTAACAGGTTTATTTTATATTCTTTGGGTGCTCCAGCTTGGAATTTGGGGACTGTCTATGTCCTTTTTTTTCTACCCACTATCTTTACTACTTCCTCTTGCCTATGTAACCTTTCTTTCTTGTCCTTGTCCTATTCCTACTGCGTCCTATCCCAAGCTTACTCTTCATCTTCGAGTTACTATTTTTTTTAATGTAGAAGGCGAGAGATAAAAACAGCAGAGAATACAAAACATGCCCTCCCTCCTGCCTCCTCTCGCTCCCCCTCTTCTTCTCTCTCAAACTGTAGAAGGAGCGTAAGGCCAGAGGGAGTTTATCGCTGAGGCTTTGGTCTTTGGGTGTGAAAACAGCCTCCACCCCTAGCTAGCAATGAGCCTTGGGCAAATGACAGAACCTCTTTGAGCCTTAATTTTCCCATTAGTAAAATGAGGATAATAAGAATATGTGCATCAGAGATGAAGAAATGCATGTGAAGTGCATCCATGATGTCTGACACATAGTCTGTGACAAGTGAATGTTTATTACTAGTGTCCTAGGAGGAAATTAGTCTATGACTAAGTACAGGATATGGTCATCCCTTAATCACATGTAGGCATCCATTTCTAAAGATGTTTTCCCTTCTGTTGCCCAGCAAAGAAAATTTATTTACTCATGTTCAACAAATTTCTACTAAGCACATAGTAAGTTTCATGCCTTGTGCTCAGTGGGGGCTTAATTAAATAAACTCCTGTATAAATACATTGTGGCATATGATGCCAGAGCTAAAGAGAACCAGGTATATTTATACGTATGATGGTGGAAACACCTCCAAAGATGAGGAGAAATGGGAGAAAGAAACTCCAGAGCCATACCATTCCTATAAAAGTACATATAGACGCATGTAAAATGCATATATACAGATATATAGACATATATAGATATACATTATATATGTATTATATATAATTACATGTACCTGTTAATTATCATATATAAATATTATAAATGTCTATGTATATGTGTGTGTGTGTGTATATATATATATATACACATGTAAATGCGCAGAGGAAGTTCTAGAGTAGCAGACATCAAACCGGGAAGGAAACCAGGATGGGGAAGTGGAGACTGGTTTAAAGGAACATTAGCTTTACTTGTGATGTTCAAATGTTTACATGGAAAAGGAATTCATATACTATCTAGATCATCGTTTTTAAAGTAAAATAAGTAGTCACGAGGCCCCTGCCAGAATTCCTACATGTCCACTTGCCGCTGAGTTCCTGGCATTTCTGACTTCAACAGGGATTCAGTTATCCATTAAAACAAAACAAAACAGAAAAGGAAAGAAAAAAGAAAGCCTAATCACACAGAAGATCTCGGTCTTGTTACGGTCTTCTTCAGGGCCTTGAAAAATAAGGCAGAGGTATATTTATATAAGCACACCTACACGAAGTTCTAAATTTACCTGTTTAGGAAAGTGCGCGCACAAACACACGGTCTCCCGGGAGATTGGGTCTGGGGACGGCGCCCCCGGTGCGCGCTGCCGCCGCTCTTCCTTACACGCTCCGCCCCGCCCCGCTCCCGCTCCGCACCCGCTCCGGAGCCGGCACCTGCCAGTCTATCATCAGTTGGAGTCTCAACAATATCAGCCTGCGGGAAGCAATAAAAAAAAAAAAAAAAAAAAAAAAGCCCTAGGTGAAGAGTTTTTACTTCCAATATGTGAGACGCTGAAGATCGAAGTCCTAAACAGAGTTTTTCCTTGGGCTTGCTTTGTGGTCCTGGCAAATCAGATGAACTTGGAGGCATCGATGAGGCAGAGAGGTTGATGTAAAACACTGTCAATCCCTTTAAATAGGTAACTTTGAATTTGCGGAGTCCTCAGAAGGCAGAAGGGGCTTGCATGTGGGTCCCACACAGGTATCTTTGTGAGTTTGTATACATACGTAGGATGGACATAAGTTGATAAGTTGATTATGTTTATAGGAACATATCCTAAAGTATGTCAGAGAATGTAAATACTATGATGTATACATATTTTATGGATGTGCCTAATTTTGTGTAAACATGTCACATAATATGCACATTTTAAATGTCTATTAAATGTACATACTCCTATATTCACTATTTTTTCTATTGTTAATATCCCAAATATAAGATCTAAAAGCTGTCCATAACTAATATGTAATGGTTATCAGAAGAGCATACAGGTATAAGCTACATAATTTATAATTATCCTGTTATGACACTTTTTTTTAAGTTTGTTTATTTAAGTAATCTCTGCACAGAATGTGGGGCTCAGACCTACGACCTAGAGATCAAGAGTTGCCAGCTCTCCCAGCTGAGTCAGCCGGTGTCTCAGTGTTATGAGATATTTTTAAAATAGGATTGCTTTTGTCTGATTAAAACATCAAGGTCAGGAGGAGGGTGAAACACACAAGGGGCCAAGGGTGCCGAAGCTGAGGAGGCCCCCACTCTCTGGCCCCCGCATGTCACTTGCCTCCGCCTGGTTGCAGCCCTGATAAAAATGCCCCTGTTTCTTCCATCATCCTCATCACCACCCAAAACAATCACTAATTAGTTACTAAGTTCTGGGAGCTGTTTATGCACTTTACATGCATTAACCTACCTAAAGAAGTGTCTAATTTCTAATCAGATGTCTAATGTCTAAATTTCTGTCTGACGCCATTAACAAAGTGAATTACGAGATACGGTACCTAATACGTAAAATGCTTCAAAAGCCGTAACTAAGTTGCCCCAGCTAGACCAGACCTTGGGTGAGAGCTGGGCAGCTGAATAATAAGTCCGGATCTCCCAGGATGTGTGCCTCCTGTGTTAAAATCCAACGCTCTTTCCTCTCCGTTAGGCATGGTAGTGCGTTTCTCTGAATATACACTGCATAAAGTATTATTTTACTGATCTCTCTCTGTGTTGGGGCAGTTTGGCAGGCAGTAGGCTTCAACTCTGTCAGCATTCGTGGAACATGATTGACAGATTTCAAAAGGAAGAAGGATCCCTCTGTTCCTGTATTACTGCTCCTACTTTGAAAATGGTGGTAGATAATGGAATTGTGATAGTCTAACTGTACTTCAACATGATAATATGCTTATATTTAAACTCATACACAGACCAAGGAAGGGGGATTTACACAACATATTATCTAGTATCTAGCTACAGATGATTTACTGTTGTGCACTGAAATGTGGTTGAAGTACAAGATGGATAGTAATATTATATTGTGGTATATATCCTGTTCACATCAGGCCTTCGTAATAAAAGCCGAGCAGCAATCTACAGAACCTGTCTTAAATCTGCCATCTAAGATACTGATTGTAAAATAAAATGATCAAAGTGCAGGTTATCTCTCTACTGCCTTCCCCTGAGAGAGTGGTATGCAAAGAACTTCCTCCTTTTTATTTATTTACATCCAGTCAACAGAAACATAAATTAAATTAAAAACCTTAGTGTTATGTGGACTGAATAAAGCATACCTAATATGTTGCTAAGTAGACTTTTTTTTTTAGATATTACAAACTACAGCCTGTATTGTACTTTTATCCACTGCATCTTTTACTACGTACTGACAGCAAAATATGCTTATAAAAATAATAGAGTAAAATGAATTTTGCAAACCAGCAATTTCACATGCTACAATCCTGCTGAGAATAAACAATTTTTAGTGGGTCTTTATATTTGACACATGAAATCAGGCATTCCTGCAAATTGATTTCATTTTAAATAATTTCTTGAGGTTGCAATGGAAAGAGACCGACACAAACAAGTTAACATTGCATAGAGAAATCACAAATGAATTTTAAGCAGACCTTTTTGCCTTCACAGGCAAGTAATTTAAAGAACATTAGAGGCCAAACTTCCCAATAAAAAGGGACGTCCTTGTGTGTTACAGAATGTAGAGGACAGAAAAGTATGAGGTCTAGAGTTAATCATCCTGTCTTCCCAATGCATACACAGACATAGATTTGGGTTAAAGTGGAGGTAGAGAGAATTCTTGGAAGGAGAAAGATTTCCTAGCACCTTGGCCACATTTCTGCGATCCTGAGGACTTAGACACTCTCTTCTCCATGCTTCCCTGGCTCCTGACACAAAATCCTACTGTGACACTGATCAAGTGAACTGTAATGATTTGCTCATTATATATTCTTGCTTATATATATAATATAAACTATTCCTATTAATATAAAAATGTATAAGATTTAGCGGGCTGTCTCAACTATAGCCCCCTTGGGAAGAGAAATTGTCTTACTCATCTTGTGACCGCAGCATCTAGCCCAGTACTCAGCACTAAGCAAGCGCTCTGAAATGCCCAGTTAGACTGAGAGGGAAAACAATAACATGACTCGGAAGAATGAGAGAAAAACATGGAGGGGGAGGGATGAAATACAGTCACTTTGATGTCTCCTGCAGAAATTGGTTATAGGTAGACTTGACACGTGGAGGCTTTTAGGGTCAACTACTAAATATAGTTGGGCCAATCCTTTCCCCCATTCATTCATTCATTCATTCATTCAACAAACATCTATTGAGTGCCAGTTATATATCAGGCAATCACTAGCTACTACAGTAGCCTGATATCATGAAACACAGGATCACTATAATTTGTCATGGTTTCCTTACAGATATGCCAACAAAGAGTCAGAGCTGAAGATCAAGTTTAAGCTCAAACTAAACTGTAGATGATTTTTTATTTTGCCATTTAAATATATCTTGCCATTTACTAAGTAGCTTCGTTCTTCGCATGACTCAAGGGTTTACTTTAGTATACATTTAATAGCATAACCAGATCTTCTTAAGATCCTGGCTTAAATCTTCAACCTTGCACTCATATGCTAAGTGCCATTTACAATTATCCCCAAACGGGCCTCATTTCTTTAAGCATTTCCTATCAGACTGGAGACCCTTGGGCAGGTTACTTATTTTTTTCTGTATTTAAATCTATACTGAATGTCTTGTTTTCCTTCAACAAATAATACCTGCCTCCAATGTGGTAATGAGAAAATAGGAACAAAATTGGGTTATCTTGTATTCTCAGTTTTAAAAGATCATGTTGGAATGACCGTTCGCATAGTTTATAAAAACTCTTCAATCAATGCCAGAGAAAATCCCAATAGGGGTTTTAAAAGAAATCTTGCCCACTAAAATGAAGGCAGACGTCTTTTAAAACTATATAAAGCCTTTGAGTTCTTTCTTTTCCATTTACACATAATTTCTGGATGCAGGGGCAGGTCCTTCAGTAAAACACAAGTATAGAAAATGATACTACAGTTTTTGTTAAGGTAAGAATAAGGGCTTTTTCCCCCTTGTCATTTCCCCTTATTAAACTGACAAAGGCAGCTCTTTCAGAATTCTGTTAAAAGCAAGCTTATTTGCTTACAGGTCAAAGAAGAGAAACAGAGAAATCAGAAGTAAAAGAGACCCATTTGTTTCATCCATATTACAGCCAGGACGGAATTGTTCCTTTCGGTGACCTTTCTGGTTGGAGCTGTCATAACTGACAGTGGATTCAGCATTCTCCTTTAAAAGTCCATTTGTGATTGAACATTTCACCATCAAAATAGGTAACGATCTCAGTGTTAGTTCAATCAGCACTTAAAATTCAATCTTATGTTCCCCTCTTGTTAATTAATCCTATCCTATTTTATCCTTACGTTCTCTTTTTTCCCTTTACATTTCAATGCCTAAATATGAAGGTATCATTTCTAGACGGTCTACCATGCTGTTTCAGGCCACCGCTTAGCCACACGATATACTCCATAAATCTTTCTTCATAAGTCAATGTGTCCCTTCCATTAATCATGTTCATTATTTATCTCTGGGTTTCAGCCAAGACTGTCAACATTGTTTATTTAGGTGCTCAAAACTGAGTACAGTTGGCTTAAAGTACTTTCAGCCATACTCGTGTGGGAGACTACAAACTTCCTTCCGGAGTGCTTCAGCACTGCCTCGGAGAATCCTGCTTGGTCTTTCTTTCCATATTTGCTCTGAGCTCGTCTGTGACTCTCCGTCGTAGCTTGCTTCTAGTAATCCCACTTCTCAAGATCCTCTTCTCTTCTCCCATGAATGCTTCTGATGTGATTTGTGCCAGATATTTGTTTGCATCTTTCTGAGAGCAATTTCATGTTTTTTCATCCGTATTTCTGACCCGTTTTGGTTTTTGTGAACCATATTGCTGTTCATATCCGGGCCATTTATCAAAGCTTATAACACCTCCCCATTTAGTCATCTCAGGGACTGTTGTTAGCATGCTGTTCATTCCCTCTTCCAGATAATGGATTGCATAAAAATACAAACTATGGGGACCCACAAAGAGACAAGCCCTCAGGACTTTGCATAATGTTGCTCCTGTTACCTTTTCCAAGGTGGTCTTTCAGCCCCTCCAGCTGCATGGCTCTGGTATTAGCAAGGCGGCCAGGAACTAACATATTTGGGAAAATCATACAGCATGGCAAATCCAGTGTTTTGCTCAAGTCTAAATATAATGCAAATGTCCAACAACGCTCCCATTGCTGGCCCATCTCCCCTCCATAAATAAACCTCTGTAAAAGCCGATCTTGCTTCGTGGGGGGTTTGGGTGCGTGGGTTGGTTTTATTTTACAGTTTCATTTAGTTTAATTTGGACTTTGTTTGGGTTAGGTTTTTAAGCATCCCTCCCTCAGACGAGATTAGAACTTGATGTGACGCATTTTGCTTGTGTCAAATGCACATCTGGGGTGCTCACAAGTATTCCAGAAATAGCTCACAGACATGGAGCATCTCTTTCAATTGACAGATCAGAAAGCTCCCTGCACAGTTGCTGGGGTGGGGTTTTACCTTGCGGTTAATATTTTTTTTTTCTTTTTAAGATTTTTATTTATTCATTTCAGAGGGGGTGAGTGAGAGAGAGCATATGAGTTGGGGAGAGGGGCAGAGAGAGGTTGAGAGAGAGAGAGAGAGGGAGACGCAGACTCCTCGCTGAATAGGGAGCCTGATGTGGGCCTTTATCCCAGAACTCTGGGGTCATGACCTGAGGGCAGACACAACTGACTGGGCCACCCGGGTACCCCCCCCCCAACCCCTGTGGTTATTCTTAATGCTTCTCTCTACCAATTCTACACACAGGGTTTGTTTTAAGATGTCAAGCTCACTGGCTTTGTCTTCACACTGTCACAAAGCTGGTCAACTTCCTGGAGGAAGAAGGCTTAGGAATGGACACTCAACAGTCATGTGTCCCATCTCCAGGGTTCTGTGATTGGTACCCCTGGGGCCAGGCAATCCTATGGCACACTCAGTCTTTAGCTATTATGTTGATAACCTTGACTTTATTATAGGGAACAAATAAGATAATTGATATAAATAATAATAGGAACTTAATATTGTTAAAGAGAAAAAATATAGCTGTTTGTCCAATTTTTAAAATTTTTTCCCTCTTAGCAGCTTATGTCATGTGGCTAAGAATTTTGCTCTTTCCAGTTTCTACTTATCTTTAATATTTTCTTGAAAAAGAATAAAGTTAGGGGCACCTGGGTGGCTCAGTTGTTAAGTGACTGCCTTCGGTCCAGGTCCTGATCCTGAAATTCCAGGATCGAGTCCACTCGGTCCCTGCTCATCAGGGAGTCTGCTTCTCCCTCTAAACCTCCCCCCTCTCATGCTCTCTTACTCATTCTCTCTCTCTCAAATAAACAAATAAAATCTATGAAAAACCCACTGCAAATATCATTCTCAATGGAGAAAAACTGAAAGCTTTTCCGCTAAGGTCAGGAACACGGCAGGGATGTCCATTATCACCACTGCTAATCAACATAGTACTAGAGGTCCTAGCCTCAGCAATCAGACAACAAAAGGAAATTAAAGGCATCCAAATCGGCAAAGAAGAAGTCAAATTATCACTCTTCGCAGATGATATGATACTATATGTGGAAAACCCAAAAGACTGCACTCCAAAACTGCTAGAACTTATACAGGAATTCAGTAAAGTGTCAGGATATAAAATCAATGCACAGAAATCAGTTGCATTTCTCTACACCAACAGCAAGACAGAAGAAAGAGAAATTAAGGAGTCAATCCCATTTACAATTGCATCCAAAACCATAAGATACCTAGGAATAAACCTAACCAAAGAGACACAGAATCTATACTCAGAAAACTATAAAGTACTCATGAAAGAAATTGAGGAAGACACAAAGAAATGGAAAAATGTTCCATGCTCCTGGATTGGAAGAATAAATATTGTGAAAATGTCTATGCTACCTAAAGCAATCTACACATTTAATGCAATTCCTATCAAAGTACCATCCATCTTTTTCAAAGAAATGGAACAAATAATGCTAAAATTTATATGGAACCAGAAAAGACCTCGAATAGCCAAAGGGATATTGAAAAAGAAAGCCAACGTTGGTGGCATCACAATTCCGGACTTCAGGCTCTATTACAAAGCTGTCATCATCAAGACAGCATGGTACTGGCACAAAAACAGACACATAGATCAATGGAACAGAATAGAGAGCCCAGAAATAGACCCTCAAATCTATGGTCAACTAATCTTCGACAAAGCAGGAAAGAATGTCCAATGGAAAAAAGACAGCCTTTTCAATAAATGGTGCTGGGAAAATTGGACAGCCACATGCAGAAAAATGAAATTGGACCATTTCCTTACACCACACACAAAAATAGACTCAAAATGGATGAAGGACCTCAATGTACGAAAGGAATCCATCAAAATCCTTGAGGAGAACACGGGCAGCAACCTCTTCGACCTCAGCCACAGCAACATCTTCCTAGGAACAATGCAAAAGGCAAGGGAAGCAAGGGAAAAAATGAACTACTGGGATTTCATCAAGATCAAAAGCTTTTGCACAGCAAAGGAAACAGTTAACAAAATCAAAAGACAACTGACAGAATGGGAGAAGATATTTGCAAACGACATATCAGATAAAGGACTAGTGTCCAGAATCTATAAAGAACTTAGCAAACTCAACACCCAAAGAACAAATAATCCAATCAAGAAATGGGCAGAGGACATGAACAGACATTTCTGCAAAGAAGACATCCAGATGGCGAACAGACACATGAAAAAGTGCTCCATATCACTCGGCATCAGGGAAATACAAATCAAAACCACAATGAGATATCACCTCACACCAGTCAGAATGGCTAAAATCAACAAGTCAGGAAATGACAGATGCTGGCGAGGATGCGGAGAAAGGGGAACCCTCCTACACTGTTGGTGGGAATGCAAGCTGGTGCAGCCACTCTGGAAAACAGCATGGAGGTTCCTCAAAATGTTGAAAATAGAACTGCCCTATGACCCAGCAATTGCACTATTGGGTATTTACCCTAAAGATACAAATGTAGTGATCCAAAGGGGCACATGCACCCGAATGTTTATAGCAGCAATGTCCACAATAGCCAAACTATGGAAAGAACCTAGATGTCCATCAACAGATGAATGGATCAAGAAGATGTGGTATATATACACAATGGAATACTATGCAGCCATCAAAAGAAATGAAATCTTGCCATTTGCAACAACATGGATGGAACTAGAGCGTATCATGCTTAGCGAAATAAGTCAAGCAGAGAAAGACAACTATCATATGATCTCCCTGATATGAGGAAGTGGTGATGCAACATGGAGGCTTAAGTGGGTAGAAAAAGAATAAATGAAACAAGATGCGATTGGGAGGGAGACAAACCATAAGTGACTCTTAATCTCACAAAACAAACTGAGGGTTGCCGGGGGGAGGGGGTTTGGGAGAAGGGGTTGGGATTATGGACATTCGGGAGGGCATGTGATTTGGTGAGTGCTGTGAAGTGTGTAAACCTGGTGATTCACAGACCTGTACCCCTGGGGATAAAAATATATGTTTATAAAAAATAAAAAAATTAAAAAAAAATAAAATCTAAAGAAAATAAAATAGATGTCTTTAAAAAAAGAATAAAATTATAACTATTCTTCAGTATATACTTTAATAAATGACTTGCAGATTTCTTGACAGAATCCCTAAGAAGTAAATTTTCTATGACTGCTTGTTTAAACATCACCATATTTGGATTTTTCACTTCCAATATTAGCCATGGAGTTCTTCCCTCCACATCTGGCCTCTCTTGCACATCCTTTCAGATATTTCTAGGCCACAATCCAAGCTACTAGACAATACACACCTATTAGAAACGCAGACCAGAGCCAGAGACCACTAAAAATAAGAGCTCTAAGTAAAAGTAGATATTACAAAGTCTATCCATTAAAATGCATGTATGCTATTCAGAGGTGAGGCCCAAACTCAGAGCCTATTAACACTTGACATATTGTTCTAAAAAATGTAATTAGTTGTTTTTTAAATGTAATATTTTAGGCCAGTGAATTTGAAATGGAGCAAAGAGTTTCTTCCTCCAGGTTAGCATTCTGAGAGATATCAACAATGTCATCTACAGAGGAATCCAGAAAAACGAAACTACTAAAAATTACTGCAGAGTGAAATCACTAAATTCAGGACAAGCAGCCCAATGTCCCTCAGCTAACTCTGATGGTACTACTGAGCCACGTCACTCTCCAGTTAGTAAGTGCGGTTCATAATGATGTGTCCATTGTATTCATATCATTTCCTGGTGAAGTGAAGAGTATAATACATTTCAGACGGACCTCCGTCTAACATATTTTTTAAATTTTTGCTTCTTAAAATAACAAAGTTATTTTTAAAATAACTGTCTGGAACAACTTGATTTGCAAAAGATAGCCAAACGTCTCTATAAATGGCAGTATACTTTTCATGTTCTCCCTTGACACACACACACACATATATATACACATATATATCGATGTCCAACCTTTTGAGAATATAAATTCCTCAATAGCAGGGACTGGTTTTGTTCTACTTGCTTTGGATATAGAATGCCTATCTGAGCAATTGGAAGGGTTTAGAATCCAAGACTTTTAGAATGGAAAGAATCTTGGAGAGCATTCTCTTCCAATTCATTTGTTTTGTGGAAGTATTAACTATGCGCACTAATATTCTCTTGAAGTAAGTATAGCATTTCCCCCCAAAATTGTACCAAAAAATTTTTCTTTTCCAAAAAGTATGTAAATAAAAGTATATACTTAAAGTTCTCTAAAATACAAACAGTAACATAAGATAAAGACTGTTGTGCAACTTATTTTTCACTTTAAATTCTTATTATATTTTTTAAAGACTTTTTTTTTTTTTTTTGACAGAGAGACACACAGCAAGAGAGGAAACACAAGCAGGGGTAGTGCGGGAGGGAGAAGCAGGCTTCCCGCTGAGAAGGAAGCCCGGTGTGGGGCTTGATCCCAGGACCCTGGGATTATGACCTGAGCCCAAAGCAGACGTTTAAGAACTGAACCACCCAGGCGCCCTGATATATTTTTTAAAAGGGTGAATCTGTATGCAGTGAAAAATGTAATATAGTAGACACTAGAACTAAGCTCTCTTATAATATTACTTAAATATTAGTGCGAGTTATTAATAAACACAGTATAACTTCAAGATTCACTTCAGGATATACAAGTACTTCTTTCCAAGTTGAGGGATGGAATAATCTCCAGAGGGGAGTAAAGAATATGTGAAAAGCAAATGTTTTCCCTATAAAAATACCCTTAAACACAAGGCCTTCAACATTTAAGGTGAAGCATGGAGGTCAAAGACTATCAAAGTTGCATTCTTAATATTCTTACTAATAAAGATTATTATAGTGCCAGAACTAAAGAGGATACCCCAAGATCCGTTTAATATGGTGTCTGCAAACTGCAGGTTGTAGTTGATAAGTGGATCCTAAAATCAATTTATTGGATTACAACTAGTATTTTTATAAAAAATAAAAAATTAAAAAAAGAAAAAAAAAACAACTAGTATTTTTAAATGAAATAGAACAAAATAGAAAACAGAATGCATTCTAATTAGTAACGGTAAAATTTATTTTCTAAAATTCACTGTATGTGTGTGTGTGTCTGTGTGTGTGTACCTATGATAGAAATGTATTTCTTGTTGTGGGTCACAGGCATAAAAGGTTGAAGGTTCCTGATCCAATCTAGCCCCTGGATTGCAATGGGGTGTAAATGACAGTTGTTTCAGAGAAAAAGACATTTGTACATTTGTTGCTGTCTTAAAACAAGCTTTTCCCAAAGAACGAACTTCACTTTGGCTCATTATTTGAAGTGCATTGTCAAGTTCTCTTTCCATCAAGATTATTGGAAGGCAGGCTTACTTCCAAACTTACTTTCTTCGCAACATAAGTTTACCCAGCCAAGTAACTGATTAAAACCCAGTAGAAATCCATCCTAATCATAAGCCATCATTATGATTTCAATTATAGGAGCAAAGTGTTAACAGGGAAAACTTCGCTACAAACTTCGCTACACATTCTTTGACCAAGCTCCTTTCCTCTGTAATCAGTGAGGCAGAGGCTGCTGACCCATCCCCAACCTTGAGGCATGTCCAGAGCACTGCCAGTTTCAATTTGGTTGTACTGAATGGAATAGGATGATTGTACTTGACATCTTAATGAAGACTAAATCTTGCCACAGTCCTTCCTCCTTCTGACAGAGCTGAGTGCAGTAACAGTTACAGGAGAAAGAAGATAGGTCCAGAAATTTCTGTATTCCTTTGTGTTTTACTGGCTTCTTACTCAAATAAGAAGGCAGTGGAGTAGAGTGTGGGTGTGAGGGTCAAGACACACATGTTCTGGGTTGAAGCGAAGTTTGAGTATATTCTGAACAAGTCTTCGAATTGCTCTGGGCCTTTATGTCTTTTTTCTAAAACAAGACCTGTGGCGTGCCTGGGTGGCTCAGATGGTTGAGTGTCTGCCTTTGGCTCAGGTCATGATTCCAGGGTCCTGGGATCAAGGCCCACATCAGGCTCCCTGCTCAGTGGGTAGCCTGTTTCTCCCTCTCCCTCTGCTGCTCTCCCTGCTTGTGCTCTCTCGCTCTGTCAAATAAATAAATTAAATCTTTTAAAAAGTGAAGATAAAAAAATAAAACAAGACCTGTGCTACAACATTTTGGCCATGAATGATAATCATAACAGCACCTACGTTGCACTTCCTGTGTCCATCACCGTATCAAGCATTTTACCTCAATGACAAATTTAGTCCTCACCACACAAATAGGCAGAAAAATTTTTCCTTATTTTGCAGATGGATATAGATATATGAGAAGTAAAGATTAACGTTGTACAGTTAAGCAGTGGGAGAGCTGGGATTCAAACCTAGTCAGTGTGCAGATACTGTGCTCTTCCCATCAGGAAACACTGCCTCAGCCAAGACCTCTTTTTATCACTTATTCTCGCCTCAATTACTCTTCCAAAGCCCATGTTACTAAAAACATTTTTTACTGAACTGTAGTTACCAAGCAGTATGTTATTTGTTTTCCATTTCTATTAATCAAAGAGATATTGAATGGTCAATCGGAATTTCTCATTAACATAAAATGAATTACTACTTATGTGGACAGAATTTGTGCCCCCCAGTTTGCTAGATTTCCAGGATTACCTTTGACCGTCCAGGGGTTCTGAGAGTTCTCAAGAAGATATCCTCTTAAGGTAAGCAGAAGGGGAGAGCAAAAAGCCTCCTGACACATGTCAAATGAGGTTTTGATCCAGATTTATTGGCTCTTTAAAAATATGTTTCCAAAGAACCACAATTAAATATCACTCCACATCCACTAGAATAGCTCTGATTAAAAAGGCAACGAGAGTTGGCTAGAAGGTACAGAAATTAGGGAACGTAGTATGTCGCAGCTACTCTGGAGAACATTCTGGCAATTCCTCAAAAAGTTAAACATCGACATACCATATAACCCAGCAATTCCTCTCCTAGATATAATACCGAAGAGAATTAAAAGCATGTCCACATAAAAAGCTGTAGGTAAAGGTTCATAAGAGCATTATTCTTAATAGCCTTAACTGGAAATAAGCCAAAAATCAGTTGAAGAATAGATTAACAAAGTGTAATATATCCATACAGTGGAACATTATTCAGCCACAAAAAGGAATGAAGTGCTGATACATGCTACAACATGAATGAGCCTTGAAAACATCATGCTACGTGAAAGAAGCCAGTCACAATCTCCACTTACCATATGACTCCATTTATATGGAATGTTGAGAAAACAGGCATATCCACAGAGACAGAAAAGAGATGAGCGGTGCTAGGGGCTGAGAGGAGAAGAGAATGGGAAGAGACTGCTCAGGTGTGTGGCATTTCCCTCTGAGGCAATGAAAATATTCCAGAATTAGATAGTGGGATGACTGCACAACTTTGTTAATGTACTGAAACCACTGAAAGGGTGAATTGTTTGGTATGCGAATTACACTGCAAATTCTTAAAAATTCAGTCTTGATACTGTAGGGGAGGAAGTTTTCCTCTATCCACCGAGGGTCCCTGGCTGAGTCTGAAAATCAAACTGACAAAGATAGATAAACAGAAGAAATTTACGTGAATTTATTTAGTGTACCTGACACAGGACTCTTTCTAAGGAAATAAAGACCTAAAGAAGCATTTAGACCTGTGTGCTTTTATGCCAGGTGTGATGGTGAGTGGACAGTCACGGGGGAATATGACAGGGCAAGGAGAATGAGGTGATGGTAGTCAACTGGGGCAAACTGAGTGAGAACTTTGAGGATTCTTCTTAGTGTCCTATTGAAAAATTCTCCTTTTGTCGAAAAAAAAAAAGTGGATTAATACTTTCTAGGAACTGGTGGTAGGGGCATTGGGGAGGGACTGCTAATGAGTTTCTTTTTGGTTATGGTTAAAAACATTCTGAAATTAGATAGTGGTGACAGTTGCACAACTCTGTGACTAGACTAAAAACCACTGGACTGTACACATTGAAGGAGTCAATTTTATGGCATGTGAATTATATCTTCATAAAGCTATTTTTTTAATATAAAACATGTACTGAGGTCCTACCTGAGGCAGCTCCTCTTCTAGGTGGTGAGGGGACTCAGCAGCAAGCAAAGTAGACAAAACACTTGGCCTCACAGAATTTGCAATTCCAGTAAATAAGTAAACAAGTGGAAGTGAACTTCAGGCTCCTGCAGCCCGACCCTGGAGCAAGCCTGGAGCACAGAGAGCACTCAGCTTCCCTCCTGTGGACCCCTGACAGGCCCTGGGCCAGCACAGCTCCCGGGCAGCCCCTCACAGAGGTCCTCTCAGGGCTCCTCTCAGACAGAGAGAGGCAGAGCTGCCAGGAATCCATTCTGGGCACAGGTGTCAGAGCTCTTCACTGGCCAACACCCTAGCCCACCCCGGCCTCCCTGGCTGCCTTCCCCTTCACTTTTATCCTTACCCCATTTACTTGACAAATCATTTAACAAATTTGTACTGGGGACTGGATTTGTTAGAATGCTTTGGGCTAAAAGACACAGACAACTGACTTTTTAGACGATAAAGAAAATTATTATTTCTGTACTAGGAGGTCCAAACTCTAGGCACAGGGCTCTGGCTCTGTGGTATTCATGTGGCTCTGCCCTCTTCAGTGTGTTGTCCTTATCCTCCGGCAGCTGCTAGGGCAGCTGGTAGCAACGGGCAACATGCTTTCTTGGTTATAGCTAGCAAGAAAGAAAGAGGGGGAAGAAAACTATTCCCAACTCTGGTGTAAAAGTCCATCTTTTCAGTCTATCAGAGCCAACTTAGACCAAGTAGCGACAGTTGGCAGCAGAACGTCATGTGATCAACTGCGCTCCGGCCCTCTTAGGGCCAAGGAGACGGGAATTCCCATGATTGATTTAGGACTGGCCCCTGGAGCTGGACGAGGAATCAGTGTCCCCCGAATTATGTGGACTACATCAGAAGGAGGAAGAGGTTTGGTCTGATTTACTGTTCATCATAAACTTTTTAACTCTCTATTCCTTAAGCTCATTCCAGGTACTTGGTGTTTCTCTGTGTGCTAGAGATAGAGGTAGTAGACCTTTTAACTGATGAAGGACTATTTTTATAGCTGAAGCTGCCTCTACATCTTCTCCCAAAGAACCATGTGTTCTCTCTCCAAGTGGTGGCATTTCAAGATCTTTTACACCCAGATGGGGTGATATTTGAGAGCAAGTACCTGACGCTACCAATGTCACATCCTCTTATCAGTCACTCGTTCTGTTTTGCTTATAGCTAACCCTGCACATAGCCTACAAGATCCTCATGAGCATAGGTGTGCCCTCTTGGAGAAGGTTCTTTTACTTCTGCTCCCATCCATACAATATGCTATAAAATGGAAGCCAAATTTTCTGCTAGAAAGTTCCATACTTCATTCCCAGGAAACTGAGTCAAGCATTGGTCAAATTATCAGCCTCTGTTTAGAAAATTCTTTGGGTATTTGAGATACCCCCCCCCAGAAATATTTTAGAAATACGCAGATTTAGAATTTACAGATTATTCGTATACCACTAGAAATTCTTAAAATAAACACACTTTGGGCAAGTCATTGGCAATTGATACTTTCTTGTTTCTTAATTCTTACACAAGGAGAACTTAAGAGAGTCTTTAAGAGGGTGCATAAATTTTCTGGTCTAACCCTCACAGTTACCTCTTTAGTCTTTAGAACTACTCTGCCACCCCATACGCACCTGCCACAACTTCACCACCTACCAAAAATGTGATTTCAGGCAGCACTCAAGAATGAATATGAACATTAATCCTAAACTCCACATGGGCTTAATTAGAATTACAGCCTAATTTCTATGCTTTTGTAAGTGCAAGGCAAACAGACTTGCCAATATAGCTGAAAGGAGAAAGGCCAACTGGATGGGAGAGAACCACAATTAACTGATTCAATTTATAAACAGCAAATGCAGAAATACTGGGCTTTCAGGAAAGAAGTTCTCAAAATAATCCTGAAGCCTAAAACCCACTGACTATTATTAACAATGCTAAATAGTTGATCATGACTTATTATTTATAAAATTACTTTACACACATTATCTCATTTTGACATCCTAACCCCTCCTGTTAGACGGAGGGGAGGTATTTTCATTTGACGGACGAAGAACCCGATAGGACAAAGTTTAAGGCTGTGTCATGAGCCCCAAAGATGGCAAGTTCAGAAGAGAACACTCACTGCCGGGTTTCATGGCCTCTGAGCCACACCTGACTCTGACTTGCCTTCTCCTGTGGGGAGCAGTTACATTTCAACATGCCCAGTGCAAAGAATAACCTCAGAATTGATTCTTGAGTGGCTAGATGAGAAGAATGGATGAAAGGAAGAAACTAATGGGTGATCTGGAGCAAGTTATACTGAAAACACAGAATTACAATTAAGGATATTTTTAGGTCTAGGGAGAGTTGATTACTATAAGTTGCCTTTAAGCATATACAGAGAACTGAATAAAGGCAAAGTTGAGGAGTGTTGCCCACTGATTTAAAGTTATCTTCTTCAAAATATATACTGTAAACCTTGGCTGTTGCTTTTCTCTAAAAAGATCTCTAATGCTTCTATTGTTTTTTTCATTGATAGTTACCATTTGTTGTGTTTGCTCAGTGCCAGATACTCTGCATAAATTTTCTGGTCTAACCCTCACCATTACCTCGTAAGTGGGAATTATTAACTGTATTTTGTAGATAAGAAAGCTCTAGTTTGGAAGGGTTAAGGAGGTCTCAGCTCAGACAAAAGGAAGTCATGGAGCTGGAATTAGAAAGGAACATTACCATAACTCCATGCCTTTCTGCTGGTCCAGGCTCTCTTTCTGGGAGACAGGTTCCTTAATAAACTTCTTCTAAAGGGTAGGTGCAAAAATTATAGTTCTTAGTAGCAATAGCATTGACCATTACACTTACAAATACATGAAATGTATTTAGCAAAACTCAAATCTCAATGGCAACTAGAAAATACAAGGTGAAAAACAGTAACATAAGGTACACCGGGGCAATTTCATGTTTTCCCTGGTCATTGTAAGTGAACAAATATGTGCAGGTTAGGTCCACACTTCTGTGATTAGTACTGAAAGTATTTAAAGTTTTAGGATTTTAATTACGTGTTTCAAAATGCACGTGCCCTTCCCTAGTAACCAATGATGTGCTTGTCTTTTCCTGATGCATAAAACTTAGGAAACTACCCAAGAGATTTTTCATACTGAATCTCTTGTATTAGTAGTAAACCTTAAAAAGCAATTGCTTGTATCATCAGTATCACTTCTAAAAAGATACAATCAAACAATAATTTTGGTGCGGGGCGGGGGGTTCACAGTGTTCAATGAAATTGTCCAAGACGTATCCAGAGCCATCATCTGAAATATTGCCCAGAAATTGAGCTTAAGACTATTCCAGGTGTTCTGTAGACACAAAAACAAAACACACACACGCACGCACACACACGTACGCACGCACACACACAAACACACAAGGGTGCATAGCCCTGCCCTCCAGAAGTTTAAATCGTAATGGAAATGGAAAAGGCAAGCAGACCCAGCCATATGTTTAGTAGATCATTAGCCAGGCTCTAGAGGATATGGTGGCATCAAGAAGACAAACAGGTTACTGTGAATACTTTGAAATCCAGATTCCTTGAGTGGTAAATGTTGCCCACCCCCTGTAGACCGGTTAGTGAGCTCTTCAGCAGATGGCTGATTTACCTTTCTTATTTCACTCTTGCCATTAGCCTAGGAGAGGAAGAATTCTCAATTTCCAAACCAGATGTGCATGGCTTTTTAACTCCAAGAAAACACACCGAGAAAGAGCTGGTGACTTTCTCGTTAGCAGTCGATGTTTAGAGATGAAGACTGGGGTTGTTGCAGCTAAAAAAGATGTGACTTTTATTCCATTTGAAAGTCTTGAATATTCCTAATTCTGATAAGGGAATGAAGACTGAAGAATACATCTTCCAGTGGAAAATTCTGCCAAAACACTTTGCTCACCAGTTCACCTGGACCTCTAATTACTAGAAAGAGCTGTGAGTTGGGGCCACCTCAGAGGATGGTGTTTTTCCTAAGGAATCCAATCTACCCCCCAGATAATTTGCATAGGCTTTACTTCGAAGGAAGAAGATGAGAATTAAATTTAATTAGCCAGTGCTTTTCTTGAAATGAATCTGAAAGCAGATGACAGATCTCCATAATCAAACTACCACCCACACTCAAATTTTACACTATTTTCTTAAAAGGGGAACGTACTGATTTGTAACTATAGTTGCTTATAAATACATGAAGTTATTTTTATCTTGTTTTCTGTGCTAGATGTGGCTTTTGCCTATATATAAATTAGTGAGAAAGAGCTGCCTTTGCAAGGGAAAATTTATAATTCATTGCTGATGTGTCCTACTAATCACCCAGAATAAATTCATTCGCGTGCTGTCAACACTGAGAAGGGCTTCTCCTGGCCCAACACATACAGCATTTTCATTTTTTTTTTTTTTTGCTCCAAATGAACTTCAGTTGAACTTCAGAACTTTAATGTGAGATCTTTGCAAATAATGGCTAACTCATCTGACTGCAAACTTTTAAAAAAATGTTTTAAGGATGGTTTAAGTCCCGCCTCCCACCACTGGCAATGTCATGCCATGCACAGTATTTCAAATAGAGGATAACAAAATAAAAATGTTATCTTCATCTATCCTACTTACTGTTTGGGTAGTCTGTCTGACTTCCCCTTTGATTTTATTAAGATGACTCATTCGTGCAGCATTTACTAAGTAACTAGCATCGGCCAGGTACCACGGATACAAAAATGCATACAAAAATGCATAGGGCCTAATCCTTACCCCTAGGAGCAAAAAGTCTAGTCAGAGAGGCAGCCATGTAAACAAATAAGTAATTATAGAGTGCTCTGAGATCCCAGGGGGGAAAAGAGAAGTATTCTTGTAGAGAGGTGAATGTGTGTGCATGCGTGGGCAACCTTCGTGAGGACTAACATTTAAGCAAAGTCCTGAAAACAAAGCAAAAATTCAGCATGTGCAAGACGAAAGGGAGATGTGACCAGGGATGGTCTGAGACTGCTGATGTTTGCTGAGGCTGGAACACAAGGTGAAGATGGGTGTTTATTAATGCCACGTTGGATGTATTTATAAAGACACAATTGTCATAGTCTACTGAATGTTACTTAAGTTGTTGACTATGTCTTCATTTTCTAAAGAACTCCATTAATGCAAGGCTACACACAAAATAATAACTACCACATTGCTCGCCAACAAAAGGCAATGAAGAACAATTCCAAAAAAATAAGCATTCAATTCAACAACTATTGGTGGGCCGTCAGGATTTTTATTAATCTGTTTATTTAGGATAATTTTATATTTCTATCTATATGTATGAATTTATAATATTTAATATATAAACATGTAATATATATTTAATATATAATTTCTATCTTTATAATAGCTCCCAAAGATAAATATATAATGTGGGATGTATCTAACAGTATAATGAATACATAATAAATAATAAAGGAAGGCTGGGTCTGCTTTACTTGGTGCCCACTCTGTTCCAGGCTATGTTGTAGCCTTTGCGGGGACAGAAGTAAACAGATGGGATCCCAGACCTCATGAGACTTACATTACAGGGGGATGAAGGCAATCAATAAATGTAGCGTAAAAACAAAATAATGTCATGTTTAAGAGGCTTGGGGAGGTATGGAACCATTAACACAGTAAGAAGGGGAAGGGTTTGTATTTATTTCCTGATGCTAGCTTGTCCTCTAAAACCAGCTTAATCACTATACACTGTTAAAAATTGTGTGTATTATAGATTCATTTTTATGGTTTTCATAGTAAATACATATTTTCCGTATTTATCATGTGAAACGTAAACTTGGATAGCAGTGTTAAGAGTTCATTTCTTAAAGGGAGGCAGTAGATGGCCATGCTGGCCTGGTGAAGAGCAAACAAACCACCTGAGCTCACTTCTCACAGCTGAGCAGCCTTGGGCAAGTTAATTAGCCTCTCTACATCTGAGGTCCCTTATCTGTAAATAATAACAATAACAATAATAACAATAATAACACCCACCTCTTGGAGTTGCTGTAGTATTAGATGATTTACTACATGTTGACCACGTAGAACACCACTAAGTGCATAACAGGCACTCAATAAATACCACTCATTATCAAAACTTTTTTTTTAGACAGGCCAGTAATTGAAGGACATTCAAGTCTCAAAGAAACATCATGAACAAAATAGGTTTTGAAGGACGTTCTCTTGATTTATAGTATTTACTATGAGTGGCCATAACATTAAAAAATAAACTAAAGAAAAAGAAGAAAAAAACTCCCAGAAATAAAAAAGGGGTCTCTTATCCCAGCAGAGATTTAGAGGCTAGTTGAAGCATGGAGGTTCCTCAAAAAGTTGAAAATAGAGCTACCCTATGACTCAGCAATCACACTACTGGGTATTTCCCTAAAGATACAAATGTAGTGATCCGAAGAGGCACATGCACCCAAATGTTTACAGCAGCAACGTCCATAATAGCCAAACTATGGAAAGAGCCTAGATGTCCATCAACAGATGAATGGATAAAGATGATGTGGTATACACACACACACACACACACATACATATACATACATACATACAATGGAATACTATGCAGCCATCAAAAGAAATGAAATCTTGCCATTTATGATGATGTGGATGGAACTAGAGGGTATTATGCTGAGCGAAATAAGTCAGTTGGAGAAAGACAATTATCATATGATCTCCCTGATATGAGGAAGTTGAGAGGCAAAGTGGGGGGGACAGGGGGTAGGGAAGGGAAAAAGAAATAAGATGGGATTGGAGGGAGACAAACCATAAGAGACTCTTAGTCTCACAAAACAAACTGAGGGTTGCTGGGGGGGTGTGGAGGGAGACGGTGTTTGGGTTATGGACACTGGGGAAGGTATGTGCTATGGTAAGTGTTGTGAAGTTTGTAAACCTGGTGATTCACAGACCTGTACCCCTGGGGCTAATAATACATTATATGTTAATAAAAAATAAAATAAAATAGAAGCTAGTTGACCAAGAATTTTGGGGATTCTTCCCACAGATACAACATGCCACCTCTCCTGGACAGACGAGTAACATCATTCATCATCATAATAATAGGAAAGCAAACTATTTCCTGCTTTCATCAATGGTGCATCCTTTCCAGTGGATGTCACTTTATTTCTCTTTATTTCTCAACACATGTTGAGAAGATAGCATAATAAGGTGATTTCTCCAACAAGCTTTCACTTCATCAACTTCACTCATTCAAGTTAATAATTAGTTTTTCTCTTCCTGGGAGAGCTGGAAAGGCTTCATAGAGGAGATGGTATTTGAGTTGGACCATGAGAGGGATAGGCTATAGGAGTATATCTTGTGGAGAAGGGCAGAACACACAAGTTCAGGAAGTGATGATAAGTTTGGGGTATGACTTCTATAGCGTTTAAGATCATATTTCACTCAGAAATGAACAATATTAATATTTGTTGGCTACTGCTAATATAACTTTTCCTCTCTTTATCACTGCCTCCCTCTCCCCCAACGTGGATGCGTAAAAATGGACATTCACACATATTCATAAGCATGGAAGATATGTTTTACATTTGAAAGAAGAAATGCAGTGTTTGGGGGGGGAGAACAAAAAATGGAAAAGAAAAAAGCATGTAAAAGAATCTAATCCTTTTCAAACAAATTTTGTCCCCTCCATAGAGAGAGAGAGGCAAAGACAAACTAATGTATCTCTTCAAGAGGGACCTGTGAGATTCTAGACACAAAGATGGCCTATAGATGCAGGCCAAAAAAAAAAAAAAAAAAAAAAAAATGCACAGCAGAAAGCTATAGTCATTCTTCCCCCTGCCCTCCTCAATTAAGACTCCAGGTAGCTCCCAAGGCTTCCAACCACTCCAAATAAACAGAGCATCTCAGTAAAAAGTTTGATGTTCGCTCTGTAGATGGAGCTCAAGACTATCTCTTGGCTCCCTCTTCCACTCAGACTGCCGCCATGAAACTCCCCCTATAAAGAAAGTCTGTGGAAGATAACAACCTGGGAAGTACCCGGCATAGACAGAACATCACTCTTCTCCTAGGACCATGTTAGCACTGGAGCTCCTCAAGTGATTTCACATGAATGAGTACTAGGGCCAGATGGTAAGTGTGAGGACACCTGGCAAAATAGACTGTGTAGTGTGAGCACTTGTGAAGCATCATGTTGGAAATTTTTAGAAATAAGCAGAGATGCACTTTTGCATGTTTTCAAATACAATGGCTACTGAAGAACTTGTTCCAAAAGTGGAAAGTGTATTGGTTCTGCAATTTTCTTAGCTTGATTCAACATATCTGTATGGTCTGCCATGTGGTAGGCACTATTCTAAGCACTGGCAATATTCCTGTCCTCATGAGGCTTATATTGGAGCAGATAATAGAGAAAATTAAAAAGTAAATTATAAGACATATTAGAAGATGAGAAGTGCTAGCATAAGAAGATAATAATAAAGCAGAGGAAAGAATTATAAGGGTAGGCATTGCAATTTTGCAATTTTAAATGATAATCAGGTGACCTGTGAGCAAAGACTTGATGAGAGTAAGAGAGTGAGTCCTGCCAATAACTGAAGAAAGAGCATGTCAGGCAAAAGGACCATTCAGTACAAAGACCCTGAGATGGGCTGTGGCCAGACTGTTTGAAGAAAAACAAGGAGACCAAGTGTGGCTATTGAAGAGCGACTGGGGGTAGGTGGTGGGTCCTATTATTCTTTTTTTTTTTTTAAGATTTTATTTATTTATTTATTTGACAGAGATCACAAGTAGGCAGAGAGGCAGGCAGAGAGAGAGGAGGAAGCAGGCTCCCTGCTGAGCAGAGAGCCCGATGTGGGGCTGGATCCCAGGACCCTGGGATCATGACCTGAGCAGAAAGCAGAGGCTTTAACCCACTGAGCCACCCAGGCGCCCCTGGGTCCTATTATTCTTGTGCTTACATTCCTGGTATAACCTTTGATATTTCAAGTCATTTGAATATTGTGGAACGTTTGCTTTGACTGAATGTAGATAATATAATCAGCATAATCCACTTATCCAGGCATACATAAGTTGCAGTATTCTGTAATTAGCTGAAAATAAACAAAGAATGAGAGTGCCACCATCATCCCCTTCTACATTGTGGAGAAGTCATCATTCCCTCATGACACATCACATATTATATATGTTCTGTGGCCATCTGACATCACATCGAGTGTGAGTGTTGGTATCAGTTCATAAAATGATATTAATAATAATTTTTATTGTAACAAAATGTAAGTATTAGCACAAGTTCAAATACATTCTTCCAGTCTTCCCATACCCTCGGCCCACCCTGATGATCTTGGGTGCCACTACGGCACCTCTCTCAGAGAAGAGACTGATGGTCCTCAGCTCAGGCTGCAGTGTGAGTCCTGGGAAACTTCTGCGCTCCAAGGAAGAAGGGATTTGCCCATGAATTACAGAGGATAAGGACCAAGTAAGTGACACAAAGGGCACTATCCAAGAAGGAAATTAAAATATGAAATAGGACAATGTGTCTAAAGATGTCAGTCCAAAGGAGCAAGTGCAAGCATAGAAGAAAAAAAAAAACCAGAAACTATGAAAATAGTTTATTCTTTGTGTGCATTTCAAAAAATATCCAGTCCCTGAGAGATTTAGAGTATAAAGTTTATGTCAAAAAGAAAAAATTTTGAAGAATTCTCGATCAATCAAAGCCAGTTTTTTCCTTCACCACTCTTCCCCACTCCTACTCCCAGATTAGGTGCCTGTTTGGCCCAAACTTTCCCAGTTTTAACAATGAAACTCTTACATCTCTGGGGCCCTCTTCATTTCAGGAAAACCTTTACCTTTGGACAACTGACTCTCAAATGATGTAAATGATTCACAGACTTGAAATAAGGGTAGAATCAGAAGAGAGGCAAAAGAGTTTGATGCTTATGTGGGTCTTGGAGAACTAGTCTCTGCAAAGGAAGAATAATAGCAACCTAAAACTGTTTTGGGAAATCCAGAAGCAAAGGGGACTTATGCTTTCATTGTGAAATAAAACCTAAAGAAGTGATAAAAACACCTTGGTAATGCAAGGCAACTTGGTGCAGAATAGTAACAGAAACAGGTTTGTGTTTAAGGCTAGGGTAAGAGAACCCGAGACCATCTGAAACAGTTGGCTGGCTTTTTTTTTTTTAATTTTATATTTTTTATAAACATATATTTTTATCCCCAGGGGTACAGGTCTGTGAATCGCCAGGTTTACACAGTTCACAGCACTCACCAAAGCACATACCCTCCCCAATGTCCATAACCCCACCCCCCTTCTCCCAACTCCCCTTCCCCCAGCAACCCTCAGTTTGTTTTGTGAGATTAAGAGTCACTTATGGTTTGTCTCCCTCCCAATCCCAACTTGTTTCATTGATTCTTCTTCTACCCACTTAAG